>NC_133453.1:68866207-69166207 GCF_048565385.1 Saimiri boliviensis
TTTTTTCCTTACTATTTTAATGATAAACCCAGTGTTAGCAAAAATATGTGGACTACTGCTGGAGAGAGTTTAAACTGTTGCAAAATTTCTAGAGTTAGGTTTACCCCAATTTGCAGAAAAATAAACTAGACACACAATGGTACCAATAGGGATCAGTGAGGGATACAATTGTCATTCATGGGTCATATTAAAAAAGAATTTATTTTTTTTGACACAGGGTCTCACTGTGTCACCCAGGCTGGAGTGCAGTGTCCAGATCACAGCTCACTGCAGCCTCAACCCTGGGCTCAGGTGATCTTTCTACCTCAGCCTCTCAGTTAGCTGGGACTACAGCCACTCATCACCACGCCCTGACAATATTTGTATTTTTTATAGAGATGGGGTTTCACCCTGTTGGCTAGGCTGGTCTCAACTTCTGTCCTCAAGTGATCCACCTGCTTCAGCCTCCCAAAGTGCTGGGATTACAGGTGTCAGTCACTGTGCCCGGCTTCAAAAATCTTGTTCTATTAATAAATATAATAATAAATATAAACAGGTTTTTTTTTTTACAGTTTATGTGACCATTTTCTTTACAGAGTTTTTTTTTAATACTTTTGAAAATTATAAGTTCCAGGGTACATGTGCAGGATGCTGAGGATAATGGCTTCCAGCTCCATCCACATCCCTGCAAAGGACATGATCTTGCTCCTTTTTATGACAACATAGTAGTTCCATGGTGTATATGTACCACATTTTCTTTATCCAGTCTATCATTGATGGGTATTTGGACTGATTCCATGTCTATGATTGTGAATAGTGCTGCAATGAACTTGTACTCATGCACATATCTTTATAATAGAATGATTTATATTCCTTTGGATATATACCTAGTAATGGGATTGCTGGGTCAAATAGTATTTCTGGTTCTAGGTCTTTGAGAAATTACCACACTGTCTCCCACAATGGTTGAACTAATTTACATTCCCTCCAACGGTGTAAAAGCATTCCTATCTTCCGTAGCCTCACAAGCATCTGTTGTTTCTTGACTTTTTAATAATCGCCGTTCTGACTGGTGTGTTATGGTATCTCACTGTGGTTTTGATTTGCATTTCTCTAATGATCAGTGATGTTGAGCTTTTTTTCATATGTTTGTTGGCCACATAAATGTCTTCTTTTGAGAAGTGTCTTCTCATGTCCTTTGCCCACTTTGGCACCACTTGGCGCTTACTCTAAAATTGATCACATAATTGGAAGTAAAACACTCCTCAGCAAATGCAAAAGAACTGAAATCTTAACAGTCTCTTAGACCACAGTGCAATTGAATTAGAACTCAAGATTAAGAAACTCACTCAAAACCACACAACTACATGGAAATTGAACAACCAGCTCCAGCGTTTTGTACAAAAGACAAAGATAATTGTATGGTAATGAATACTGATCTGTTTTTCTTAGACAATGACACCTAGTGGTGATATAACTGTTTAACAAAGAGCCAATAATTTAATAGCAAGTTATCCAAATTTTAGGTCAAATATTTATAGAGGCAATGCCCTAACAATTCTTTTTTTTTTTTTTTTTTTCATCCTAAAGGTTTCTCTGTACACTAACAATTCTTAAGTGCTATTTTAACAAAACTTCTGGTCAGATGACAGTTGTATTTCATTCCAAGAAAATAGGTTTCTAGCAATAGTTGAGCTCAGAACTTCCGTAAGATTATCATTACCTTATTTGAAATCTGAAATTATTTTGTTATTCAGAAAAAAAATCCTTTTTGTGGTCAAGGCTAGGAATGGGGCAGGAAATAATAAGTGAGTTCTAGAGGTAATTTATGTAAGGTATATTGTTAAGAGTAATAGATTGAATTGAAAAGAAAAAACATTCTTAGTAATGGATAAATGAGATATTTTTGTTTCAAGCAATACCAGTCTCAAAGGGTCTCCTTGAAGCTAGTAACCATGTTTATTATTCTTGGCTGGGTGTGGTGGCTCATGCCTGTAATCCCAGAACTTTGAGAGGCCAAGGTGAGAGGATCACCTGAGATCAGGAGTTTGAGACCAGCTTGGCCAACATAGTGAAACCCCATCTCTACTAAAAATACAAAATACAAAAATCAGCGGGGCATGGTGGCTGCACCTGTAATCCCAGCTACTCGGGAGGCTGAGGCAGGAGAATTTCTTGAACCTGGGAGGCAGAGGTTGCAGTGAGCCGAGATTGTGCCACTGCACCCCAGCCTAAGCAACAAAGAGAGATTCCATCTCAAAAAAAAAAAAAAAAAAAGCAAACAACAGGTGAGTTGACTCACACCTGTAATCCCAGCACTTTGGGAGGCTGAGACACGGGGATTGCTTGAGGCCAGGATCTTGAGACAAGCCTGGGCAACATTGTGAGACCCCCATCTCTACAAAAAACAATTTTTAAAAATTAGCCAGGCATTGTAACATACACCTGTAGTCTCAGCTTCTCATGAGACTGAGATGGGAGGATTGCTTGAGTCCAGGAGGTCTAGGCTGCAGTGAGCCATGATTGCACCACTGCACTCCAGCCTAGGGAGCAGAATGAGTACCTGTCTCAAAAAAAAAAAAAAAAAATTGCAAACAGTACTAGACACTTGGGCTGGTTATGTGCTGTGCATTCTTCCGTATTACAAGAGGCTAGAAACCTGTGAGCTACACACCTGTTGCAGGCTTCCTTGCTAGTTGGTTCTGGTTAGGCTTTCCCATGCAAGGCAATAGCAGGAGATTAGAAAACAGAAGGAAGATGCCATTTTTCTTTCTGTTCCTGGCAGTGCTCCTAGCAATGGCAGCAGCAGCAATAGTAGGCGACTGAAGAGGAGCATTTCAGTAGTATCAGTGGCTCTTTTGGCAGTAGCAGGGCCAACCTGTAGCAACCCAACAGGGAAGAAGCCAAGTGAACAGGTACTCTGATCTCCTTATTCTCTTCCTCTTCACATTTTACCAGTGCTTCCCATTGGCAAAAGCCAACCAGAAACCAGAGATGAAGGGAGTCCAGTGAGGCAGTCTACATCACTCACTTTTCTAAGCACAAAAAAAGATAGAGAATTGATCTGGAGGATAGATGGATGAAATTGAACATAACCCCTTATTCCATTTGCTTCTTCACCCCTTCCTTTCTGTACCTTTATAACCCATTCTCAGTATTAAATCTTCGTTGTGTGAAATGCATAGAGTGGTTTCTGTTTTCCTGGCTGGACAGTGTTTGACTGAATATAGTTTATGGATACAAACAGGTAGCAAAGGAATAAAAACTTCCATGGGAATAATAAACCCCACGTTTAAGATACTGGTTACTGCTGGTTGGAAGAGAGAGAATGGAGTTGGGAATCAGTACACAGGGGCATCATCCGTAGCTGAAATATTTACTTCTTAAGCTGGAAGGTGAATTTATGGATATTTTCCATATTGTTGTCTATGTTTGTTATATTAGACTCTGTTTTCAGTTGCTAGAAGCATTTATTTATTCTCAAAACTAGGTGTGTATAAATATGTGAAAAAATTAATGAATGAACAAATTAATGAAACTTGACTCTGAATTCTGACTTTCTCATTTAATAGTTGTTTGAACTGAGATAAGTTAAACTACTTAAAGTTCTCTTATCTTGTGTCTTCATCCATAGGATAAAGTTATTAGTAGCCACCTTATAGCACTGTTGTGATGATAAGCGGCATGATATATACAAAAGGTCCTAGCCCAGTGCTTAGCTCATAGCAAGCCCTCAACAAATCATAGTCTCCTTCCTTCTTGGACTTTTGGAAAGAATAAGAGCTTCATTTTTATAAACTTTTAATTTTTGTAAGCTTTGCATTTAGAGACTTGAGTTTTATCTACTCTGCGTGACTTAAGGCATACTATTGTGTTATGCATCAAGGAGGTTTCTTGCTTGGTGTTGGAAACAGATGCTCGGTGCCACAAAGAAAAATTAGCACTGAGACAACGAATCTCTCAGCAAAGCAATTTTTCCTGTTTTACTTCCTGCATTGCAGGAAGGGTACCCTCGATAGCCATCTTGCCATGAGAGTACAATGAACAAAGAAAAAGCAAACATATTTATTCCTTACGTATTTGGGGTTGTCCTTACTGCTGTGTCTGATCTTTGTTGGTTGGAGCCAGACCTCGCAATCTAAATTAAAACCCGATTGGCTAACAACTTAAAACTTTTCTAAACAGGTAAAAGCAATGGTGAGCTGGGACATGCCTGTGAGCACGTCCAGCACAGATATCTTGGTCAAAGTACAAGGACATAGAATGTACTATATGCCTGTAAGCATGGCATCTCCAACAGCTACATAGGATAGGGCTTAACACAGAGTTATTAGCACACTTATGATTTATTCTTTAACAAGAAAGGAGACTTTAAAGAGGAACTTTTCTACTTCCCACACTTGTTTTTTTTTTTTTTTTTTTTTTTTTTTTGTTGTTGTTGTTGTTTTGGGAAAGGGTCTTACTCTGTCATCCAGGCTGGAGTGCAGTAGCATAATCGTGGCTCCCTGTAGCCTTGACTTCCCCAGGCCCAGATGATCCTCCCACCTCACCCTCCTGAGTAGCTGGGACTGCAGGTGCATGCTACCAGCTAGTTTTTGTATTTTTTGTAGAGACCCCGGTTTCTTCACCATGTTGTCCAGGCAGTCTTGAACTTCTTAGTCCGAGTGATCTGCCCTCCTTGGCTTTCTAAAGAGCTGGGATTCCAGGCATAAGCCACTGTGTCCAGCCCACTTTCTTTTCTGTTAAAAATCATGTTATGTTCCTTTAAAAGATTTAAAAAGGGTAGTTAAAAGAGGAGTAGTTGTTCAATGCGAAAAATTTGAAAAATAAAGAAACATAAATAAATGAAAATAAAATTTACTGTAACTCTACCACCCATAACTGTTATAAATGTATACAAACATCAAAAATTAGGCTGGGCACAGTGTGGCATGCCTATAGTCTTGGCTATTAGGGAGGCTGAGGCAGGAGAATTACTTGAGCCCATGAGTTTGAAGCCAGCCTGGGCAATATAGCAAGATGCTGTCTCTAAAAAAAAACACACAGACACATAAAACTAGAATAACAGTATATATAGTTTTGCAATACGCTTATTTGACTTCATAGTATAGAGTAAATGTGTTCCTGTGTCAAATATTACATAATATTACTTCCACTGGCTATATTATATTCAGACGGATGTACTGGAATTTATTTGACAAATTGGCCTATTTGGGATGTTTAGGTTTTACTAATGTTTCAGTACTATAATGCTGGAAGGAATATCTTTGTTGATAAATCTTTGCCTGCATTTCTTATTATTTTCTTGGACAAAATACTTGTGGAAATTTTGATCAAATGATATGTGTGTTTATGGCCTCTGAAACTTACAGCTATCTTGCTTTTAAGAAAGATTGTTCCACAAAAAAAAGCAGAAGAAATTTAAAAAGGAAGATTATACTAATTAATACTGCCTCTAGCGGTGTTGGAAGATACTATTTTTCCACATCAGGCAGTTACTTTCAAAAAGAGAAATTGGAACAAGCACGGATTTAGTAATGAAATTCTACAACAGATCATAACTGGTTTGATGTTTAAAGAATACTAGCAAAATGCCATATCTTCACAGAGCCAGGACTTCCACGAGCCATTGAATATAATTTTAACAGGTTACCATGCAGAGGGATTCCAGCAAAGCTTTTAAGTGTCACCTTCTATCTGGAATTAACTAAACATAAACATCAGCTGGCGGTGATTTGGAGACCAACTAATCTGTGGGTTTTCTAAATCCAGATGCAATAGTGATTGAGTTGAGAAAATGATGGAATAGGGGTTAGGGAAATGGTCTGCTCTTGTCTGGGGCCTGAAACTTGGATTTCTTGTGTCTCGGACACTTAGCTCCTACCTTTTCTCTGCTTCCAGTTTAAAGGGTCTGAGACCCACTCTGAACTGGTTTAATGGTAGAACAAAAAGATAGCAAGAAGTATCAGCTCAGCCAGGAGCAGTGGCTCACACCTGTAATCCCAGCACTTTTGGGGTTCAAGACCAGCTTGGGCAAAAGTGAGACTTCGTCTCTACAAAAATTTTTTAAAAAATTAGCTGAGTATGGTGGCACACAGCTGTACTTCCAGATACTCGAGAGACTGAGGTGGATTGCTTGAGCCTGGGAGGTTGAGGCTGTAGTGAGCTGAGATTACACCACTGTACTTTAGCCTTGGTGACAGAATGAGACCCTGTCTCAAAAAGAAAAAAAGTATCAGCTAATAAGAGCTTCCACTCATTTGTTAATTAATATCTGTAATGATGAACCTCTGGTACCTGCTAGCTTCACTTTGAACCAATGAATTTCAAAAATAATTTAAGTTAATTTGTGATAGGACCCTGACAACAGCCATATGATGAGTGGGAAGTGCAAGTGGGGAAAGTGTCACTTGCTGATGAACAAGATCTCATCTTCGAGATGCAAGAATCCAGCCCATATGTGAAAGTGATGCTCTGTTGAGTCAAAGAAGACATAGGACAGGGTTTACAAATTGAATTGAAGGACAAGTACCAACCTGAAAAATGATTTCTCTAGGCTAAAATCAGACGCTTCTCCCAAAGTTTCAAAAGTATTGTGTCAAAATGTTGGTAAGAATTCATGGCAGAGTCAGTCATCACAGCCAAAGTAGGACACCAAACTTTCTATCCCTTAGTAACAAAAAACAGTTGGGAATTACGGGTATGGAGGAGTAGAAGGCTACATTGGCAGCAGCTGTCTGTGAATTCAGTTTGTGCAGGGTTTTTCAGTGGAAATTTTTTGAAGCAAATGCAAATTGAGTCTGGAAATGTCAGATAGGGATCTGCCTCAGTGGCTGGGAGGGAAAGATAAATCTGAGGAGGTGGAATGTCATCAAAATGTGGCATTTCCCCAGGGGATTTTGTGCATGTCTGTATTCTACTGTAAGACAATTTTATGGGGTAAATGGTCAAACGTTTTTCTTCATCTTAATGGCAACAGATTTATTTTAATTTATGTTTAAATCATTCAACTAGCTCATCAAAACCTTCATTTTACATTAACAAGAATAATATACCTTTTTTCTAAAAGAAATGTGTTTAGGTTTAAACAATGAGATATGTTTTATTTTATTAAAAAAAATTTTTTTTGAGATGGAGTTTTGCTCTTGTCACCCAGGCTGGAGTGCAATGGCCTGATATTGGCTCACTGCAACCTCTACCTCCTGGGTTCAAACGATTCTCCTGTCTCAGCTTCCTGAGTAGCTGGGATTATAGGCACACACCATCATGCCCAGTTAATTTTTGTATTTTTAGTAGAGATAGGGTTTCACCACGTTGGCCAGGCTGATCTCAAACTCCTGATCTCAGGTGATCCACCCAGCTCAGCCTCCCAAAGTGCTGGTATTACAGGTGTGAGCCACTGCACCCGGACAAATTTTAAAATTGATTAAATATTATTAGTGCTGGTGCACCTGGCCAAGTTTTAAAATGAAATATCATTAGTGCTGGTGGAAAAAGCTGAAAGTTTGGAATGTTGGGGAAAATTTCAAGGTAGCTATTTTAGGTTCTCCAGATTGTTGCTAGCATTCTAAAATGTATCATATTTCATCAAATCTAAAAGGCTTTTAATTGTAAAATGAATACTGTACCATGAAGAAACAAGAAAATGCTGTCAACTAAACTATGATGCAGTGTTCTTAGCACTTAGAATTTTGATTTTTTGTTTAATGAAAGCACTCTTTTAGGCTGACTAGGCATTATTTCTTAACTCATATATTGCACTGCTCTATTTCTGTGCCTTTCTGTATGTTTGATAACTTTTCGTTTCAATCTCAATCTGAAAGACATTTTGACATCGATTAATCTCAAATCCTGTGCTATGAACAATGCACATCACTCAACTGTGGGGACAGATGGGCAGCTATAAGCCTGTTTGTGCACACGTAGGCAATGGCAATGCTATCTTACTGTATCCAATTTCAGAGGAGGAAAAACGCGAAAAAAATATGCACCTTATAATCACTGGTATATAGTAACACCTTCCTCAGGGTTCTCTTTAAAGGAGACTGAATTGTTTTCTTTCTTGTGTCTTGAGCTTTTTCCAGAAGCACAGACTACAGACAACAGTGAGGTGATTTAGAAAGGTTTAAAGGAAATAATGAGTTGGATGTCAGAGCACTGTGATGCTTCATATTATCTGGTGATATACGAGGCCCTGACTCAGTCACAGTCAGGCTGCTGCAATGGGGTGACTCTGCATGCAGCAACTCATCACATGATTGTGATGTATGTGCAAAATCCCCAAGCAACCAGAGAGTAGAGTTTATGTAGGAGTCGCCCCTTGTAGCTCCATCACCCACCATTACCCACAAAGTGGGTAATAGATGAGTGGTAGTTGACATGACAATTAGTTGTAGATAATTTACAGCCTCACTCCTTGATGAAATAGTGATCTCTCAGTAGTGACATCCCCTAATACATGCTCATGATGAGGACTCACTATGGGCCCAGGCACCACTCTAACTACTTTCCATTTGTTAACTTCTTTACTATTTAACACCAAGGTAGACGCTGTTACTATCCTCATTTTACATGTGAGGGATCTGAGGCACAGAGATAGGAATTAACTTGCCCAAAATCACATAGCTGCTAAATGTCGGTGCTGGGTTTGAAGACAGGCGACTGACTTAACAGTCACCGTCTTAACCTTTATACTGTATTGCCTATACCATAAAGTACTGAAGAGCTGTAATAAAAGAATAAAAATCCATATGATTGTCTAAATCCACAGCTACTAAGTAAATGTAGATAGTAAACCATGCTCTCTAGATTTTCAATAAAAACTTGTTTATTGATTGTTCAAAAAATGAGGCAGAGGGAAGTACCCCACATTTTGTTAGAATGAACAATAACAAAACCCATGCTGTCGGCGAGTCTGGGATTGAGAGAGGGACGGAAGACTGATTTTAGGGCTTTGACCATGAAGTGGGGTCAAAATCTCAAACTAAGGGCAAAAAGTTTCCGACTGTCCAAAATCACCTTGGTTGGACTCAGCACTCAGGTGTCCTCACGTGTGCCAGCTAAGGGTTGAATCCAGAACTGATTTTGACCACACAGCCCTGAGATCATATTTGGAATTTAGTGAGCTGCAAGCAATGAATTACTGCAAACCGAAATCAAGTATTAAGAAGTCTCAAATCATTGTCTGAATTCTGGCAGGCTGTGGTAAATACTGTGTTAAGGAAGTTAATTAAATCAAGGAATTGAATTTTTCTTTTTTAAAGAAATGGCCATTGGGTGTTAATCAGCTTTAAAGAAGAAAGCAGAAAGCCAAGGGAATCCATAAAAGAGCTTTGCCCTGTAAGCACAGTTGCCTCACCTCTGACCTCCATAACTGAGAAAGAATTTGGCTCTAGCAATACTCTCTGTGAAGTTGGCGGCTCGAATCACTGCCACGAGCAAATGAGTTTTCTCTACGGAGAATGAATTCTCCTGAGCGGCTGAAAAAAAGGCCTGTGTTCCCGAATGGCTATTATTTATTTGGAAGATTGCGAGAGACACCACCCCCACCCACCCTGTGCTGGAAGCTACCAGCTGTAGCATTTAGCCTCTGGTCCACTGAAACAAAGCTCATAGAAAGGAAAGGAAAACTGGATGGGCAAGTAGTATGTCCAGGGTGAAATGTGAAAACTGCCCCACAAATCTGAGCAGGCAATAAAGGAGGGCCTTATTTATTATATTGCCTCCTACCTTTGAGATAACGCACATGACTGAACTATTGATTGTACCAGACGTCGCTATTTGGGAGCAGGTAAGGAAGAGGGGCTGAACTCTACTGATTTTGAAATCCTCTCTGAGTCAGCTGTAGTGAATTACTGAACAGCTGTCACAGCGTCAATATTCAGAAGTTTCCATTTTTTAATATTAACAAGTCTGCAGATTCTTGCACTAAAATATTTTAACTTACATCACTGTAAAAACTGTTAGATGTTTTAGTACCACTGCTAATACCGCTACCACCACTACTCAGTACAAACTCTTGATAGCTTTGCCTTTTGTGAAAACATAGCCCACGTGGTGAGTTGCCTGGGACTAGGGCTGTATCAATTCCCCAGGTCCCAAAGAAACCATTTAGAGCATTTTTGCAATTCTACATGTCATCTCTGGGTCCTGTCTAATCTCACGGTTCAGTGGAAACGACATATCATTTGGAGAAGTATTCCATTTCATCTACTCAGATCCTATTCTGAGGATCTGAGGATCCTACACCTCTTAAATATTTCAAATGAAATTGTCTTCTGAATGTTGGACACCGAAAATAGAATCCTTTTGCCGAAACAAAACGCCAATAGGTATATAAGTAACAATTTACCATAGTGTATTTATTTATTTTTGAGAGCACAGTTCCTGGTTAATAGTAAATACTCAATAAATATTTATCAAATAACCAAAAGCATAAATATATAGTGGGTGCCAGTAGTGCAGCTGGACATTGTCTTCTACTAGTCACTTTTTCTACCTGACAGCTCGTGGGCTGCTCTGGCTCTCCCAGTGCTCTAACTACCTACTGCAGCCAAGGGTCAGGTAGTCAGCTGGAGGGCTGTGTCGGCTCTCCCCACATCTTTAGGGGTGCAAGTTCTGTGTCTCTTTCCTCTGCTCTCTGGAGTTGGTTACTCGTTATGATAGAATGTAAAACTAAAAGTAATAGGCTGTATCTATCGGAAAGATAAAAAGTAAAAGGAATGTGTGAGAGGATGGGGAAATGCATTTTTACACACTACTGGGGGAATATAAATTAACATACTTCACTGGAGGACAATTTGGAATATTTATAAAGTATTTTAAAAGAAGATACTATTGGCTGGGTGCAGTGGCTTATGACTATAATCCCAGCACTTTGGAAAGCTGAGGCAGGTGGACTGCTTGAGCCCAGGAGTTCAAGACCAGCCTAGGTAACATGGCAAAACCCATCTCTACTAAAAAGACAAAAAAGTAGCTACACGTCGTGGTGCATGCCTGTAGTCCCAGCTACTCTGGAGGCTGAGTTCGGAGGATCACTTGAGCCTGGGAAGTTGAGCCTGGGAGGTTGAGGCTGCAGTGAGCCAAGATCACACCACTGCACTCCAGCCTTGGCAACAAAAGTGAGACCCTGTCTTATTAAAAAAGAAAAAGTATACTATTAAATCAAGGAATTATACTTTTTACTTCTAGGAATTTTTCATAAGGAAACAAAGAAATTGGACAAGGTATATATACATGAATGTTTAATACAGCAGTATTTATATTAGCAAAAAGCCTAGGAGTTTTGTTAAATTTTGGTATATTTTTACAATAGAATACTATAATCATTAAACATTGTGTGTATGTGTATGTGTGTGTGTGTGTGTGTGTGTGTGTATATACAACATAGAAAAATAGCAAAATAATATATGTGACAGAATAATATCAAAAAACATAGGAGTTTTGTTTAACTTTTGGAATATTTTTCCAGTAAGATGCTGTGATCATTAACCATGTATATATGTCACATATATGACATAAAATATATTTTTAATTTATTATTATTTTTTATAGAGACGAGGTCTCACTATGTTGCCCAAGCTGGTCTCAAACTCCTGAGTTCAAGTGCTCTTCCCACCTTGGCCTCCCAAAGTGCTAGGATTACAGGTGCGAACCACCGCACCTGGCCAGAAAAACGTTTTAAATATTGTGTTCAGTGAAAAACAACAGAGCAGTTGATAGCACGTGATTTTTTTGTAAAAAGATTTTGAGCATGTTTATGCTTAGATAAAAGTCTGGAAGGATATACACAAAACATTGACAGTGGTGAGATTATGGAATATTTACATTTTCATCTTTCTGTGGATATGTATTTGTACTTTTGGCAAAGAATGTGGGCTATATGAGTAATACAAATAATTGCTAGAATCAATAATATTGAATTGTATACTTGAAATTTGCTGAGACTAGGTTTTGACTTCTCACCACACACACACACACACACACACAAAGTTGACTATGTGACGTGATGGATGTGTTAAGTAACTTGACTGCGGTAATCGTTTCACTATATATGTAAAGCAAATCATCATGTGTTATACCTTAAATACATACAATTTTATTAGTCAATTATGCCTCAATAAAGTTGGAAAAATTGGTCACGTGCAACAAGAATATAGATGAGTTTTCATTTGTGTTTTCCAAATAAGGTAACTCACAAAATTCTAGTCTGTTAAAGCTGAAAGCTTTTAAAAAGGATACTTAAACCCATTATTTTACAAATAAATGTACTGAAGCCCTCAGAAGTTAGCTGACTTGCTGGGAGGCATCACCAGGTCATGTCATAACTGGAGGAGTCAGCATTTGAACCCAGATCAGCAGGTCATTGCTTGTTCTAAAGCAATGTGGCACCTCTGAAGAACTGAGAGAAGTCTAACCACAGAAGTGTTGCTAGCAGTGCTGTGTGGCTTAAGCAGCCTGGTGTGTGGGTAGCCACAGCCTACTGAACAGCTGAAAGAAAACACTCAGAGCATGAAGAATGCCTTGCCCAGCTGCCTGACAAGCTGTATTTTCCCATTTGGCAAGTGAAATCCTCTCCAGGAAATGGTGTGTTATAAAGTACTTCCTTTTCCAGGAGGTCAGTGACATCTTTCATGAAGAAGGCTCTAAGACGATACACTAGATGCCAAATATTATTAAGCAGGCCCCACAGCCAGGAGGAGACCAATTGGACCAGCCTCCATTCAGTACAGGTTGGAACAAATTGATAGATCAGCTGAAATTAATAAAAGGGCCAAGTAACTAGAGATTCTTATTCACATGTGCTATCCTTGCCATGAGGTTAGTTCAGGGTGACATCAGAGTGGCCTCATTAGTTCAGCTTTGGGGTCTGGGTGACATGCTGCATGGACTCCTGTGTCTTTAAACCTGCACAGGAGACTGTTAGCCTGTGTGCAGGTGAAGCTTTTAGGCTGCCCTCCACCCTTCCCTCCATCCAGCTTACACCTTTATTATTACTCCTAGCTGCCCTTATGCTTCCTCCAGTGACTTGGACCAAAACCCAATTAAGAGTTAAAATTATTTTTTTCTGGTCTGGCAAAAGGCCATCTTACCATCTTTGGGGTGGCCAGAGAAATATTTTCAGTTCCATAACAATATACCCTCAGTTATTGGGCTAATTTGATAGATGTATTATATTCCTAAACTGCTTTTTATTTTTATTTTTTTTGTTTGTTTTTACTTTTCTTTCCATTGATCTTTTCTCCTTGCTTTCAAGGGGGCCCTGGGCTACGAGTGCCCAAGTAATTTACACAGATGGCGAACTCGGGTTGCGTTTTTTTGGATGAGGTTAGGCCACATGTAACAGAAGAATGCATAATATCTGGCTTACATTGAGAACAATTTCTCATCTGGAAGTAGACCTTCTAGGTGTGGTGTTAGAGCAGTTTTTCTGTGTCAACAAAATCTCAGCCTGCTATACTTTTAATTTGCTATCTTCAGCAAAGCGGCTTCTCTTCTCAAGGTCAGCTCATGATCCAAGACAGCTGGGAGAGCTCCAGCCATTTCAACACATTTCTGGCAGCAGGAAGGAAGAAGAGCAGAAATGACATTAAAACAGATTGTAAAGCAGAGTTGCCAGCCTGGGAGGCATCCTGTCTTTAGGTGACTTTGACCCTACCTACTCTAATACAGAATGTATTCCTCTTGCATTTTAACCTTTGAAAAGCGGACATTTCCTTCACTTCCCATTCTTGGTAGAGCATCTTATTGTGGCCCCTAAGTAATTGTAATCAGCTGTGTCTCAGAATCCCAGAATGTCATTCCTCCTCTCCCTTCGAAAGCCCTAACTCTACTGATAAAGATTCTTAAAGATGGAGAGGAAAGTTTCCCTGTCCCTATATTTAACATGACAAAGAACTTACCTATATCTAATCTAAATTTCTGAAATATAACCCAAATCCATTTTATGGTTTATCATCACCGGCAATTGAGACAATTAGCCATCTTCTACTTATTTCTCAGAAGAAAAGATGATGCTTTGGTTAACAGGTAGGTAGGGTGGATTTATTTCGATTTTTCCTTTTAAGGAGAGAATTGCAAGGAATTTCAGTATTTTAAAATATTGTTTAACAAACAAGAGAACATGTTGAATAAGAATTGTATTCCCATAGCACAAGCTCATGCAAGCGTTTGTGAAAGTCAGGGTCTGATCTTACAATTGTGACGTTTAGACAGGGATAGACTGCCTGCTTCAAGGTTATGCACAATACAGCTCATCTGGGAATCTGGGACAGATGTTCTATGACCAATCTTGCCTGTAACGAGAATACAAATTCTCCTATATCTGCAGCAACACTTTGTGCACCTAAGATTTTGGTTTTAAAAAAAAATCCTTAGGAACAAATTTTTATAAACAACGCAGGAGGCACCATGTTATAGTGAAAGGATATGATCTTATTTAATTTATTTTTTTCAGGATACCAGAAGCAAAAAAAAGGGTATGATCTTTAGAGCAAAGAGACCTGGATATAAATCCTAGTTCTGTCACTTCCTGGCTCTATGGATTTAAGGAAGTCACTTAATTTTTCTGAGTTTCAGTTTCTCCATCTGCAAAATGGGGCCGGTCATACTTCCCCTTCAGGTTTTTGAAATTAATCTGGGAGGAATATTGCATTAAAGTGGTAGACTGTATAAACTGCTGACTCCACTGACTATAAATACCTGAGAATGGTGTTTATGGTGTTTGGGTGTTGGACTCCAAAACTAGGGACAGGGTAGGTTGCCTGAGGAACGGAAAGTGTGTTTCTAGGGACAAGCTGGTCAAACCTAGAAGACTTCGAAGTATCCTGAGGGGGAAGGAAAGAGAAAAATGACAAAATGAAACTATGAAACTAGTTTCTCTGAAAGGCATCAGGAACTTTTGTTTGTTTGTTTGTTTGTTTTTTTTGAGACGGAGTTTCGCTCTTGTTACCCAGGCTGGAGTGCAAAGGCGCGATCTTGGCTCACCGCAACCTCCGCCTCCTGGGTTCAAGCAATTCTCCTGTCTCAGCCACCCAAGTAGATGGGATTACAGGCACACGCCACCATGCCCAGCTAATGTTTTGTATTTTTAGTAGAGACGGGGTTTCACCATGTTGGCCAGGTTGGTCTCGAACTCCTGACCTCAAGTGATCCACCCACCTCAGCCTCCCAAAGTGCTGGGATTACAGGCTTGAGCCACCGTGCCTGGCGTGTTTTTGTTTTTTTGAGACAGAGTCTTGCTTGGTCACCCAGGCTGGAGGGCAGTGGCACGATCTCAGCTCCTTGCAACTTCTGCCTCCCAGGTTCAAGCATTGCTCCTGTCTTGGCCTCCTGGGTAGCTGGGACTACCAGTTCCTGCCACCACACCCAGCTATATTTTGTATTTTTAGTAGAGACAGGGCATTACCTTGTTGGTCAGGCTGGTCTTGAACTCCTGACCTCAGGTGATCTACCTGCCTTGGCCTCCCAAAGTGCTGGGATTACAGGCGTGAGCTATCACGCCCAGCCACTTTTTTTTGGAGGATGGAGTCTCGCTTTGTTGCCCAGGTTGGAGTGAAGTGGTACAATCTTCGCTCACTGCAACCTCCACCTCCTGCATTCAAGTGATTCTCCTGCCTCAGCCTCCTGAGTAGCTGAGATTACAGTCACATGCCACCACTCCCAGCCAATTCTTGTATTTTTAGCAGAGACAAAGTTTCACCATATTGCCCAGGCTGGTGTCAAACTCCTGACCTCAAGTGGTCACCTGCCTTGGCCTCCCCATTTACTTTCTTTTTCAATTTTTTTTTTTTTTTTTTTTTTTTTTTTGAGATGGAGTTTCGCTCTTGTTACCCAGGCTGGAGTGCAATGGCGCGATCTCGGCTCACCGCAACCTCCGCCTCCCGGGTTCAGGCAATTCTCCTGCCTCAGCCTCCTGAGTAGCTGGGATTACAGGCACGTGCCACCATGCCCAGCTAATTTTTTGTATTTTTAGTAGAGACAGGGTTTCACCATGTTGACCAGGATGGTCTCGATCTCTTGACCTCGCGATCCACCCGCCTCAGCCTCCCAAAGTGCTGGGATTACAGGCTTGAGCCACCGTGCCCGGCCCTTTTTCAATTTTTAAAAAAATTTTAACTTTTTTTTTTCTTGTTTTGAACTTCTTTTTCAAGGAGAATTCCCTCCAGACAGGAAAGGAAAGTTGGGGCAGGAGAGAACTGGAGCTCAAATAGGAGAGAAAGGTGTATTGAGCACACCTGGATTAGTGGTTTTTCATCCTGCTGCACCTGAGTATATCTGGGAACTTAAAGCTATCAAGTCTTCAGCCTCAGCCACAGAGATTCTAAGTCTGTGGGCTCCAGATATTAGATTTTTTAAAACCATACACACAAACCCTCTGTGAATGGCTTCTAACTTTGGTGGACATTAGAATTATCTGGGGTGCTTAAAAAATGAATACCCTGCTGGGGCTTCACCCAGAGATGTTGATTTAATTGTCCTGTTGACAGGTCTAGGCCCTGGTGGTTTTAAATTTGTCTCAGGTGATTCTAATGTGCAGCCAGGGTTGCAATCCACTAACCTAGATGCTCTAAATCAGCTGGAGTGATCTGACCTGGAAGAATTCCAGAGTATTGAAAACACTTCCAGATGAAATCACTGAACTCCTTTGCTTGTCTTTAAGGAATTGTGAAGAATGTGTTGGAGGAATATTAGGGGTGATTTTGGAAAGAGTTGAGATGGGCAAATCTCCAAAAAAAAAAAAATCATAATTTTCAAAAAGTCAAAAGAAGAAGGTCCTCTAATCTGTACTTGTGGCCACATGACATTAAGCCCAGCCAATATTTCCTTTTATTAAAATTATGGCTTATCAGTAGTGATCAATATGAACTTGCACAGGTTCAGCAAGAAAAGACACATTGAACTGACTACATTGGCTATTTCAGCAGGTTGCCTGACATTTAGAGGAGGGGGATGTATGTGTAAGTTCGTTGCATTTTAGAAGGCATAGAGACACAGAGAGGAATGAAAACCAAGAAAACCAGTGCATCTGAACTTTACTGTGCAGTGAATCCCCTGGGCATCTTGTTAAAATACAGATTCTTATTCTGTAGGTTTGGGATGGGGCCTGTGAGTATATTTTAACAAACCTCCAGGTGCTGCCAATTATGCTGGTTCACAGGCCACACTTTGAGTGGCAAGGGTGTAGACTGTGTAATAGTACAGCGAGGGGGGTTAGTAAGCAACTGAACAGTGATAGCAAATGAATATTGGTTAATGGGTCAGTGTCATTCTGGAAGATTTCTTCCCCTCCCTCCCTCTCTCCCTTCCTCCCTCCCTTTCTCTCTCTCTTTCTTTCTCTCTCTCTCTCTCTCTCTCTCTCTCTCTCTCTTTCATCTTTTAAGTTGGAGTCTTGCTCTGCCGTCCAAGCTGGAGTGCAGTGGTGTGGTCATAGCTCACTGCAGCGTCCAGCTCCTGGGCTCAAGTGATCCTCCCACCTCCCAAGCAGCTAGAACTGCAAGTGAACATCACTGTGCCTGGCTATTTCTTTTTAAGAGATGGGGATCTTACTATGCTACTCAAGCTGGTCCTGAACTCCTGGCCTCAAGCCATCCTCCTGCCTTAGCCTTTCAGAGTGCTGGGATTATACTGTGATCCACCACCCCCAGCCCTGGGGGAAGATTTTGATGCTTGGGATTTAGTTTTTTTTGTCCAAGAATATTAATAGTGACTTTGGCAATCATGGTATGCTTATCAAATTTTCAGATGACATAGAACTGGAAGAGAGAATTAATGACAGAATCAGCATCCAAATACCTTTTTCTCTGATCCAGCAAGAATAGATGATCCATGTCACATTCTTTTAGAGCCTCCTTTCTAATTGACTGTATAACTTACTAGCTGAATGATTGGTCATAGGCAAATCAGTTCATCTCTTGGACTCCCAGTCCCTTCATCTGTACAATGAATGGAATTGCTAGTTAGAATTCTGTTAGTTGCATGTAACAGAACACTTGAATAGTTTAAGGTTAAAAACAAAAAAGGAATTTATTGGCTTCTTTGGGCATAGTTGGACCCAGTAGAGAAAACTTATGATAAAAGTTGTATTATAAAATGATTTGGCTTTCTCGCTCTCTTTCTACAACTCTTTGTTCTGTAGGACTTCCTTTGCCGTCAGGCTGCCTCGGGCTTTCTCACATCATGAGGAAGAGGGCATTTGGCAGCCTCAGCTTGCTAGCTTAACAAGACATATCTATTGTAGAAAACACTCCAGTCTTGCAGGGATCACATATCCTTTCTGTACCATCACTGAGGCCAGAGGGATGGTGTCCTGTAATTGGTTCAACCTGGATCATTTGCCAACCAATGAGGATGGAACGGACAGGACATTGTGACAGACACCCCACTCCACCACATCGAGCAGGGAAAAGATGGTTCCCCTGAGAAGACAGTGCTGAACGACTCAATATGTTCAAGCAAACATCCAGCAAATAACTCACACCCAAACATCATAAAATGATTAGGGGACATTCTTTTTTATTTTTATTTTTTTCAATTTTAGACTCGGAAGGTACATGTGCAGATTTGTTACATGGATGCATCACATGATGTTGGGGTCTGGGCTTCAATTGAATATCACCCAAATAGTGACCATATTACCCAATAGGTAGCTTTTAAACCCATGCTCCTCCCCGCTCCTGCCTCCCCACTTTTGGAGTCCCCAGTGTCTATTATTGCCATCTTAATGTCCATGTGTACCCAGTGTTTAGCTCTCACTTAAAATGAGAATATGCAGTATTTGGTTTTTTGTTTGTATGTTAATTCACTTAGGATAATGGCCTCCAGCTGCATCCACGTTGCTGCAAAAAGCATGATTTTGTTCTTTTTTGTGGCTGCATAGTATTTTACGGTATGTATGTACCATTTATTTTTTAAATCCAATCCACTGCTGATTGGCACCTGGGTTAAATACATGTCTTTGCAATTGTGAACAGTGCTGCGATGAACATGTGAGTGATGGTGTCTTTTTGGTAGAATGATTTATTTTCCTTTGGGTACATACCCAGTAATGACATTGCTGGGTTGAATGGTCATTCTATTCTTAGTTCTTTGAGAAATCTCCAAACTGCTTTCCACAGGGGCTGAACTAACTTGCAATCCCACTAACAGCATATAAGCATTCCCTTTTCTCTGAAACTCGCCAGCATGTTATTTTTTGAGTTTTAAATAATAGCCATCCTGACTGGTGTGAGATAGTATCTCACTGTGGTTTTGATTTGCATTTCTCCGGTGATTAGTGATGTGGAGCATTTTTGCACATTACTTGTCTTCTTTTGAGAATAGGGCACATTCTTTATAATACAAGGCTGCAGGCAGTCAGAGTTGGCATGAGATGAATCAGCTTTGCTCTTCCCGGACTAGATGGTCTCTAATGTACTGTTTTGAAAGGCTCCCAAGCTGTGCTTGTGTATAACATATTGTCCAGTAGAAAGACTTTTCTGAAGACAATTTCTTGAACTTTGAGATCTGATGGAGTAGATATTTAGGTGTTTGGGTTACCCTCAGATCACACCTAACCTCCTGAAAAAGAGGCAGGTCTTAGGAGAGGAGTGGCATTTCATCAGATGGCCTTCCCACCTTGCACCCTTCTGGAAGAGTTACTGCCAGTTCTGCTGAGGACCCTGTTTCCAGCCCCTAAATCCCTAGGGCCTCCGTGCCGAGGTGAGCCAGTGCCCTCTGATTGGCATTGGTTGGCTTAAAAAGATGACCCGAACTTCTCAGAAGCAGTTTTGAGAATTAGAAGTAAAAGTCACAGAGAAACCCCAGTGAGCTGTGGGTACCTGCAGAAAATGGAGCATAGGGTGGGCTTTGTTTAAGTAAAAAAGGAAGCTGCTGAGAGTGAGAAAAGAATGCGGTGGGTGCACAGAGGGAAACAGACACAGAACGAGACCAGTGGAGTTAGGAAGGAGAGGGAGAGAGAGAAAAAGAGAGAGCTGTGGCTACCTATCAATTCAGCCACATAAGCCATGGCTGTGCCCATGAACCAGCTACTCCTAGAGCTTATCTGTGTCCTTTGCAGGCTTAGGCCCTGGTAGTTAAGAGGAAATGTCACCTTTCCTGTGGGCGATCCAAGGGATGGGGGTTCCTGAGGCTGAAGCTCTCCTAAGAGGTATATAACAGACTTGACGTAGTATCCAGGTCGGGATAGCAGCCAGGCAGTCTGAGAATGCAGTAGAGTTAGAGGACTTCAGGAATGAGGGAGCTGTGGAAGCTGGGCAGGGTGGAGTCAGGATGGGAGGCAGGGGGAAGAGCTCTTCTGAGTCACAGAAGAGGAGAGTAGGAGAGTAAAGAGCCTCTAGCACTCGCAGAAAGGAACTGGGGAGCTCTACACCAGATGCAGTGACAATGAGATCTTCATAATGTTCTGGGATGGAGGTAAATGCTTCCGTTCTAAAACGGGCTGAAGAACACATTATATGGAATCTGTGGGTGGACAGAGAGTGGTGGAATGGCCTGGGAGAGCTGGTGCTCGTGATTCTCAGCCACTGGTGGGACAGCTCCACAGTCCTTTCACTGGTTGGCCTCTGACAGCCTCATGACCTGGGCTCTGGTGCCCTCCTCGTTAATTGAGCATCTGCCTGTCCTACAGATTTCCTTGAAGAGAGTATTCTCAAAAGAGCATTCAGCTTACTGTAAGTGAGGAAATACAATCTAGGATTCCTGGCCCAGTGTTTAGGTGTTGGGCCATTATTTAAGAGTCTGATAGTAACTAATGGAAACTACTTTATATACAGTGTTTATTGAGGGTCTTCTATATACTTGGTTCTGGACTTAGAATGGAAAGACAGATATGAACAAGAAAACCCCCAACCAAAGAAATACCTAAGTATAAGTTATAGTAAATTCTACGAAGAACAAGAACAAGATGCTGTGAGGGAATAGAGGGGTTGTGGTGAGAGGCCATGCTTCAGATTGGGCGACTGGATAAGACCTCTCTGAAGCATTGGCATTTAAGCCGAGAGCTAAAAGATGTGAAAGTGCTCTTTGGGGGAAGAGGATTTCAGGTCATGAGGATGCCTGTGTGAGGCTGTAAGGGGGATGGCATGTGGTCAGAACATAGTGAGCAAAGAGTGCGGGGGGCCAGAAATGATGACTGAAAGGGTGCCCAGACCATGTAGGGTCTTGAAGGCTGCTGCATAACAAACTGTCCCAAAACTTAGTGGCTTAAAACAATAAACAGGCTGGGGGCAGTGGCTCATGCCTGTAACCCAGCACTTTGGGAGGCTGAGGCAGGTGGATCACCTGAGGTTGGGAGTTCGAGACCAGCCTGGCCAACATAGCAAAACCCCGTCTCTACTAAAAATATAAAAATTAACCAAGTGTAATGGTGCCTGTAATCCCAGCTACTTGGGAGGCTGAAACAGGAGAATTGCTTGAGCCTGGGAGGCGGAGGTTGCAGTGAGCAGAGATTGCACCATTGCATTCCAGCCTGGGTGACAGAGCAAGACCGTCTAAAGAAAAAAAAAAAAGCCAAAACAATAAACAATTATCGTTGCAGTTTCTGTGGGCCAGGAATTTGAGTGCAGCTTAGCTGGATGGTGCTACTTGGAATCTCATGAGGTTTTAATCTCAGTGTTGGCTATGGCTGCAGTCATGGAAAGGTGTGATGGGGCTGCAGGACCCACTTCCAAGGTGGCTCACGCCATGGCTAGGAAGAACAGCTGGTAGATGTGTGAAGTCTCCTTGCCTCTCAACTTGCGTTGTCTCCCCACGGGCTGTGTGAGTGTCCCCAAAACATGGCTGCTGGACTGCCCCAGAGTGGGCGAGGTGCAAGGGAACAAGGCGGAGTGGCAATGACTTTTATGATTTGACCTTGAAAGTCATATGTGGTCAATTCCACCCCAGTGTAGTTCTTAGAAGTGAGTCACTAAAGTCTAGCCTACGTTCAAAGGGAGAAAAATTAGCCTTCCTCATTGGAAGGGACAAGTGTCGAAGAACGTGTGGATACATTTGAAAGACATCAAGTGAGCCATGAGAAGAGGTTGGTTTTAGCAGAACTGAAGGCTTTGTCAAAAGGCTACAGGGGGTGCTCATGGAATCTGATGGCAGCACAAAGTGAAGCTGAGCTTCAGCAAGGGCCGGACCCAGGGACTGGGATATGGTTAGAACCCTGCACCCTTAAAGGCATAAGAGTGATACAATGGACTTTAGGGACTTGGGGGGAAAGAGTCAGAAGGGGTAGAGGGGAAAAAGGCTACAAATTTGGTTCAGTGTACACTGCTCAGGTGATGGTTGCACCCAAATCTCACAAACCACCGCTGAAGAACTCACTCATGTAACCTGTTCCCCCAAAACCCATGGAAATAAAAATAAAGGCAAAAAAAAAAAAAAAAAAAGCCAAGCAAAAACAAACCGGCACTGCACCCTTGATCTCTTGTCCTCGCTACCTGCCCCTTCATTCTCCTTCCTCTTCAGACTGGCTTACTTGCTTTTCTTGTCCACCTGGCAGCATGTGACATCCACTCCTCACCCCCATCCCTTGCTCTTGAGCTTGTAAAACATACACAGGGCAACTGACTTCTCAGTCCCAATTCCAAATTCCTGGGACAAAGAAGTGGATTGGCCCAGCTTTGGTTAGTTGCTCCCCTCAGGTCCAGTTAGCGGTGGCCAGGGCAGTGCAGATGTGCAGTACAAACATGGCTGCCGACGGCCCTCCTCTGTGGCGCTGCGTCAGGAGGGGAGTTTCCTGATGAGGGAGAGCTGAGCAGCACCCAGATGTGTCTACTTCAGCCTTTCTGTCAGTCTTGTCACTTTGTCATTTCATCATTTCATCCTGCACAGGCAACAAATGCTTTCTTTTCTTTCTTTCTTTCTTTTTCTATCTCTTTCTTTCCTTCTTTCTTTTCTTTTTCTTTCTTTCTTTCATTTCTCTTTCTTTCCTCTCTCTCTCTCTCGCTCTCGCTCTCGCTCTCTCCCCCCCCCCCCCCAACCTTCACAGGGTTTGCTCTGTCATCTGGAGTGCAGTGGCACAATCATGGCTCACTGTAGCCTCAACCTCCTGGGCTCAAGCAATCTTCCTGCCTCAGCTTCCCAAGTAGCCAAGATTCCAAGTACATACCACCCAGATAATTTATATTTTGTAGAAATGGGGTCTCACTGTGTTGCCCAGGCTGATTTTGAACTCTTGGCCTCAAGCAACCCTCCCACCTCGACCTCCCAAAGTGCTGAGATTACAGGTGTGAGCCACTATACCCAGCTGGTAATAGATTTTCTGTAGGTTGTATTGCCATCAGTTGGAGTTTTCTAGAAGTAAAGGAGATTTTGATTATGGGAATTTCAAAAAATGTAGTAGGTCTTACTCATGAAAATGGCCCAAGAAAGCACTCATGAAGCATTTTATGGGGTGTTTTTGGAGACTGTTAAATGAAATGGTTTAGTTATGAAGCAGTTGGAGTTGATCCATTGAATAAAAATATAAGAGGGCTTTCAGTGACCTGGCTTGTGTCAGTCTTACTAAAATTACAAACCAGAGCCCAATACTAGTAGTGAGACAAAGCATGCACAAAGATCTTAATAAACATATTCAAGTGGTTTCTAGGGCAACTTACCAGTGAAAGGCGGGAGCTTTTATCTTGGAATCACTGCTGCAGAAAATGAGAACATCAAAGACTAAGTCCCCATGCTGTCACTGTGGTTGTTTTCAGACAGGAACATCCATTTTTCTAGCAGAGAAATCTGGATGGTGGGCATTTTCACCAGATACACCCATAGTTAAGGAAGGTCACTTGACACGGCGCAGCCTGGGACATCAGATTTCAGAAGCTACTTGGCCCTCCCCAAATGCCTTCCCCCACCCGCTGGCTGAGGTACTTTAAGATGGGGCAAAAACCTTATTCACTGCCTAGTGGTAATTTACAGAGCAGTGAGCACTGGGAAAGGTAACACATGGGCAGGCAGGAGGCACTGCTGTAAAAGCAGGCTTTGCTCAGATGTGTGCTGCACATCTAAAGGTGAGTGTAGGGAGAGGGGCGTGGGGGAAACGAAAGGAGATTAATGGGATAGAAAGCAAACAGCAAATGCCTAACACTTCAGCTTGGGGTCTGTTCTGGAGGAAAAATATATTTTTGTGCACCAAAAAAATGTCTGAAGATAGTCTACTACAGCTTAGTTTAAAAGGGAAAAATGTAGAGGGGAAATATCGCTTTCAAGTACTTAAATGAAAGAAATATTTAAATGAGCTTTACCTATAGAAAATAAAGATTTTCTGAAAAGTGAGCTGTAGTAATAAATTCTAGTCCAGAGTCAGGTCACTGAAAGGATCTGGGCACTATACGCAAGAAGTTTGGAAGGGAAGATGGGTTTGTTATGAATAAGGTGAGCCTGGCTTAGTCTGAGTTGTCTTTGCAGCCTGTTTTACTTTCATATACTAAACAAAATCTCAGAAATTTTCCCTTTATTTTCACCTGTTCTAAAACCACTCATGGGCCAAGGCAATCCATCTAATTAAGTATGCTTGTATAGGCAGGTGTTCTCAGTAGAGAAATAAAAATCAATGGAAGATTGTGGTAATTTTCACAGCCAACAGTGTTGGCCCACATTATTGGACTGTTATAGACTTGGCTTGCTGTCTGTTTATCTGTTAGTTACTTTTTTTTCCCCCCCAAAAAAAGATATCATCAAGTGTAATCATCAAGTAATCTTCAGGGCATAAAAAAGAGCTTCATTCAGCTCCTCAGTAATAACAGTCATTACTGTACTCTCTAAAAACAATTGGGTAGTTACGTGCAGCTTCTAAAGAGTTCCTTAATCCAGAAAACTGCAAATTACATAGTAATGATTATTGAGGTTCTGTGGTAACTCCAGTCATCATTTCAATGTAATTGGCAGAGCATGAATAACTATGAATTATGTCATATATACAGCCTCTTTACAGGGAACTCACACACTTATTTGTGGTATGCATAATAAAGCAACATCTAAATTGAATGTTAATTTTAATAAAAATCACTTTTACACCTCATTTCCATCTGAATGGATACCATCTGCTTTAAGGTGCTAGCAGAGAGCAAAGTAAAACTGAACTCCAAAAATACAAATATTTGTTGTCTTCCAGCTTTTCCAATGTAATGCTGAAAGCCATGAAGGAAACAAGAGACTTTGATATGATATTGCTTTCCAGGGCAAAGGCTTATCAAAAACATTAACCTAGCAATCCCATTATTGGATATGTAACCAAAGGATTATAAATCATTCTATTATAAAAACACATGCACACGTATGTTCATTGCCGCACTGTTTACAATAGCAAAGACCTGGAACCAACCTAAATGCCCATCAGTAATAGACTGGACAAGGCAAATGTGGCACATATACACCATGGAATATTATACAGCCATAAAAAATGATGAGTTCTTTGTAGGGACATAGATGAACCTGGAAGCCATCATTCTCAGCAAACTGACACAAGAGCAGAAAATCAAACACTGCATGTTCTCACTCATAGGCAGGTGTTGAACAATGAGAACACAGGGACACAGGGAGGGGAACATCACACACTGAGGTCTGTTGCGGGGGGTAGAGGAGGGACAGCAGGGAGTGGGGAGGTTGGGGAGTGATAGCATGGAGAGAAATGCCAGATATAGGTGACGGGGGGATGGAGGCAGCAAACCACCTTTCCATGTAAGTACCTATGCAAAAAAACCTGCATGATCTGCTCATGTACCCCAGAACCTAAAGTACAATTAAAAAAGAAAAAAAGGACATTAACAAATATTAATTAAGAATATTAGTATTTTTTTCCATGCTGAGCTAAGAAAGCTCTGGATCCCAGTTTTAGTTTGCAGATTTTTTGTTATTGTTCAACCTTGGTATCATCCAGTAGCAAACCCACAGACTAGAGTCAGATCACAAGTAGTTCACATAGGATCTGAGCCCAGGAAGCACTGATGGGGCAGTGGGAAGGTGAGACCAGGAGGGGAAGGAAGTGACTAAAGCGTGCATTTCCACTGTGGGACACGAGAGATTGATGCTGCTGGGGAATCTGGAGACCATGAGGAACACACGTAAGAGTAATCTCTTACCCACCTCATCAACCCATGGCTAGAATGTTGCAGGGGTCTAAAATTTTTTTTCTTTTTTTGAGACAGAGCTGCAATGCAGTGGCACCATCTTAGCTCACTGCAACCTCCGCCTCCAGGTTCAAGTGATTCTCCTAGCTCAGCTGAGATTACAGGTACACGTAACCACGCCCAGCTAATTTTTGTATTTTTAGTAGAGATGGGGTTTTGACATGTTGGCCAGGCTGGTCTTGGACTTCTGACCTCAGGTGATCCACCCGCCTCAGCCTCCCAAAGTACTGGGATTAAAGGCATGAGCCACTGCACCCAGCCTCTCTCTTTTTCTCTCTTTCTCTTTCTCTTCTTCTTTCTCCTCTTTTGAGACAGTCTTGCTCTCTTGTCCAGGCTAGAGTGCATTGGTGAAGTCTCAGTTCACTGCAACCTCTGCCTCCCAGGATCAAGCTATTCTCCTGCCTCAGCCTCCTGAGTAGCTGGACTATAGGTGCACACTACTGTGCCAGTAAACTTAGAAATTCTTTTTTTCTTTTTTGTAGAGACAGAGTCTTATTATGTTGCCCAGGTTGGTCTCAAACCCCCGGGCTCAAGCAATCCTTCTGTCTCATCCTCCCAAGGTGCTAGGATTACAGGTGTAAGAAACATTCAACTTGACTATTAAACATTGCTTTTCTTAAAGGTCCTTGCCATCCTTCCCTGGGGATTTATCCCACCTGTCCTTCTCTGAATTATTTATGGGGTTGTGTCTCCCCCAAAAAGGACATGTTGGAGTCCTAACTGCAGGTACCTCAAAATGGGACTTTATTTAAAGATAAGGTATTTTTAGAGGCAATCAAGTTAACATGAGGTTGTGAGGGTGGGCCCTAATCCAGTGTGACTGGTATCCTTATAAAAATGGGACATTTTGGCTGGGTGTGGTGGCTCACACCTGTAATCCCTGCACTTTGGGAGGCTGAGGTGGGTGGATAACCTGAAGTCAGGAGTTTGAGACCAGCCTGACTAACATTGTGGAACCCCACCTCTACTAAAAATTCAAAAATTAGCCAGGCGTGGTGGCGTGTGCCTGTAATCCCAGCTACTTGGGAGGCTGAGGCAGGAGAATCACTTGAACCTGGGAGGTGGAGGTTGTGATGAGCCGAGATCGAGCCACTGCACTCTAGCCTGGGTGACAGAGTGAGAATCTGTCTCCAGCAAAAAAAAAAAAAAAAAAAAAAAAAGAAAAAAATTATTTTCATGGAAAACAATCACACTTAGTTTATTATAACATTTGGAAAGACCTCAGAGAACTCAGTCAAACCTCCAATCCAGTGCAGAAAATCCTCTAATCCTTGCATCCGTGGAGTGAAGGAGAGCACCCTCTCCATGGAATGGCAGTGTAGGGCAACAGATGAACTGTGGATTCTGGAGCTGGACTTCCTGGATTTGCGTCAGCCCTGACACTCAAGAGCTTGTAAACTTGGACAAATTACTTACCTTGATGCCACTCAATCTATTCATCCATAAATTGAGGGCAACAATAGTACCTGCCTTATAGGTTGCTGTGAAGATTTCATGAGTTCATACAAGTCGAGTGCTAGGCTCACAGTGAGCACTCAGTGATAACTACTAGTATGATTAGAAAAGTTTGATGTTTCTTCTTGTATTGAGTTGCAGTCTTCCTTCCTGTAACTCATATGTTCATTTGCTTTGGCTTTGCTCTCTGGAACTACTAACATCCTTCAAAGGGTAATTATTTCCTCTCCCTGTCCTCAAGTCATGTCCAAATGAAACATCCCCAGTGTGTTCAGATAGTCCCATGGGGCACCTTATAAGCACCTTCTCATCCAGTTGCCTTTTGTTGAGCTCCATCAATATTTCTTGACCACCTGCTCCTTCCCAGGTGGTTCCCAGAATTGCACATGGTCCTCCAGATGTGGCCCATGCAGAGTGGAAAGCAATGAGGTTATTGCCGTCCTGTGCTGGACAACATACTCTGATGTGTCTGGCCACAGATTTCATTAAGTACGTTGGCAGCCAAGTCACACTGCAAGCTCATCCACGAAAACCTTCCAGCCTTTCTATTTTTCTCGTTACTTGAACTTTAAGCCTTATCATGCTGATCCTGTGTTGTATAGTTGATGTATTTCAATGTTTGTACACATCTACATGTCTATCTTGTGAATCGATTAACATTATATGTCATTAGGCAAAAGAGGAATCTTTTGTGTTTGTGTTGAGACAGTTTTCATTTCTTTTCTTTTTCTTTTTCTTTTTTTTTTGCGACAGGGTCTCACTGTGTTGCCCGCGCTGGAGTGCAGTGGCATGATCATAGCTCACTGAAATCTTGAACTCCTGGGCTCAAGGAATCCTCTGCCTCAGCCTCTCAAATGCTGGAAATAACTGCCATGAGCCCAACCATTTCTTACTTTTGAAACAGGATGTTGAGTGAGAACTGTTTCTGGAGCCCAGGAATTGCTGACTGAGGCTCAAAGATGAGGACAAAGAATGCACCTCATGTTCTAAAGAGAGCCACCAACTGTTGGGTTAGGCGCCTCCCTTGGGAGTATGAAGCTGTGGCTTAAGTGACTTTCCTGCTTGCATCGTCATTCAAGCCCTCATCCCTGTGAGCCGTGCAGTGATTTTTGCAAGGAACATTGCTTTTGTGAAGGGGAGGGAATGCCCTTCTCCCTCGAAGCTAAATAATGGGAGAGGATTTCAAAGCACTTTACTCATAGATAATGGGGAAGATTGAAAAGGTGGGAATTAGATCTTTTATTCTCTTGTTGGCTGTCTGGTTAGGGAGTAGATATGTGAATTTGTCCTGTGCCTTTCTAAGTAGGGGAAATGAGAATAAAAGAACAACGGCAGGATCAAGAGAGGAGGGTGAATGTGGGGCAGGATTCACTCCCACTGGCTGATGTGGCAAGGATGTATGATATTCGCACCAGTCAAATGGACCCTGAAGAGGGTAAAGGAGGTTGGGCCAAGAGGGCTGGCAGGAGCCAAGACAGATTGAGAGAGGCTGGGCCAGAGCCGGAACTCTTACATGGGCAGTGGCGCAGAAGGGAGACTCCCTGTTAAGAGCCTTCTGAAGACCTCATGCACCCAAGAGAGCCAGAGATGCAGGACAGCCACAGGACCAGGCCACAACACCACCCAGTGAAGTAGGAGACACCTGTCCCTTTCTCTCTTCTTCCTTCCCTGACTTAACCCCCCAGAGGAGATAGAGCCCATAGGAGCCTTTGTCCTGTGGAGACAGTGTCTCAAGGGCTGACCGTGCCCCAGCTACGTCATCCAGAAGAGATGGAGGAAGAAGAATAAAGGAGTCACACACTCCACTCAGTTCCCTGGAGTTACAAGCTCTCAGGTGATGAGGGGAGGGAATGCGTTCAATCGGATATGATGTTGGAGCCTTAGATAGACTTTTTTTTTTTTTTTTTTTTTTTGAGATGTAGTCTCACTCTGTCACCCAGGCTAGAGTACAGTAGTGCGATCTCAGCTCACTGCAATCTCCACCTCCTGGCTTCAAGCAATTCTCCTGCTTCAGCCTCCTGAGTAGCTGGGACTATAGGCATGCGCCACTACGCCTGGCTAATTTTTGTATTTTTAGTAGAGATGAGGTTTTACTATGTTGGCCAGGCTGGTCTCAATCTCTTGACCTTGTGATCTACCCACCTCAGCCTCCCAAAATGCTGGGATTATAGGCATGAGTCACCAAGCCCGGCCTAGATAGACTTCTAATAACTATGAATGACCAGGAAGTTGAAGAAACCACCCGATATATTGTTAGAGTACCTGAGTAGGCTGTATCTTCGTACAGTCAAAGGCAGTGATTAGAGAAAGATAGAACCATTTCAAATTTGTTTGACTTGAGAGTGTTTAAATAAATAAATAAATAAATAAAATCTTCCCAAGACAGGGTCTTGCTCTGCCGCCCAGGCTGGATTGCAGTGGTGCGATCTTAGCTCACTGCAGCCTCCACCTCCCAGACACAAGTGATCCTGCCACCTCAGCCTCTCGAGTAGCTGGTATTACAGGCACAGGCTACCAGGCCCAGCTAATTACAAGAAAATTTTTGTGTGTGTAGTGATAGGGTATCACTATGTTGCCCAGGCTGGTCTTGAAATCACGGGCTCAAGTGAACCTCTCACCTCGCCTCCCAGCTGCTGGGGAGAGTGTCTGTTTCAGTGGCTATGCCATGTAACTTTTGAGTCACCCTCCATTCCAGCTAAATCAATTAGGGTTGGTCTTAGTTTTCTATTGCTGCATGACAGACTGCATAAATTGGGATGTGCTGCATAAATTGGGAAATTGACAGCACAGCCATTTATTCCCTCACAGTGGGTCAGAAATCTGGGTGGGCTTGGCTGGACTCACCGCCTAGACGCGTATGCTCCCAAGATCACCTGGGCCAGGCTCCCGTCAGGAGGCTTCTCTGGGAGACTTGCTTCCAAGCTCATTCAGGTTGCTGGCCAAATCCAGTCCCTTGCTGCGGTAGGTCTGAAGTCCTTGCTTCCTGGCTGGCTTTCAGTCTGGCATTGTCCCCAGCTCCTTGAGGCCACTAGTATTCCTTTTACGTGGTTCCCTTCATCTACAAAACAGCAACCGTGTCCTGACTTCTCAGCAGTGCCTCTATGGGTCCTCAGGTAATGACACTGGGCCTGGCTGCAGAATCCAGGCTACCCTCCCTATCTTAAGGTCAACGGATTGGTAGACTTATATTCAATATTCCTTATATCCAGACTTTCTCGAGCCTCAGAAGTCTTCTCCAGGCCCAGAAGGGCACACACAGTAGTATAAAAGATAGCGTGGATCAGAGGAGTTATTTCCTGTGGAGAATGAACCTCACCATTGCGTATCTGCAGGCTGGTGCTGCTGTCTTGAATAATGATGACCTTCTAAGCATTAGACCAGTGAGTTCCAACTCGCGTCATCAGACACTCCAGATTCCAGATCCTTGGTTGCTGCTGGAACCCTGGCGGGTCCTCGGCCTCTCTGGTTCCTGACTCCTGGCTAGCTGGCAGCAGCTAAGACTCCTCTTTGCTCTGTCCCACCTCTTGGGGCTCCCTGGTTCTCCCGAGCCACTTTCCGTCAGTCCTGACCAGCTGCTTCTACCGTAAACGCGATGGGCAACCTTCGAGGAGCTAAAGCACTGCCTACACTCGGCACTGGGCAGGTGAAGCCAGGACTCCTGAAATGCCAACCCTGGCCGACCCCAGCTGCGGGCTGAGTGTCAGCTGGTTGTTTGCCCACTAGGTGGCGTCTGCGGAGCCCGAGGAGAGAATGAGGGCTTTCCTGTTAAAAACGCACAAAGGAAGGGTTCTTTAGCTTTTTTTCCCCCTTTCTGTTTATTTCATTCACCACCATCACTGCCGCCCCCACTATTCTAAAACAAGGCGCCTTTCTAAGCCTCCCTCCCAGGGGAATGCAGCTTCTCTCAGACCCCCCTGACTAGAGTTAAGACAAGGAGTCCCTTCAGGTCTGAAACCTGGCCCCGCGGTGTCGTTTGCCATTAGGTTGTCATCGGAGTCCACTGAGCACCAGCAATTCTCGCCTCCTCCCAGCCCTTGCTTTCAGCTGATTTTCTCCAAGGCCCCAAGGAAGAAGTTTAGCCACAGATTTCCTTTTCTTTCTTTCTCCCTTTCTCTTTTATCTTTCAAGTTTGCTCCATTTTAAATTTACTTTGGGAGGAAGAGCAGTAGGAGAAGAAAATCTCTACTATCAACTAAGCGGGATTTAACAGAGGGTCTCCGCAGCGCGTGAGTGTCTACGCAGGCAGACGGCATGGCGTTGCCTAAGAGGGGAGAGGTTACAAGGATTTGCTTCCACAAAATAAAAACTAAAGCTATGCCTATCAAACACATTGTCATTTCCAGGGAATGCAAAGCAGTTTGTACTTTAAAAGTGAGTTTTATTTTATTTATTTGTAGAGACAGGGTCTTGCTATCTTGCCCAGGTTGGTCTCGAACTCATGACATCAAGGTGTCCTCCTGCTCTAGCTTCCCAAAGTGCTGAGACTACAGGTGTGAGCCACGACACACAGCCCAAAGTGAGTTTCTAGATCAGCTTGAAGGGAAGAAAGAGATGGGAGTTTTGCCTCTGGTTTCCTTTTCCCCATCTTTCCCCAGGCCACATCTGCACGGAAGGAAAAATAGGGTCACAACATTAGTAGTAAAATGCTATTTATTTCAGGCTACCCCATATGCATGATTTGAGGAAACTCCAGGCCTGCTTTTCTGGTGACCTATTGCATGGCATGGTGACTAGAGTTAATAATGTATTGCATATTTCTAAATAGCTAAAAGAATTGATTTTAAATATTTTACTGCAAAGAAACAAAAGTTATTTGAAGTGATGGATAAGTTAATCAGCCTAATTTGATCACTCCACAATGTACACATGTATCAAAACATCATATTATACCCTGTAAATATACATAATTATCATTTGTCAATTAAAAATAAAACTTAAAAAATCCAAAGCCTCAGGTGGGAACGCCATGCCCTCAGATACCACGAGAAATTCACCATTTCTTCCAGCTCTGCTGTGTTGAGAAATGCTGAGTGTATGTTAGAATATATTGTTTGCTGAGAAGATGGCAAGGAAAACCCAGCTGCCCTAACCCCAGTGGAAAACTGCTTAGGGCATTCTAAAGTAGCAAAACAGTATATGTATATCATACACCAGTTAAAACAATTCTTTAAGTGCGGGATATCTGACCCTGCCCCCGTGGCTCCCTCGTGGAGAATACGTTTTAGTTTGTCCGTGATCAGCGGTGAGCAGGCACCAGCTGCCTACCTAGTTTGCTTTTGTTCTATGAGAAAACACCGAACACCTGTTTGTTAATAATAATCACCTGTTCAGAGAGACTACATGGGTCACAGTTTACTGGAGGCCCTAAGCCCAGAATGCTGTCAGCCCCTCAGGCTCTCAGCTTGGAAGGCTGTTGGCCCCTGGAGAGTCCCACATTGCTGTTCTATCTGGGTGTCTGCTTCTTAATGCCTTCAGCAACGCCTGGGTGGGGGTCTCTACAGGTGAGCTGGTCTCAGTACTGCTGGGAGGTATTTTCCAGCTCTTGCTATGATGTCCCAAAGGTACCCCTGGCTGCACAGTGGCCCGGCGTAGGAGATGCTCTCCTAGGTCTGCAGACCATGCACCATCAGTCACTTCACTAACGCCATGCCCTGGCATAATGAGCCATTGCCTTGATTGGACCCCAGGGTGTGACTTTTCAGTCCTTCCTTCCTTTCTTCCAGTGTTCTTTCTAAGAACATAAGAAATCTAGTCATAGTTCTTTGTCTTTCTCTGCTCATAAGATGATTGAGTTTGCTTTGGGGTCTTTTCTTTGTTTTTGTTCTCTGAAGTTATCTGGGGATGGGGGTGGAATATTCACAATCCAGCTTGTTTTTCCCTAATAGGAAAGAGTAAGTCAGCTTGACTACCATGGGGAGAAAATAAGATCCTTGGTGCGGCCCTGCACAGTGGCCCACACCTATAATCCCAGCACTTTGGGAGGCCAAGGTGAGAGGATTGCTTGAGCTCAGGAATTCCAGACCAGCCAGGGCAACACAGTGAAACCCCGTCTCTACAAGCAATACAATTAGCTGGGTGTGGTGGTGTGTGCCTGTAGTCTCAGCCACTCAGGAGGCTGAGCAAGGAGGATCACTTACTTGAGCCCAGAAGGTCAAGGCTGCAGTAAACCATAATTGTGCCACTGCACTCCAGCCTGGGCAGCAGAGTGAGATCCTGACTCAAAACAAACAAACAAACAAACAAAAAAACAAACAGCTGGGTGCCTGTAATCTCAGCACATTGGGAGGCTGAGGTGGCACATCACCTGAGGTCAGGAGTTCAAGACCAGCCTGGCCAACATGGTGAAACCCCATCTCTACTAAAAATACAAAACCGAGCCGGGCACGGTGGTGGGCACCTGTAATCCCAGCTACTCAGGAGTTTGAGGCAGGAGAATCGCTTGAACCCGGCAGGCAGAGGTTGTGGTGAGCTGAGATTTTGCCACTACACTCCAGTCTGGGCGACAGAGCAAGACTCCATGCCCCCACAAAAAAGAAGATTTTTGGTGCTTATTTTGCCATGATTATAAATTGTAAACATTTTTGAACAATCCTAACCGCGTGGAGTAAAACGTGAACTGGTTTTGTCTTTGTCTCCTTTCCCAGATATTCTCTTTCTCACTAGCTAGTGGACCCCTTAGCACCACCACCAGCTTTGATTCCATAACTTCCCGAACACCGTTAATTATTAAAGATGTTCTAGCTTCTCAAAGCTGTCTATTTTCCCAGCGTGTCAGTCTGTGGCTCAAAGGAACTACAGTGGTCGAGACAGGATCTTGAACCATTCTGGTTCTCTCCCTCCACCTTTCCTCAGAGTGCAAGGGCTGGATCACCTCTAGGATGCCGCCTCCTCTTCAGCCTCCAGGCTCTAGCTGCAATGGGTGTTGGGCCCCAACTCACAACCCTAACAAATCCCTTCTCTCCTCTCTGAGAGCATGGTGGGGTTGAGGGGGCTGGTTTGAGGCTATGGCTGCTGTTAGAAGGGCCAGCTCGGCCGGCACAGTGACTCACACCTCTAATCCCAACACTTTGGGAGGCCAAGGCAGGTGGATCACAAGGTCAGGAGTTCAAGACCAGTCTGAAATCCTATCTCTACTAAAAATACAAAAACTAGCTGGGCATGGTGGCACGCCTGTAATCCCAGCCACTCGAGAGGCTGAGGCAGGAGAATCGCTTGAACCCAGGAGGCAGACGTTGCAGTGAGCCAAGATGGTGCCAATGCACTCCACCCTGGGTGACAGAATGAGAGTTCATCTCAAAAAAAAAAAAAAAAAAAAAAAAAAAAAAGAAGGGCCAGCTCGATCCCTTCAGTAAGCTGCAAGCGTGGTAGCATCCCAATTAGTGGCTGCCTTCTTTAGAATGTGGGGTACTTACCACGTTTTAGTCTCCAGCATTGGATCCTAAGCACCAATTTTGGGGCAAACAAAATCCCACTCATTAACCTGCTGCAAAATATAATGCCATCGATCATGCCTTCTTCTATTTCCCCCGCTGGGTTAGGCCACCAGACCCTGCTTCCATCAATGGGGATTACATTTCAATGTGAGAGTTGCAGGGAACAAACATCCAAACCATATCACTCACACACAGTTGCTTTGAGGGCTCACCAGAGGAATACCTGAGATTATGTAATTTATAAAGAAAGAGGTTTAACTGGCTCACAGTTCTGCAGGCTGTACAAGCATGGTGCCAGTATCTGCTCTGCTTCTGGTGATGCCTCAGGAAGCTTTTGCTGGTGGAAGGCAAAGTGTCACATGGTGAGAGAAGGAGCAAGAGAGAGGGAATAAAGTGCGGGGGAGGTCCCAGACTCTGTTAAACAACCAGACTCTTAAGCAACCAGCTCTTGTGTGAATAGAGTAAGAACTCACTGATTACCATGTGAAGGTCACCAAGCTTTTCATGAAGGATGCATCCCCATGACCCAAACACCTCCCACTAGGCCTACCTCTAACACTGGGGAATCACATTTCCACATGAGATCTGGAGGGGACAAACACCCACACCATAGCACCCACACACAGCTGCTGTGAGGGCTCACCCAGCCACACTTTCCTCCCATTGGATCTGCCCGTCGTTCCTTTGCTCATGCTAGCTGCAGTGACCAGGGACGTACAGTGAAGGCTGAGTTTCTGCCTTGGAGCAGGAAAATCTTCACTACTGACAGCAGGATAGCTTTATCCTTTTCAATAGTTTCTCTTCTCTTGAGTCTTGGATATGTATTTATGAGTGGGAAAAAATACCTTCAAAAGTTAACCACTTTGAATCCATCATCGTCAGAGCCTTTGTTTTAGCCAAACGTGATTCAATAACTTGAGTTCCACACAGAAGAGATTGCCCTTTCCAGAAAGCCACTGGTCTCTGCTCCCCAAATACCCAAACTGTGGGTTCCACTCTGCTATGTGACTACAAAGCCACGCCAGCTTATGCTCTATATTTCTCAGTCTATAGTGAAACAACTTCTCTTCTAACCACCTCCTCTTCAGAGATTTCTGCTACAGGTTTAGCATCTCTAATCTGAAAATATGAAATCCAAAATTCTTTTTTTTTTTGAGACAGGGTCTTGCTCTGTTACCCAGGCTGTAGTGCAGTCACATGATCATGGCTCACTGTGACCTTGACATCTCAGGCTCAAGCGATCCTCCCAAGTAGCTGGGACTGCAAGTGTGTGCCACTACACCGCTCTGACAATAACTTGATTTCAGTCCACTGAGACTGATTTTGGACTTTTTTACAAAATCGAAATAAAACAAATTTGTGTTGTTTTAAGCCACCACATTTGTAGAAATTGGCTGCAGCCATAGGAAACCACTACAGGCCTCCAGATAAGCTCAGGCGTGGTTGAAAAATCCTAGGGTGGGCTTGCTCCATCAGTTGCGTCAAGGCCAAGGTTGCTTAGGCTGTCAATGCTTTGCTCATGGACTCATTACTGGTCTGGGGCTTCATGATCTCACTCCAGGAATCTCATCAGCCTGTCTAGGGTCGGGTGTCCATCCCTTTTGCCCAGAGGATTAGAATGCCTTGATCGACCACACTCGAGTTGGGTCAATCAAGTTGAGTTGGAATCAGAGGGTGAGTTCATTCCTTTACTTTCATTGGGAAAGAATGAAGAAAGAACATTTTCTCAAAGAACAATGAAGGTGATATGACCAGAAGAAGAAACAAGAGATGCCAGGCAGGCATAAAACACAAATGTCCCTCCTTCTTCCTCCGCGTGTGGCTGGCGGTCACAGAGCAGTGAAGCTCACTGTCGATTTCCTTCGGGCTCTCCTTGCGTCACTGGAGCCCTGGTGTTGGCCGAGGCCTACGCATCGGCATCCTCCCTGCCCAACGGTGATTGTGGCCGCTCCAGGGCACGGCCTGGAGGAAACCGGGTGACGGTGGTGCTCGGTGCGCAGTGGGGCAACGAAGGCAAAGGGAAGGTGGTGGATCTGCTGGTGCAGGACGCCCACATCATGTGCCGCTGCCAGGGAGGAAATAATGCTGGCCATACAGTTGTTGTGGATTCTGTGAAATATGATTTTCATCTCTTACTCAGTGGAATAATTCATCCAAATGTGACTGCATTCATTGGAAATGGTATGGTAATTCATCTACCTGGATTGTTTGAAGAAGCAGAGAAAAATGTTCAAAAAGGAAAAGGACTAGACGGCTGGGGGCAAAAGGCTTATTATATCTGACAGAGTTCATACTGTATTTTATTTTCATCAAGCAGCTGATGGTATCCAGGAACAACTGAGACAAGAACAAGCAGGAAAATATTTGGGTACAACAAAAAAGGGGAATTGGACCAGTTTATTCTTCCAAAGCTGCTCAGAGTGGACTTAGGATGTGAGATCTTGTTTCTGACTTCGATGGCTTCTCAGAGAGGTTTAAAGTTCTAGTCAACTAATACAAATCTATATACCCCATTTTGGAAATAGGCATTGAAGGTGAATTCCAAAAACTCAAGGGTTATATATGAAAGGACTAAGCCAATGGTGAGAGATGGAGTTTATTTCCTATCTGAGGCCCTACATGGACCACCAAAGAAACTCTTGGTAGAAGGTGCAAATGCAGCACTATTAGATATTGATTTTGGGACTTACCCTTTTGTAACCTCTTCAAATTGTACTGTTGGAGGTGTTTGTACTGGTTTGGATATGCCTCCTCAAAAGGTAGTAGAAGTTTATGGAGTTGTGAAAGCTTATACAGCTAGAGTTGGTATTGGCGCCTTTCCTACAGAGCAAGACAATGAAATTGGAAAATTATTACACTCAAGGGGTAGAGAGTTTGGTGTGACTACTGGAAGGAAAAGAAGATGTGGCTGGTTGGACCTCATTTTGCTCAAATATGCTCATATGATCAATGGATTTACTGCATTGGCACTTACCAAGTTGGATATTTTGGACATGTTTATGGAAATCAAAGTTGGAGTTGCTTACAAGTTAGATGGTGAAATCATACCTCATATCCCAGCAAACCAAGAAGTCTTAAATAAAGTTCAGTATAAGACTCTCCCAGGGTGGAACACAGACATATCAAATGCAAGGATGTTTAAAGAATACCTGTTAATGCACAAAACTGTGTTCAACTTATTGAAGATGAGCTTCAAATTCCAGTTAAATTGATTGGTGTTGGTAAATCCAGAGAGCCTATGATTCAGCTCTTTTAATGATTGCCAGTAATGCAAGAAACACTCCTTCAGAGGGAGGGGAAAAGACTTTCTTAAATATTTCATTTATCACCTGCAAATTTAAGAATAAAGACATTGAAGTGAGTTGGTAAAACCTCCAGTTGTTTCCAGTCTTTTCAGATGGATGCCTGTTGTGGAGATTAACTTCGGCATATTCCAGTATCAGCTTTCCTTAGCTGGCGTAATCACCAAATCATTTGTTGCTCCTGCTGCTCTCATGGTACCATGTTTCTTTTTTTAATGTTTAGTAATAGTATAATCCATGTTGTTTGAAATCTAAAGAAGAATTACTTTTAATGTAGTTTTTATTCATTATTGTCATTGTGTGTTCTTAAGTTTTACCCCTATTTTAGATGGTAAGAACAATTAATGCAGTTTTGCACAAATATTTTCCAATTCTGATCATTCAGTTCTGTCATAATCTTTGTTGTTAGAAACAAAAGATGAAAACATAGGGGTTCCGTAAACTTTTAAGAAGTTGAAACCCTAAATAGACCAATAAAAAGGGCTGAAGTTGAGCCACCAAAAAAAAGCCCAGCTCTAGATGGCTTCACAGCTGAATTCTAACAGACATACAAAGAGGAGCTGCTATCACTCCTTCTAAAACTATTCCAAACAATCCAAAAAGAGGGAATCCTTCCCAAATTATTTTATGAGACCAACATCATCCTGATACCAAAACCCGGCAGAGACTCAACAAGAAAAGGAAACTTCAGGCCAATATCTATGATGAACATAGATGCAAAAATATTCAATAAAATACTGGCAAACCAATTGCAACAGCACATCAAAAAGCTTATCTACCATGATCAAGTAGGCTTCATCCCAAGGATGCAAGGCTGGTTCAACATACACAAGTCTATAAACATAATCCACCACATAAACAGAACGAAAGACAAAAACCACATGATTATCTCAATAGATGCAGAGAAGACCTTTGACAACATTCAACAGCCCTTTATGCTAAGGACTCTAAATAAACTAGGTATTGACAGAACGTATCTCAAAATAATAAAAGCTATTTATGACAAACCCACAGCCAATATCATAGTGAATGGGCAAAAACTGGAAGCATTGAAATCTGGCACTAGACAAGGATGCCCTCTCTCACCACTCCTATTCAATATAGTATTGGAAGTTCCAGCCAGAGCAATCAGGCAAGAAAAAGAAATAAAGGGTATTCAATTAGGAAAGGAAGAAGTCAAATTGTCTCTATTTGCAGACAACATGATTGTATATTTAGAAGACCCCATTGTCTCAGCCCAAAATATCCTGAAACTGATAAGCAACTTCAGCAAAGTCTCAGAATACAAAATCAATGTGCAGAAATCACAAGCATTCCTATACACCAATAACAGACTTAAAGAGAGCAAATCAAGAATGAACTGCCATACACAATTGCTACAAAGAGAATAAAATATCTAGGAATACAACTAACAAAGGATGTAAAGAACGTCTTTAAGGAGAACTACAAACTACTGCTCCAGAAAATAAGAGAGGACACAAACAGATGGAAAGCATTCCATGTTTATGGTTAGGAAGAATAGATATTGTGGAAATGGCCATACTGCCCAAAGTAATTTATAGATTCAATGCTATCCCCATCAAGCTACCTATGCCCCTCTTCACAGAACTGGAAAAAACCACCTTAAACTTCATATGGAACCCAAAGAGAACCTGCATAGCCAAGTCAATTCTAAGCAAAAAGAACAAAGCTGGAGGCACCACACTACTGTACTTCAAACTATACTACAAGGCTACAGTAATCAAAACAGCATGGTACTGGTACAAAAACAGAGATATAGATCAATGGAACAGAACAGAGGCCTCGGAGGCAATGCCACACATCTACAACCATCTGATCTTTGACAAACCTGACAAAAACAAGAATGGGGAAGGGATTCCCCGTTTAATAAATGGTGTTGGGAGAACTGGCTAGCCATGTGCAGAAAGCAGAAACTGGACCCCTTCCTGATACCTTACACTAAAATTAAATCCAGATGGATTAAAGACTTAAACATAAGACCTAACATCATAAAAACCCCAGAAGAAAATCTAGGCAAAACCATTCAGGACTTAGGCATCAGCAAGGACTTCATGACTAAAACACCAAAAGCATTGGCAACAAAAGCCAAAATAGACAAATGGGATCTAGTTAAACTCCAGAGCTTCTGCACAGCAAAAGAAACAGTCATCAGGGTGAACTGGCAACAAACAGAATGGGAAAAAATTTTTACAAGCTACCCATCTGACAAAGGGCTAATATCCAGAATCTACAAAGAACTAAAACAGATTTACAAGAAAAATAAACAAACAAACCCATTCAAAAGTGGGTGAAGGGTATGAAGAGACACTTTTCAAAAGAAGACATATATAAGGCCAAAAAACATGAAAAAATGCTCATCATCACTGGTCATTAGGGAAATGCAAATCAAAACCACATTGAGATACCATCTCACGCCAGTTAGAATGGCAATCATTGAAAGATCTGGAGACAACAGACGCTGAGAGGATGTGGAGAAATAGGAACACTTTTACACTGTTGGTGGTAATGTAAATTAGTTCAACCATTGTGGAAGACAGTGTGGTGATTCCTCAAGGACCTAGAAATAGAAATTCCATTTGACCCAGCAATCCCATTAGTGGGTATATATCCAAAGGATTATAAATCATTCTGTTATAAAGACACATGCACACGTATGTTCATTACATCACTGTTTACAGTAGCAAAGACCCAGAACCAACCCAAATGACCATCATTGATAGACTGGACAAGGAAAATATGGCAGATATACACCATGGAACACTATGCAGCCATAAAAAACAATGAGTTCATGTCCTTTGTAGGGACATGGATGAATCTGGAAACCATCATTTTCAGCAAACTGACACAAGAATAGAAAATCAAACACCATGTTCCCACTCATAAGTGGATGCTGTACAATAAGAACACATGGACACAGGGAGGGGAGCATCACACATTGGGGTCTGTTGGGAGGGACTAGGGGAAGGACAGCAGGGAGTAGGGAGCTGGGGAGGGATAACATGAGAAGAAATGCCAGATACAGGTGACGGGGATGGAGGCAGCACATGACATTGCCATGTATGTACCTATGCAACAATCCTGCATGTTCTGCACATGTACCCAGAATCTAAAGTGCAATAAAATATATTTTTTTAAAAAAGAGAAAGATTAAAAAAAAAAAAAGGTCAAAAACAAACAAACAACAATAACAAAACCCCCACAAACGTCCATTATGGAGAATGAGGGAACCGGGAATAAGAATTTTGCAGTGGTTTTATTGGAATATTAAAGCAACCCTGGATACCACATTTATTATAAAGAATTCTACCCTTCAGCCCAAAATATAGTGAGATTTTATTAATTTGCTTTATATCATTTGCTCAAATTAAAGGATTGAAGATTCTGGCAGGCACATTGTGATACATGTCTCTGGTATCCTTTATGTGTAAGAGACAACAGAGGTCTTATAATGCCTAGAGGCAGAGCCCTGTGGTGTGACTGGAATGTTTCCTGTTTAACAAAGTCTGTTTTATCTAAGCGTTACTGTTCCCATCCGCAAGGCAGCAAATGACCTCGATCGTTGTGCTTTCAAACCAGCCTCAAAAATAATGCCCACGAAGCAGACAGTTAGAGAGCCCCTTCTAGAGAGGGGCTATTAATAGGCTTCAATAGGAAAAGTTCAAACACATGCAGATCAGGAAAAAAGAAAGTGACCCAAATGAAAGGTCTGAGATGTAAGAGGGAATCATGCACAAACACAGTGGTAAATATGCAGGCACATCAAGCAAAATTCAACTGAACAAAATTATTAATAATGTACAAATTGTGGGGTTAAAAGAAAAGAGACTTAAAATACTGGGTAGCATTGGCATACACATTGGGAAGAAGAGGATCAGAGTAAAAGTATTCTCGGGTTCTTAGATGACTCATGAGGAGAATAAAATTATTAACTTTTGAAATGGTAAAATATTTATGCTCTTGTATTTAGGGTAACCAATGAAAAACAGACATAGTATAACTTACAAGCAGAGGGGGAGAAACTGAAAAACAAAAGAACAAAAAACAAACCTAATTGAATCCAAATTTGTTGACAAGCAGAGAAAAAAAAAGAACAGAAAAAGTGGGAAACCAGTACAAAATAAGATGGTAGAATTAAATTCAAATATATCAGTAAACGCGATAAATGAAGTGAGTGACATCCTTCAGTTAAAAGACAAATTAAGTCAGAGAAAGGGCCAGGCATGGTGGCTCACGCCTGTAATCCCAGCACTTTGGGAGGCTGAAGTGGGTGGATTGCTTGAGTTCAGGAGTTTGAGACACTGTCTCTAGAAGCAATACAAAAATTAGCTGGGTGTGGTGGTACATGCCTGTGATCCCAGCTACTCAGGAGGCTGAGGCAGGAGGATCACTTGAGCCCAGGATGTTGAGGTTGCAGTGAGCCGTGAGCATGGCATTGCACTCTAGCGAGTGACAGAGTGAGACCCTTCCTCAAAAGAAAAAAGAAAAAAAGAAATAGATAAAATCTAGCTCTAGGCCATTTATACAACACAAACCTAAATCATAAGGATGCATAAGGCTCTCAACTCAGAAAACTATCAACTCTCTGAGAGCCTCACTTCTGCGCTCTATCTCTATTTCCTAATTTCTTTCTTTTTTTTTTTTTTTTGAGACAGAGTTTCACTCTTGTTACCCAGGCTGGAGTGCAATGGCGTGATCTCGGCTCACCGCAACCTCCGCCTCCTGGGTTCAGGCAATTCTCCTGCCTCAGCCTCCTGAGTAGCTGGGATTACAGGCATGTGCCACCATGCCCAGCTAATTTTTTGTATTTTTAGTAGAGACGGGGTTTCACCATGTTGACCAGGATGGTCTCGATCTCTCAACCTCGTGATCCACCCGCCTCGGCCTCCCAAAGTGCTGGGATTACAGACTTGAGCCACCGCGCCCGGCCCTCTATTTCCTAATTTCTTCATCGCCGCCTGGGTTAGGGTCTCTACAACATGCTCAGTAATCTTGGCAAGCTAAAATAATATAAAAGCTACCTAAATAACTTTAAAGCATCTTATTTCTCCTTTATACCTTCGCTCAAATCCTGCTTTTAGGAAACGGCCGTTTGTACTAGGGCACTCTCCTTCTCTGGAGTCATCTCTTCTCTGTTGCCTGTTTCTAAGTCACTACTCATATCTGTGCTATCATTATCATAACCAAAAATCAGGTGGATGGAGAAACAGAAGAGGGATACGCTGAATTTCTCCGTAGCAGCTTTTCCTCCATCTCCCAAAACTGAGTTAGTGTTCTCAGGAACAAATGGCGTTCTCTACCAGTGAGCTTTACTACTTCGACCATGCTTTCTTGCCATTCTTAAATGACTTGAAAAATCTAAAAATCTAACGCTGACCATTTGCAATATGTTAACTCTTGCTGATTTTAAGTGAACTGGACATATGCCCACTTGAAATAACCCAAAAATGATACAGCCTCTTCACCAAGAGCCTGAAGCTCTCCATTCACTTACCTCTCTAGTGTCTGCACCTGCCTCCCATGGCGCTGTCGGGCCTCCTGACTTTCCTCTGAAAATACAGCATAACAATTGCTACTTTCCAATGTATACTATAATGTATTGACTAAGTCTAGTTCAGTCTGCCAGCCCTTTGCTTCTGAAAAAGCATCTGCCTGCTTCTATTAGATCCCAAGCACCAAGAACAGTGCCTGCCTAGTGTGTGGCACAAAAACTTGCACCTAGCATACAGGAACGAATAAACGGGAATGAGCACACGAACAATCTGCACAAGTGCTCCCTGGCCTTTCCATGAGTATTTCCCTGGGGCACTTGGACAAAATGCACAGAAAGTTCTTCTCTGGGAATACCAGCCTCTTACCTCCCTCAATCCTCCTCCAGTTTAAACGACTTCCTCAGCTCCTGCAACTGATGAATCTTTTTCTCCCAAAGCCATTGCTCGCTGTAAAATTCTAAGCGTAGTTTGTTTTGCAAGCCACCTGCCTTCCATGGGGCTGCGTCTGATCCGTGAGAAATATACCACCTGACATGTCTTTGGTGGAGGCACAGCGTGCTTTCAGTGCAGCCTCTCCAGGCTCTGCTGCGGGGCAGATAGCTCTAGCCAGTATTTCAACTTAACCCTTCTGGGCAGGGCAGGTGACACACCGGTTCTGTCTCCAGGCTGCAAGTGCCAAGTCCCTTAGGGCCTTCCTCAGGAGGCCTTGGTGAAAGAAAACCCATCTTCCTCTTCTCCCATGGAAGAGGCAGCAGGAATGATACCGAGCTCCAACAAATATCTCCAAAAGTATATCACCTGATCACCTGGCTGCCTCAGCTTCTCCCCTTTTATATCGTCAAGGTGTCGCCAAAAATCTCCAGGCGTCTCCTTTTCACATCTTATACGTGTGACATGTTTAGACTAAAAAATGGTCTGAAATTCAATTGGGCAAGCTCTAGTTTTCTCTAGCAACATTATATACAGCTGGTATAGTCCTCATGTTGAAACAAGGTCTCATCTGGCTGTCCTAAAAAATGTCTTAGTGAAGGACTAGGTGGCTAGTTTGCTGGTTGGTACCGTTCACGTGTTTCTCAGCTAAATATCGTGTATAGTGGAGGTGAAATGTTCTTTCTGGCGTTTTTTCCCTTTAGAAACAAAGGACAAAGCGGTCCCTCGTTGCAGCATGGTGCTTATGAGTCTGGTACTAGGAGCATTAAAGCCACATTCTCAGATTTTGACAACCAGCTTGTGCTTGTTTTCACAGGTGTTACAACTTTCATCTGTTTCTTCAGAGGTTTTTGATGAGGCGTTGAAGTGGCCAGGAATGGAATCCCCTGAAGCTGACTCACTTATTTAATAAGCTACAATTTCATTCCTTTCTGTGTAATCCCTGCACTTCGGAAGACCGAGGCGGGTGGATCACCTGAGGTCGGGAGTTTGAGAGCAGCCTGGCCAGCATGGCAAAGCCCTGTCTCTGCTGGGAGTACGGAAGTTGGCCGGGTATGGTGGTGCCTGTGTTCCTGGCTGCTCGGGAGGCTGAGGCAGGAGAAGCTGGAATTTGGGGGAGGGGTGGAGGTTGCAGTGAGCCGAGATTGTGCCACTGTACTCCAGCCTGGGTGAAAAGAGCAAGACTGTCTCAAAGGCAAAAGAAATTAACACAACCTTCTCCAGTTAGTCTAAAAGGGCAGGAAGACAGTTTCTCCTTTAGCTCACTGCTCATTAGTCAATGGCATAGAGGACAGAGGTGGGACAGGGATCAAGAATCCAGGCTCACCTGTGGGAGAGACCTTGACTGCCTCAGAAAAAGACACTGTTCTCTAAACCTGTACCAACTGGTAGCTGGGCTTGCCATGGTGCCTACAGACTAGCACAGGGTCCTAGCTGTGGCCAACTTTTGGGAAGCCGCAAACTCCTCTTTGCGAGAAGAGCAGGAGAGACCAGACTCTGTCATCAGCTGCTGGCCTCTGTGGTCTAACGATGTCCTCTAGAGAGCATCTGGTCCTCCCTGCAGCCTCTACTCAATCACCAGGAAAAAAAGGATGCCCACAAGAGCCACAACTAAATATCAGAATTCAGCACATCCCTCTTTCCTTATTATCACATGTCTAGACTCACTCTGCTGCTTTCACTGGCAACCCAGAGATCTCACTGTTCTTACACTGATGCTCGAGATCATGTAAGGGCACATTTGTTGCCAGATTCACTCATGTAAAGAAAGGACAGCCTAAAGCTTACAAAATACTTGAGCCTTTGAGCAGCAGTCAATGGCCCTACCTTGTCAGATGACCTAACGCTTTACCCACAGGCCCAGAAATGGGACAATGTCAGTAGCTGTTCTTTGTCCATCCCTGCTCTTAACTCCTCTCCTTCCCTTGACAAGCACTCCAGTGGATTTATTATTTAGCCTCTGAATTTACATTGTGTCCATTTAGTACTCATGTAACACGAAAAATAGGGAGTTCTGTGTTTAAATTCATGATGTCATGCCATTGAGCATTTTTTTCATGCTACCTAATATTTTGAAATCCATGTTTCTCAGTGTAAACCTATTCCATTTCTCTCGATGGAATATATTGCATTTTTACACATTCCTCCTCAAGATCTTCAACTTTCTTTCCACAAATCATCCTGCTATGAATATAACCCTTGGCAGCCCGAACCTAAGATGTTGGCTTAGTGCCTAGCTTTGAAATCGGCCTTAATCTATACTATGATTGTATGATCATATTCAGAGGAGTATTATCTTGTGCTGTGTATAATGGACTATATTCTTTGCTGAGATCGATGGCAAGGAAAACCAAGCTGATCCCCTAAGCAGAAAGCTGCTCAGAGTATTCTAAAGTAGTAAACAGCATGTGTAGATCATACACCAATTAAACTAGTTCTTTAAGCACGGGCTATGTGACCCTGCCCCATGGCTCCCTCGTGGAGAATGTCTTCTAGTTAGGCTGTGATCAGTGGTAAGCAGGCACCAGCTGCCTGCCTAGTTTATTTTGGGTCTGAGAACGCAGAACACCTGTTAATAATACTCACCTGTTCAGAGAGCATAAATACGTGGATCAGCGACCGCTCAAGGCTCTCGGCTCAGACTGTCAACTCGGAGAGCCTCACTTTTGTGCTCTATCTCTATTTCCTAATTTCTTTGCCGCCGCTGCCTGGGTTGGGATCTCTACGACATGCTCAGTAATCTTGGCAAGCTAAAATAATGTAAAAGCTACCTAAATAACTTTAAAGCATCTTATTTCTCCTTTATACCGTCACTCAAATCCTGCTTTTAAGAAATGGCCGTTTGTACTAGGGCACTCTCCTTCTCTGGAGTCATCTCTTCTCTGTTGCCTGTTTCTAAAAGTCTCTACTCGTATCTGTGCTATCATCATAACCAAAAATCAGGTGGATGGAGAAACAGAAGAGGGATACGCTGAATTTCTCCGTAGCAGCTTTTCCTCCATCTCCCAAAACTGAGTTAATGTTCTCAGGAATAAATGGCGTTCTCTACCAGTGAGCTTTACTACTTCTACCATGCTTTCTTGCCGTTCTTAAATGACTTGAAAAATCTAAAAATCTAATGCTGACCATTTGCAATATGTTAACTCTTGCTGATTTTAAGTGAACTGGACACATGCCCACTTGAAATAACCCATAAGATAATACAGCCTCTTCACCAAGAGCCTGAAGCTCTCCGTTCACTTACCTCTCTAGTGTCTGCACCTGCCTCCCATGGCGCTGTCGGGCCTCCTGACTTTCCTCTGAAAATACAGCATAACAATTGCTACTTTCCAACATATGCTATAATGTACTGACTAAGTCTAGTTCAGTCTGCCAGCCCTTTGCTTCTGAAAAAGCATCTGCCTGCTTCTATTAGATCCCAAGCACCAAGAACAGTGCCTGCCTAGTGTGTGGCACAAAAACTTGCACCTAGCATACAGGAACGAATAAACGGGAATGAGCACACGAACAATCTGCACAAGTGCTCCCTGGCCTTTCCATGAGTATTTCCCTGGGGCACTTGGACAAAATGCACAGAAAGTTCTTCTCTGGGAATACCAGCCTCTTACCTCCCTCAATCCTCCTCCAGTTTAAACGACTTCCTCAGCTCCTGCAACTGATGGATCTTTTTCTCTCAAAGCCATTACTCGCTGTAAAATTCTAAGCGTAGTTTGTTTTGCAAGCCACCTGCCTTCCATGGGGCTGTGTCTGATCCATGAAAAATGTACCCCTTGACGTGCCTTTGTAGGCACAGCGTGCTTTCAGTGCAGCCTCTCCAGGCTCTGCTGTGGGGCAGATAGCTCTAGCCAGTATTTCAACTTAACTCTTGCGGGCAGGGCAGGTGACACCGGTTCCCTCTGTCTCCAGGCTGCAAGTGCTAAGTCTCTTTGGAAAGCCTATTCTCTTCTCCCATGGAAGAGGCAGTGGAAATGATACCGAGCTCCAACAAGTTTCTCCAAAAGTAGATCACCTGATCACCTGGCTGCCTCAGCTTCCCCTCTTGTATATCGTTAAGGTGTCACCAAAAATCTCCAGACATCTCCTAAACATCTTAAACATTTGTGACATGTTTAGACTAAAAAGTTGTCTGAAATTCAACTGGGCATTCTTGTTTTCTCTGGCAACATTACATACAGCTGGCATAGTCCTCATGTTGAAATAAGGTCTCATTGCCACGTATTTTTTTAACCTAGTTTGTTGGCCTTGAAGGAAGAAAGTCCTACTTGGATACTCCAATAATGCCAAATCCATCTTGCAGGACAACATACCAAACCACGTAGCACTTAACCCAGATTCATATTCCTTGTCCCCTTCTCACTGTATACCCACAGAACCAGACTTTCACTTTTGGTTTCATAGAGTAAAGATTCAGATTTTGAGCCAAGTTCAAACCTTTAGGAAAAGCCATATTAGAACTTTCTTGGTGAAGGCAGGCATTACTAATACTGGACTTCAAGAATTTTAAAAGAAAAAAAAAAAGCAGGGACTAATCTAAAGAAATGTGGTATAGCCATATTAATATCAGACAAAACAGACTATTAGAGAAAAAGGCAAAAAACCCCAAAAACCCACATCCACACTGGCCACTACATAGTGATAAAAGTTTTAAATCACCAGAAAAATATGAAAATGACAAACTTGTTTATACCTAATAATAAAGAAACATTTATCAAACTACAAGAGAAAACTGATAAATTCACCATATTAAAGATGACCTAGTGAAGTGGAAATATATACCATGCTATGGCTACTGTATTCAATATTTAAAAGATGTTAGTGTGAGAGAGGAGAAAGAGATCCAAGATGGCTGATCACTAGCAGCTCGGGATTGTAGCTCCCAGTGAAAGTGCAAAGAATGAGAGGACGCCACAGCTTCACATGAAATCTTGTTGCTCAGGCACCAGGAGATTCCCAGCGGAGGAGCCCCACGGGTCGCCAGCGTGACTCTAGTGACCGGCGAGGCCTTTTTGCCGGCGCCTCGGTTCTTGGTGCAGAGTCAGAAAAGCACCATCAATCTTAACGCCGCTGATTTGGTCGGCGCAGTGGGTTGCTCAGATTTCCGCACTGAGAATCAATAAGTCGGACGTCCACTCAGAAAACCAATTACAAAGATGGTAAATACAAAGACCACAGATGGATAAATTTATAACGAAGGGAAGAAAACAGCCAAAAAAGGCTGAGAATACCCAAGATCAGAACGCCTCTCCCTCAGCGGGGGATCATAGTTCCTCATCAGCAACGGAACAAGGCTTGATGGAGAACGAGTGTGTTCCAATTACAGAAGCAGGCTTCAAAATGTGGATAATGAGAAACTTCTGTGAATTAAAAGAACTTGTTTTAAACCAATCTAAAGAAACTAAGAACTTTGAAAAAAGATTTGACGAAATGTTAACAAGAATACACAATTTAGAGAGGAATATAAGTGAATTGATGGAGCTGAAAAACACAATAGGAGAACTTCGTGAAGTATGCACAAGTTTTAACAGCCAAATTGACCAAGCAGAAGAAAGGATATCAGAGGTCGAAGACCAACTCAGTGAAATAAATCAAAAAGACAAGATTAGAGAAAAAAGGATAAAAAGGAACGAGCAAAGTCGCCAAGAAATATGGGACTATGTGAAAAGACCTAATCTACGCTTGATAGGTGTACCTGAATGTGACGACGAGAATGAATCCAAGCTGGAAAATACGCTTCAGGACATTATTCAGGAAAATTTTCCCAACCTAGTAAGGCAGGATAATATTCAACTCCAGGTAATACGAGAACACCACAGAGATATTCCTCAAGAAGAGCAACTCCAAGGCACATAATCGTCAGATTCGCCAGGGTTGAAATGGAGGAGAAAATACTAAGGGCAGCCAGAGAGAAAGGTCAGGTTACCCACAAAGGAAAGCCTATCAGACCTACAGCAGATCTCTCCGCAGAAACCCTACAAGCCAGAAGAGAGTGGGGACCAATATTCAATATCCTTAAAGAAAAGAACTTTCAACCCAGAATTTCACATCCAGCCAAACTAAGCTTCACAAGTGAAGGAAAAATAGTTTTTTTTTGTGAATAAACAAGCACTCAGATTTCATCGCTACCACCAGGCCTGCTTTACAAGTGCTTCTGAAAGAACCACTACACATAGAAAGGAACAAACAGTATCAGCCTTTCTAAAAAAATACCGAAAAGAGCATCAATATAATGAAGAATTTACATCAACTAATGGGCAAAATAGCCAGCTAATATTAAATGGCAGTATTAAACTCACATATTATTAATTCTAAATTTAAATTGACTAAATCCCCCAATCCAAAGACAGACAGGCAATTTGAACAAAAAACTAAAACCCATCAGTATGCTGCATCAAGACCCATCTCACATTCAAGGATACACAAAGACTCAAAACAAGGGATGGAGAAGGATTTACCAACCAACCAGAGAGCTAAAATAAATAAAAAGCAGAAGTTACAATTAAGCAACAAAGAACAGAAGAAGCAAAGAAGGATATTATATAATGATAAAAGGATCAATGCAACAAGAAGAGCTAAAGATCCTAAACATATACACACCCAATACAGGAATACGTAGATCAGTACCACATTGTATCAACTTAGAAGTTTAAACGAAATGTTGGTTGGCTCCTTGTTTTTTATTCTCTTCCCTCATTTTCTTTTATATCTCCATTATTAAGGACAATTATAGGCATACCCATATTTAGACTGCATTCTAGCCCGGGCAATAAAGCAATACCCCCATCCTCTCTCCCTCTTCCTCTTTCTCTTTCTCTTCCTTTTTTTTTTTTTTTTTTTTTTTTTTTTTTTTTTTTTTTAAATAAAAGGATGTTAGTGTTCCTCGGCTGATCCACAGATTTGATTAAATTTCAATAAAAATTTCAACAGGAATTTTTTTAGAAACTTGATGAATTGATTCTAAATTTATATGGAAGATTAAAGGGCTAATAATAGCACTCTCCGTCTCAAAAAAGAACCAAACACAAAAATTAATTCAAGGTGGATTAAAGACTTAAATGTGAAAGGCATACAACCTTAAAACTTAAAAGTAAATACATGTGAATGTCTTTGGGATAGGGAAGAATTTTTTTAATTGCATTTTAGGTTTTGGGGTACATGTGAAGAACATGCAAGATGGTTGCATAGGTACACACGTGGCAGCATGATTTGCTGCCTTCCTCCCCTTCACCTATATCTGGCATTTCTTCCCATGCTAGTTCTCCCCAACTCCCCACCCCCCCGCTGTCCCTCCTTTATTTACCCCCAACAGACCCCAGTGTGTTATGCTCCCCTCCCTGTGTCCATGTAGGGAAGAATTTCTTAAAGAAGACATACAAGAAAAGCAGAAACAATGAAAATAATTGATAAATTTACCATTTAAATTTTAGAACTTATGTTTTCAGAAAAGACCATTAACCAAGTAAAAAGGATATTCCTGAATTAGAAGAAGATATTTGCCAAATATAATTTAAAGAATAAGGATTTGGGATATATAAAGAATACCTAAAGGATCAAAAGAAAAAGACAAACAACTCAATCGAAAATTTGACGAAAGGCATAATTAGGCATTTCATAGATGACAGAACTCAAATGGTTCATAATAATGTGTAAAGATGCTCAACCTCATTTGTAATCAGGGAGAGACTAATTAAATTTACAATCAGATACTATTTCATACTCACCAGACTGGCAAAAATCTTAGGCCAACTGACGGTGAAGTTATGGAACAACGCGCGTGGCTGCTTGAAGTGCAACTTGGTATGACCACTCCACTCAGTAGAGTTAAATAAATACCTTTTGACCCAGCAATTTCACTTCTACATATAAACCTTAGAAAAAACGTTTGCACATGTGCCCCAGAAAACAAGTACCAGAATGCTAATGGCAATGTTATCTCTAAAGGCAAAACTGGAAAAAATCATATATTCACCCTCAATAGAATGGATAAATCTTCTGGAGTATATTCGTACACTGTAATAGTGTTGCAGCCATAAAAATGAATGAATTACAGCTGGAACCATTGTCAGAGGTGACTCTCAAAACCACGAGGCTTCCACATGAGATTGTGTTTGCAGGATGTGCCAATGGGTTGAGTGGAGGCTGAAGTCTATTCCAGCTCAACTTGCACAGGGACACCTGGCCACCAAGGAAGGGGTACCTTTTTTATTTTAAACTGCACAAAGTCTCCCTACAGGTTAGCTCTGGACAAACAAAATCATAATGTTGACTAGAAAGACACATCACAGAAGTATACAAATTCTGCATTATTCTATGTACATAAAGTGCAAAATTAGGTAAAACTAAATAGTAAGGATGCATATGTATGTAGTAAAACTACACAGAAAAATAAGTGATTAACACAAAATTCAGAATAGTGATCGCTTCTTAAGGAGTGGGGAGTATCCAATTAGGGGAGGGTTCATGACAGGGTTGGAGAGCGCTAAGGTCATGATAATAATGTTCTATATCTTAGGCTAAGTAGTGGGTACTCAAGTATAATGCCATCAACCTCTGTCCTATATGTGTATGTCTAGAAAAGCCCTTCTTGGCCAGGTACGGTGGCTTATGCCTGTAAATCCAGCACTTTGGGATTCCAAGGTGAAAGGATCACTTGAGTCCAGGAATTTGAGACTAGCCTGGGCAACATAACAAGATTCCGTCTCTACAAAATAATAAAAAATTAGCTGGGCATGGTGGCATGCAACTGCAGTCCCAGTTACTTGGGAGGCTGAAGTGGGAGGATTGCTTGAGCCCAGGTGTTTGAGGCTGCAGTGAGCTGTGATCACTGCAGTGATGCCACAATACTCCAGCCTGGGTGACAAAGTGGGACCTTGTCTCAAAAAAAAAAAAAAAAAAATCGGTTATTGTAGATTATTTAAGGAGGATTTTATTTTTGTTTGTTTTTTTGAGATGGGGTCTCACTCTGTCACCCAGTCTGGAATTGAGTGGCATGATCATGGCTCACTGCAGCCTTGACCTCTTGGGCTCGAGTGATCGTCCCACCTCAGCCTTCTGAGTAGCTGGGACCACAGGGGCTCACCACCACTCCCAGCTTTTTTTTTTTTTAATTTTGTGTAGAGATGGGATCTCCCAGTGTTGCCCAGGCTGGTCTTGAACTCCTGGGCTCAAGTAATCCTTCTGCCTTGGCCTTCCGAAGTGTTAAGATCACAGACATGAGTTACTGTGCCTGGCCAGTAACTGATTTTAAATAAAAGGGGTCCTGGCCAAATGTACTACTTGGAGAAGAAAGGATCCCAATGTGAGGTCTGGACACTAGACTGCCAGGGGCCCAGGGCTGAGGGGCTGAGTCCTAAGAGGTTGAAGGAGGAGAAGCCTTCACTGCCTCCTGTGCAATGAGCTGGGAGGACCCCAGAGGGATCCTTCAAAAGTGCTTCATGAAAAAGCAAATTAAAACCACAAGGTACTACTTTTAGAATGGCCAACGTGGGGGCAAAATGGCAGTACCAAGTGTCAGCAAAAATATGGAGCAAGTGGAATATTTGTGCATTGCTGGCGAGAATGCAAAACGGCACAGCCAATTTGGAAAATAGTGTAGCAGTTTCTAATAAAATTAAACATACTATTAATATGATCTAGCTATCCTACACATAGGTATTTACCCAAGTTAAATGAAATCTACGTTCACTCAAAAATCTGCACACTGTTTCCAGTAGCTTTATTCTAATTGCCAAAAAACTGGAAAAAATGGATATTTCCCTCTACTAAGGGAGGAATAAACAGACTGTGGTACATCTATGCAAACAGAATAGTATGCAGTAGTGAAAAGGAATGAACACTGATATAGAGACAACATGGATGAATTCCAAGTGCACTACATTAAGTGAAAGAAACTAGACTAAAAAAGACTACACATTATATGATTCCATTTACATAGTGGGAAAAGGCAAAATTCTAGGGACAGAAAATAAAGCAGAAGTTGCCAAGGGCTGAGGTTAGGAGAGGTGTTCAGTACAAAGGGGGATGGGGAATTCACTGGGGTGATAGAACTGCTCGAGACCTTGATCATGGTGATAGTGATTAATTCATGACTGAATGGACTTTTCAAAACCCACAGAAAACGATACACAGTACACTACAAATAATTTTATTTATGAATTTTACCTTAATTTAAAAAAATCCTCATTTACTCCAGAAAATTTCTCGAAAACACTCAAAACAAAACTCATGTTCCAGGGACTCTTATGCCCAAAGATAATTTCACAGCCATGTACAATTTTACCTTACTCACTTTAACCCTTTCTCCCCCTAGGCCTGATCCTGAATAAGGAAGCACAGGAGCTAGGCAGATGAGCTGAAAGACGAAGAAAAAAGGTGACCTCACCAACCATCAGCCTTATTCTCCCTGCCGCTGCAGGCTTGCAGCTGAAGCGATGCCAGATGGGGGATTTGGGAAGAAACTCTATATTACATAAAATTTGAAGCTTTGCTTATTACATCAAGCTGGACCTTCAGTTGCAAAAATGAGACTGTTCATGCACTTGAAAGGCCAGAAAAGCTATGGGATTAGCCTAAAGTCAAATAGGGGCATTGAAAAAAACAGCCTACAGGGGCGTTTTAAAGAAATATCAGAGGAAAAGTAAGTAGCTTTATGATCACTCCCTATGGAGTTGTCTGTTTAATACAATGGTTACATGCAATCAGTGTGCTAATTACAAAGGATTCATCTCTAATCTCTACCTGTGCTAAATAGTGAGTTTCTTGTATTCCAAATGAATGAGATTGTATTAATATAACTGAATAGAACATTGTAGAAAATGGGCCCCATATCCTAATGATTCAGCACCAAAATATATTTCCCTAGGAAGTGAATTGGGACCACTCTACAAGCATAAAGCAGCAGGAAGGTATGCTTCTGTGGTCTTACAGGCATTCAATTACCACAGACACCAAGTGATGTAAGATGCCCACTAGAAGGAATATTTGTCTGCCATGCACACCACGATAACCTCAATGCCTGTAACAGTGCCTGATATAGAGGAAGGAAATGTTTGTTGAATGACTGAATGAAATGTCACTCCAAGATGCAAGTAGGAAAAGGAGAAACAGGGATGACTTTCTTCTTAAGGCTTGAACTGAACATTTTATTTAATTATAATCATAATGATTTGATTGACCGAGATTGAGACAGGGTCTCACTCTGTCAGCCAGGCTGGAGTACAGTGGTGCAATTTCAGCTCACAGCGGCCTTGATCTCCTGGTCTCAAGTGATCCTCACACCTCAGGTTCCCAAGTAGCTGGGACCACAGGTGTGCATCACCACACTTGGCTAATTTTTGTATTTTTTGTAGAGAAAGGGTTTTGCCATGTTGGCCAGGGTGGTCTCAAACTCCTGAGCTCAAGTGATCTGCCTGCCTTGGCCTCCCAGAAAACTAGGATTACAGGCATGTACCACCATGCCCAGCCCATGATGATTTTATAGATGAGGAGCTTCAGAGCCTGTGACAGTGGATCAAGTCTTCTTCAGATTAATCAGGGTACTGACAGCATCACTAAAGTCAGCCAGTAGAAAGTGAATGGGCTATGGGCAACCCAAGTAACTATAACTATAAACACTTCTGTATAAAACACAAACCAAGAAAATTTGGTTCAAATTCTCCATGGAGAATATTTTTATTTATTTATGTTATTCTTGCATACTCTAAAACGCACAGTGTGAATTTCCCTTCAAAAACAGTTGTGAGCCTAGTCACTTTATCTGAGATCTTCGGAAATGTTGCCTTAGCTAAGCGAGTCACAGGGATTGGTCATGAACTACTACAAAATTACAGGAGATCTAGTTATTATTCAACAGTTACTAGAAAAGCATTGAGAACACCAGACGTACAGCCAGACAGAGAGGATAAGAGAAGAGCAGATGCTATTTTAGTAACAGGATGTCCATATATATGACTCTATGTACAATCTTAGAATTCTTTTACAGACAGTAAAATGCTTAAATTATTATTTTAAGGGCACTCTAATATAAATACAAGTCTCACTAATTTTAATCTTTTCTCTTTGGCTCACAAATGCACGAAAATACCATAAACAGTTTTCAGAACTTACATCATTAATATATAAATAAGATACATTACAAATGGGAAGAAAATACAAGACTCCTCTTTAACATGGTAAATCTCTGAATATAAATAAGCAAATATTTCATTGACCTACAATGAAACAATCGCTGAAATCACGACACAGTCTCCCCCTCCCACCATCAAGGTCAGACAACAGTAACACACACAATCTACACAAATTAATCTCTAAAAATACATCCATAGTGCACCTGTAACAACGACTCTGCTACTATTTCCCCCTAACAGGATACTAATGGGGAGAGTGTAACTTGTCATCTGGTGGTGTTTTTTCTCATCCATCATCACTTCAGGTGGAGAAATGCTGACGATGAGGTCGATTCTCACCAAAAGCATTTCCCTTGGCCCCTAGGACATGGCATTTTGAAAAACAGCTTTCCTGTGGTTGTTGGACAAGCTGGTTGGCAGCACGTTTAGCTCCTTGGTAACTGCTGAAGGTAAAGTGACTTCTCGTGGAGCGGGAAACATGCTGTGATCTATTACTAAGCCACACTCACTATACATGTATATATAGGGAGAGGTATGTTTAACTGTACAAATATACTCTGTTCCTAATGTGCAACTTTTTTAAAAAGAACACTATTTCCTGCTAACTATGACAAACAAGCTTTAAGTAAGGTTTTAAGAGTATTCATCAAGATACTATGTTTTCCTTCATTGAAATGGCCTATGTGTTTCAGCAACGTATAGAGGTTTGTTCTGGAGAGCCAGAGGGAAAAGGCATTCCCCTCAGGTCGTGTTCTGCGAAGGGTGATTACAGATCCTGGCCCAGTCTTTCTATCTCCTCAATGAGGAAGTCAATGTCAGACTGGGTGGCGGCTGGATTGGAGATGACCATCCGGAAGAAGTTGGCCTTGTCCCCCTGGGGCTGGTAGCCAACCATGGTCGTGCCCGACTCCATCATCAGGGCTTTGATTTTTGGAGCCACCTTGTGATAGAAAACACAAAACAAAACTCAAGATTGATATTAACACCCCCCCTCCTCTTTTTTTTTTTTTGAGACGGAGTCTTGCTCTGTCACCCAGGCTGGAGTGCAATGGCACAATCTTGGCTCGCTGCAACCTCTGCCTGCCAGGGCCACGCAATTCTCCTGCCTCACCCTCCCAAGTAGCTGGGATTATAGGCGCACACCACCACAACCAGCTAATTTTTGTATTTTTAATAGAGATGGGGTTTTACTATGTTGGCCAGACTGGTCTCAAACTCCTGACATTGTGATCCACCCGCCTCAGCCTCCCAAAGTGCTGGGATTACAGGCGTGAGCCACCATGCCTGGCCCAACCCCCTCTCTTTAACAATTCAACCCAACTTGCATTTTGCAATTTGTGTTTACACTGACATAAAAGCACAGAAATATTTCATATCTAGGAATCTTCAAGGACTAATATCAAATGACTACCTGGTCATGAGTTCCCTCAGAAAGTACTGTGCAACCGAATTTTGAAAGTCAGTGATGGAACAATGATAGTGAAATAAAAAACGAAGATGAAAGCAAAAAACTCTTACAGACTACACCACCAATTAAGGGTTTTGTATAACCCAGAGCCCAGGATACTGCCTGGCACATAGACTGTGTTTAACAAATAATTGTTTAATGGCTGGATGAATGAAATGTTATATAAATTAAATATAATCTTAAGAACCCTGGGTAAGATATAAACTGGGTATAGAAATCAACTAGAATGAATCAGCATAACAGTGGGCTTGAATTTAAAGGTTATTGTAACAGACACCGTTTAATCTAGAATGTCCCTGGGAATATGTACATTAATCTAGAATGTCCCTAGGACTATATACATTATTCTATTACTCTGCATAGGGCTCCTTTAATGAAGAACATCAACCAAGGACAAGGAGACAAGATGCATCCTTGTCTTACAGACAGTAAAATGCTTAAATATTTAAGCATGTAAATAATGGTAACTGTGGCATTTAAGGGGTAACCACAGTAAGGGGGCAATGCAGGCTCAAGAAGAACATAACAAGATAGCTCTCCACCACTCCATCACTAGAAACCTACCCCATGACTTTATTTTTTTTGTATTTCCCCCACTAAAAAGGCACATTGGAATGAGGATGTCCTGACCAGCCAGAGAAACTGCAGACAATTAGATGAGACAGAAAGCGAGTCCATACCTTGTGCAGCTTTTCCCGTCGTTCAGGGCTGTCTGGCACACCCCTGAGGCTTTGCGGAATATACCAAAAACAGACGTTTGTGTGCTCAGGCTGCAGAGATTTTAACAGACAAGCAAACAAAGAAAATGATAACTTGAAAGAAAGCTATTCCCAAATCAATATACATCCTTGGTGGAAGATACATCTTCTTAGACCAAAGAAAGAGGGTGAATGTTCATCTCAAAGGCAATGTTACTTCCACACCAGGGAGAACAATGGTTCATTTATCCAATGGTATCTGGCAAGAGAGCTGTTGCCTACAACCAATTTTCTAGGTAACTAAAGTTACTAACTTTAAACATTGAAATGTTACAAATAATCGCATTTGGGCAATTTTTAAAAGAACGTACCCATCTGTTCATCTTATCGTTTTGTAGAAATGCCTCATATATAGAAGATACTTGAAACATAGTTTATCGATGCTAAATATTTTATTGAGTTTATTATATTGATATTGAATCTTTTCTGGATGACTCAGGACTATCATAATAAACATTAAGACTGGTTCTATCAATTAATAGGGTTGCTCCTAAAAAAAAAAAAAAAAAAAAAAAAAAAGACTGGTTCTACAGCATAGGCAAGTCCTACTGAGATGCCTCAGACTGTTGAGTGTCCCTCCTCTAAACATTCCTGTGCCTTTTGAGTTCTGTGTATTTTTGCTATAGTTTTAAAGTTTTCTCCCCGGTTGCTGTTTGCCATTACTGTGCCTGCCTCTAATTGGTTTGAGACATCCATTTATTGTTTTTAATCTGCTATTAAGAGTGTTTAAAGTAGTGTGTAAATGATCAGAGTGGTCATTGATTTCAAACTGCCCGGGGCTCCTTTTTGTTCATTTGGTGATTCACGTGTGTTCCTAGGAGTTTGGGTTGCCTGATAAATAGAATAATGTGGTCTGTAGGCTTACAAGTGGATGTTCTTTTATTCAACACTGGCTCCTATTCCATCTTTCTTTATTCAACTGTGAGTGCTATTGGGTCAGAGAAAGAATCACTACTCTAGAATCCAGGTCCTAGTAGGAGGTCTGGCACACAGTGAGTGCTCAGTAAACACTGACAAATACTTTACTGTGTGCAGTATGCACATGAACTCAGGGCAGAGACAATTTCATCTTGTTTTCCTCATTATGAATCTATGTTAAGTAGAACCTTATTTTAGAACAAGTCTCAGGAGGTAAGAATATACTGATCCTATAAGCTTCTTGGAAATAAAAAACACTATCATTTAAAAATTTTATTTTTATAAATATATTTTTTTCTTATAGAGACAGGGCTTTGCTATGTTGCCCAGGCTGGTCTTGAACTCCTGGGCTCAAGCAATCCTTCTGCTTCGGCCTCCCAAGGTGCTGGGATTACAGGTATGAGCCACCATGCCCAGCCTGAAAAACACTTTATCATAAAGGTTCAGCACAAAACAAACCCAAGAATGATGAAGAATTCAGACCTGTCACGGAAAGGCCTCTTGTCTGCCAAAAGCTGGCCAAGAGCCACACAGTTTTAAAAGACATCAAGGAAAACATCATCCCGGTGCTACCAGAAGAAAAGTTCATAGACATGGAAGGAATTAAAGAGAGGAATTAAGGGCGCATAAGAATAAAAATTTTGAAGCAGTTTCTGGCAATGTGGGAAAATCCGGCTTCAGGAGTTTCCCTCAATTGTTTTTCTGGAAATACCAGGTACCTGGTCCATGATGATTACCTACCTCGCCATCAAAAACCATCTCAAATTCTTCTCTGTTTTTAATCTTGGCATAGAGGTATTCAGCCAGTTCCAGGCATTTGTTGATCTGGTTTTCAAATCCCACTGTGCCCTGTTTTAAAAAGAAAAGTCATGTTTGTGGTTGCATTTCCCAGTGATGAGCATTTGGGAAGGCTATGCTGTTCCTGTCTATGGGAAATATATAAAAAAGTATTTTTGGAAATGGTTAGGAAGAACAGGCTAATCAAGTATGTACATCTTTTTCATAGCTGTGCATAAAATAAATGGTGTATGCCCGCTTCCTTTTTCGAAGGCACTCCAGTCTCTGGGTAATTATTCTCAACTGGACCTATACCTGATTCTGATTTGCTTTAGGATGGTACTGCTCAAAGTGTCATCTATGAACTGAGGCCAGTCCAAAACCTGTAATTCATTGACTGTCCGCAATCAAATGAGTGTAGAAATTGAGATTAAGCAAAGGAAACTTTTATAGCAATTGGACAGAGGGATTTTATGTCTATTGGCTCTAATAAAAAATAGTGGCTTGTTCTTTGTATGTTTTTAAACTTCATTTTTCTAGCAATTCATCTTTAGCGTATTGGTCCATGATACGTTAAAAAAACAATGGGGCTGGGTGTGGTGGCTCACACCTGTAATCCCAGCACTTTGGGAGGCTGAGGCAGGTGGATCATGAGGTCAGGAGATCGAGACCATCCTGGCCAACATGGTGAAACCCCATCTCTACTAAAAACACACACACACAAAAATTAGCTGGGCGTGGTGGCACATGCCTGTGGTCCCAGCTACTTGGGAGGCTGAGGCAGGAGAATTGCTTGAACCTGGGAGGCAGAGATTGCAGTGAGCTGAGATCGTGCCACTGTACTCCAGCCTGGGCGAGAGTGCAAGACTCCCTTTCAAAAACACAACAACAAATAACTGGTTCTTCATCACAGAAGCTTCAAAAGATAGTCCTGTAGAGCTCATCTTCCCCAGCAGTAAGTCCTTGTGAAACATGTCCCATGCCCTCTCAGGCAGGCTACTTCCACATAACAGCGTTATGCCTTTTAGGTGACAGGCAGGCAGGCAGATGGGGAAGCCACTGGTATCAGTGGATGCCCTGAGATTGCAATAGTTCCAATTACTGACAAACTGGTTGAACATGAGTTTCAAAAGCCAGCAGGGCTGATTAATAACAGCAGTGAGGGTTGTTGAGTGGGTTGGTGTTAACAAGGAGAGCAGATGCACAAGGCTGCCTATGGATTGCTAATGGGCCTGAGCGAAGTCAAGCACTGACCAAGCGTCAGCCTCCCCAGGTAGTGTCTCCGCCAACTGTACACCCTAGTAAGTCCATTTAGGAATGAAGCCTGCACCCGGGTCCCATTTCAGCAACCAATAGCTATGATCAAAACCTCTAGCAGATGGTTCAAGAGGTTGTTGTCAGAAACAAAAAAGAAGACACAAATTACTGAAACAGGCTGTGTAGTCGTTATATTTCAAAATAACAGGACTCCTTTTTTGTTGTTGTCGTTTATGGCTGCTTTTTTTTTTTTTTTTTTTGAGATGAGGTCTCTGTGGCCCAGGCTGGAGTGCAGTGGCACATGATCTCGGCTTACTGCAACCTCCATCTCTTGGGCTCCAGTGATCCTCCCATCTCAGCCTCGAAGTAGCTGGGACCACAAACACACCATCACACTTGACTACCTTTTGTATTTTTTGTAGAGATGGGGTCTCACTTTGTTGCCCAGACTGGTCTTGAACTCCTGAGCTCAAATGATCTGCCAGTCTTGGTCTCTCAAAGTGCTGGGATTACGTGTGTGAGCCACTGTGCCCGGTCTATGGCTATTTATATGTTTAAAATACCTGTGATTACTTTGTAATAGAAATCAAATTCAGACTATTTCTATATTAAAACAAAATACAGCTGGTGCGGTGGCTCACACCTATAATCCGAGCACTTTGGGAGGTTGAAGCAGGTGGATCACTTGAGGTCAGGAGTTCAAGTCCAGCCTGGCCAACATGGTGAAGCCCCATCTCTACTAAAAATATAAAATTAGCGAGGCATTGTGGCACACACCTGTAATTCCAGCTACTTGGGAGGCTGAGGAAGGAGAATTGCTTGAATCCAGGAGACAGAGGTTACAGGGCACCAAGATTGTACCACTGCACTCCAGCCTGGGCAACAAGAACAAAACCATCTCAAAAAACCCCAAACAAACAAACAAAAAACAAACAAAAGACTTACTGAGGAAAAAATTAATAATCTACCAAATTTTTCCTACAGAAGATATATTTGACTAGATATTTTGCAGGAAAATCTTGTTGTTTGAGTATTAATTAGACCCAACCTTAAACATAGAAATCATTAAAATTAATTTACAATAAACAAAAACAAGATATGCAATATAAAAGTATGAAGTCAAAATTCCTTTTACTTGATTGCATATAAATGCTTTTGAAACAAATAGTCAAATGGTAATCCCCTCCCTCACCCATATTTTGGGGGAAATTCCAATAGTTAGCTTTTTTCCTTAGGTATGGAAATGAAACCCAAAAGGCTGATGAATGCAGACACAGCATGCTACTGTCTAACAGTAGGATTTTTCACAATAAAGTACACATTTTCCAGAATAGTGTATTAAGCACAAACAATGGGAAAGGCATTATTGAAGTAGCATTTAAAACTGTCATATATAGCCCATGATGAGAAGCCTCATAACTAATTCAAGGTTCTATTCAGAATAATGCAGTAATTTTATTTTTTTATTTCTCTACGCCTGCATTAAATAATTCCAGCATCCCCAAGGATTGCTGTGGAAATCCTTATCTTGGCATAATTTTTAGTTGTTATGAGAACGTTATAAGAAGACTTCATGATAGTTCAAACTGAGGAGACTGAATGAAAGGAGAGAGAATTTGACACAAGGAATAAAATAATTTCATTCACAAAGAAAACACAGTTAATTCAATTATCTAGATATTGATTCCACATATACTGAATTATCTGTGATATATCTTTGCCTCCCTTTTGCCAGCCAGTCTGTGCAAATTAAGTTTCTGCTCTATTTCCTGAATTATTCCCTTCATACCTTTGCTTTCCACATCAGCCAGAACTTGAAGATATCCACGTGGCGGCCGCACTGAATTGCTTTGTCCCCGGTGTCGTAGGAGACATCATACTGCTTGTCTGGCTGGAAGAGGTATCCTGCACACATCTGGTTGCATCCTTGGAGTATACCCTAACATGGAAATCAAGATGGGTGCATCTGCATTTACATATCAGAGATGCATTTACAGCTGGCTTTAAAACTGGGCTGGATGGAAGGAGGGGCTTGGGGTCATATGCAATCTTTCTTCTGATGTCTTTATGAGGTCTTACACTAGTTCTGATGCTTTTCTCTCTACAATCACTCTTGGAAAAACTGCCATCCCTTTGTCTCTGACTCTCTGATTAGAAAATAATCTTCCTGTCTCAGATGCAATCCCTCTAAGGGGAAATGGGTGTGGGTGTTTCGGATTGTTTCAAGATTGGGAAGTGCTGTGGCATTCAGTGGGCTGGGGTTAGAGACAGAAACTTCCTCAGTGGGTGGGACAGTTTCATGCTGTGAAGAATTTTTCTCTTCAAAAGTGCTCTGGCAAAAGCCTTCCACCCTTTCCAGGGCCTCCTATGAAGTTAACATGGACTCCACGTAGGAGTGGAGTAAAGAGGCTGTGCGGGTTCTGGCTCCTACAGGCTGGAGACAGACTTTTTGGAATGCTTCTGTGAATGGAAGTTTTACTACAGCAACAATGCCCTGGAGGGCAGGGTCCTGTTAGTAGGCATGTCTTGAAGAAGGGAATGTGAGACTTAACAATTTCTTTTCTTTCTTTTTTTTTTTTTTTTGAGGCGGAGTCTCACTCTATCACCAGGCTGGAGTGCAGTGGCACGATCTTGACTCACTGCAACTTCTGTTTTCCGGTTTCAAGCAATTCTCCTGCCTCAGACTTCTGAGTAGCTGGGACCACAGGCACGCACCACCACGCCCGGCTAATTTTTTGTATTTTTAGTAGAGACAGAATTTCACCATGTTGGCCAGGATGGTCTTGATCTCTTGACCTCATGATCCGCCTGCCTCGGCCTCCCAAAGTGCTGGGATTACAGGCGTGAGCTACCGCACCTGGCGGAGGCTCAACGATTTACAGCAGCTTTGGGAGCGACGTTACTTGTGGCCCCAAGTTGATATTTAGAGTTGTTGTTGCTTCCTCTCATTTATTTGTCTTGGGACCACACATTCATGCTAAGAACTCTGAGTATGCTCCAGCGAGTGGATTTTGTCCTTACTGAGGACAAAACTGATTGGACGCCTCACCTAATTGTGCAAACATGAATATTCAATTAAATAATTCCTTTAAAGGTTCAGTTGCTGACAGACCCTGAGTACTGATCAAGGAAGAAGCAGAATAGACAGCAAGAGCCAAGAGAAGAAACCAGGTTAGCTGCAAGGGCAGGAAAGGACAGCAGCAGCAGGCTCTTGATGGGGCTGCCAATCTCGTGAGCCAGCCAACAAGTACTGCAAAGAGATCCCATGGGCGTCTCTTTTCCTGCCTTCTAAATAACGTGCAGGCCCCAGCATAGCTTTGAAGGGAGTACAGACCTTCTCCTTGACGAGAATGGCGGAGCACTGCAACAGCACACCCATCATCTTGTGAGGGTTCCAGGTGACTGAGTTGGCCCTGAAGGAAGCACATGAGACTTTGAGAAGGTGCCGGAGTCAGAAAGAGGCAACTTTTTTCTTGAGGAAAACACCCCCATCCCAACTCAAGTCAGTAAATATTACCCATGCCTATTCTCCTGAATTGACTAATCAAGTAGTAAACAAATGTTTTGCAGGCAGTCTTGGAGTATTATATTGCGGACTGTATCTTAGGGGCGACTGCTATTAACAATAGTTAACATTTGTGAATAACTTATTATATGTCCTATTGTTCTGAGAGCTTTCAGGTATTATATCAATATGGTATCATGGTTAAGAACTCGGGCTTTGGAGCCAAACTGTTTAAGTCTGAGTCCCGGCTCAGGCATTTGTTAACTTGGGCATATTCTGTGCCTCAGTTTCTCCACCTGTTAAATGGGGAGTGTGTAACTCACAGAATTAAATAAAGGACAAAGTGACTTAATAAATATCAAATGCTTACAAGAGTGCCTGGCACACATAATTCCCACCACATATCTACCTATGATGTAGGTACTATTATTACCTCTATTTTAGATGGGGAAACTAACATGCAAAAAGGTTAAATATATTACCCAAGGACACAGTGTTGGGAAGTATTGGAGCCAAGATTCAAGTCCAGGGATTCTAACTGCACAGCCTTTGTTCGTAACCACTCCGCTAGACTGCTTCTCTCTAGGAGATAGACAGTGGCTTCTTTCTGCCTTTTTCTTCTCATTTATAGGCTGGTGACACTGACCTATCCACTTACGGGACAGTATCAAGAGTGGTACCTAAAAGCAAGGCTCGACTGGACTATTCTGTACTCTGACTACCTAGCAGCATTATTTAAATGCTAAATGAGCAAGATCGTGCCAGTTTGGGCTGCAATGATAGCTTAACAAGCATGGTCTCCTAGCAACCGCATCATTCTGTCAGACACAATTAGATGGTTAAGGAGCACACTAGCTAGGGCATTACAGAAACAACTAAGTCTAATGTATGATGATTAAAACCTGGGTAACTTGCTTCACTGGTTTGCAGAGTCCTTCCAAAAGTCCTGGCCAATAGCTAGGTACTGTATTTGAATACCTGTGAAGGATCATTTCCACCAGATAGAACAATTGGCTGGCTCAGAATCATCCTACCTCTGCTCTCCCTAGCACTAAACCCTTGCTGTGGATTTTCAACCTCTTCATCCTGCTTAGGTCTTTTAGTTAAAGAACCTAAGAAAATAATTTAGTGCACGTGTGCACTGTGCTTCAAGGAGAAGAGACGAAGGTCTGAAGAACCTTTCCCTTCGGTGTATGATAAAACCTTTGTGAAAGAGACCTGTGAAAAAGTCCAAGGAAAGTTAACTAAGTGCTTAGCTCACTAAAAAGCATCAGTGTCAGGCCATATTTAAAAGATAGTGACTTTAATCAAATTTCTTATTGCTATCATTTACCAAGACATTAAAAAATTGCATTTAGGTCTCATAAAATGTCTTAAATGGTTTTTCAGCATATCCTAAAGGTTTGAGGTAAATGATTCTTTGCTGCTACAAAGGCAAAGTACTAAGACATAATATGAATTCAATTTCCTTTAGAAGACTTTATATGATTTAAAATGTTAGAAAAGAAAAAGTCTTTTGTGAAATGTTTCAAGTTTTCCTAGACTCAAAGATAGGAAATTAACATGGTCTGAGAAATCTAAAGTTAAGTTGGCTTGGCTTATCCAGATTTCTCTCTCTCTCTCTCCTTTCTTTCTCTCTTTCTTTCTGACAGAGTCTTGTTCTGTCACCCAGGCTGGAGTGCAGTGGCATGATCTTGTGTCACTGAAACCTCTGCCTCCCAGGTTCAAGTGATTCTCCTGCCTCAGCCTCCTAAGTAGCTAGGATTACAGGTGTACACCACCACACTCGGCTATTTTTTGTATTTTTAGTAGAGACAGGTTTTACCATGTTGGCTAGGCTGGTCTTGAACTCCTGACCTTAAGTGATCTGCCCTTCTTGGCCTCCCAAAGTGCTGGGATTACAAGCATGAGCCACTGGGCCCGGCCCAGCTTTCTTACATTATTCTCCAAGTTACGGGGTTGTCCACTTCACAGAGCCAGTCTCACCCATATTGACACTGGATTTTCAAAACTGAGTTAGAACTTTGGGGAGGCACAGTAGAGGTAACAAAAGCCAGAGTCCCGGCTATAAGCGAAGCCGTGGACGCGCTCTCCCGCTGCCTCCTCCCTGTTCGCCCCTCCCTCCTTAGTCTGCTCCTATCTCTCCCACCTTGCTGCAGCCCCACCGGCCTCTCTGATGATCCTCCCACCTGCCAAGAACTGTCCTGCCTCAGGGCCTTGGCGCTTGTCACTCCCATTGCCCAGAAGACTCTTCCTCATAGCCTTGCTTCCTGTCTCCCTTTATCGCAGTATCTGCTGACATGTCACGTCCTCAGGAAGGCCTGACTACCCTGTCTGAAACAGCATGCCTTGCCACTAACCCTGTTTTATTTTTCTTTACTATGAGACAGATTAAATATTTGTTATGAACATCTAGCCCACTGAAGTGTAAACTTCAGGAGGGCAAATCTCTTAGTTGATAGCACCTTTCATATACTGCCTTTTTTCCTGCATTTATCAGATGCACATATTTTTAGAAAAGCACCATAGGTGGCTGGATGGAAGACAGATAACTGACAGGTGCTCAGTAAATATATGCTGAATGAATCAATGAATCGATGTGACTTCATTATGTCTCAGCACTTAGGAGTCAGGTCAAAATCATATTTGGCCTAGAACATCCACTGAACTTGAACAGTGAAAAAGAAAATAAGTTAGGAGCGGAGTGTCCCGCCCTTTCTGCAAGTAAGCTTGATGAGGAAGATGAGGAACGTGAACTAGTGGCCCTTCCTGTGCCCTTGGCAAACTCCGATGGCCTCCAGTTTCCCTCACTGGTTAGTCTCTCTCATCTCCTACCTGGGTACCTGCAGTTGTCTCCTGTTACACTTATCACATTGTGTTCTAACTACTTGTTTACTTGTCTTTCTCATTGATTGATTGATTGTTATTAGAGACATGGTCTCACTATGTTGCCCAGGCTGGTCTCAAACTCTTAGGCTCAAGTGATCCTCTCACCTCAGCCTCCTAAAGTGTTGGGATTGCAGGTGTGAGCCATGACACCTGGCCTGTCTTTCTCTTTTTCTAAATGGTGAACTCCTTCAGGATTCATTTAACTGGGGATACAAGTAGTCACATTTGTTACCAATCATCCAATAAATGTTCAACAAATGCCTGCTGAACTAAAGTGAACTTAGTTCGGATGCTGGCAATCAGGTCAGGGCGGTGCAAGCTGACCTCAGAGCATAGTCTGCTTGATGTGCTGGGTGGAAGGAGGCCTGGCAAGCTCTGACCCTTACCTTTCTATGCCGTTGAGTTTATGGCGGTGCTTCCTGGACATGAGCAGCCCACCTCCCCAGGCAGCCTGTGGGGATAGGGAGAGGTGAGGCGGGTGGCGGTGGGGGGGCGGGTGTGGGGAAGCAGTGACATTTAAGAATCTAAAACTAGTCACTCCTCACTTCTAGTAAAATGTGAGCAAGAAAGCCTAAAGTGAAAAACGTAAGTTTCTCTGAAAAGTTGAGCCCACATTGATTAACCAGCTGTGATTCTTCATTGTTAGTCATTTCTTTTTCAGAGTTCCTCTGGAGAGTAGCTGCACGAGTGATTCAGGTAGGCCAGGTCTGAGCCTGTGATATCTGTTCTTCCCAGACTCAAAGTTCCAATGGCCCAATAGCCCAATATGCTGTGGGAAGCCAGAGCTACACAGTGAGTTCCCCCTCCGGGTGACTCTGGAAGCTGCCCCCAGAATTGAGGCCAGCTGTCTGGTTCTTTCCAGAGTAGAATTTTAACAGCTCCTGAAACACTCAAAAAGTTGCAGTTCCTGCTGGGTTTGGAGGTCTCACAACAGCTTATAAAACAAGACATTTTCGTGGGTACCATGATGCATGTTTACTAAATAGCTTGGGATGCCACGTGACACACAGCCTTTGTTAGTCATTAGTTCAGTAGCAAGGCAGATTGGACTATTGGCCAATTATGAGAAGTTAAATCCCTAAGAAAATGGGCAGAGAGACAGAAAAAAAAAATACACCCAGTCACACATGTGAAAATGCACCTTTTGTGTTCCTGGGAAAATTTGGGACTAAATCTCTTAGTTGATGATGCCTTCCATACACTGCCTTATTTTTCCTAAATGTAGCAGATACGAATTATTTTTTTTTTCTTGAGACAGTGTTTCGCTGTTTCACCCAGGCTAGAGCGAAGTGGCATGATCTCTGCTCACTGCAACCTCTGTCTCCCAGGTTCAAGCATTTCTCCTGCCTCAGCCTCCCAAGTAGCTGGGATTATAGGCATCACCACCACACCCAGCTAATTTTTGTATTTTTAGTAGAGATGGGGTTTCACCATGTTGGCCAGGCCGGTCTCAAATTCTCGACCTCAGGTAATTTACCTGCCTCAGCCTTCCAAAGTGTTAAGATTACAGCATAAGCCACCGCAACTGGCCAGGTATGCACTTTTTAAGAGAAGTGTCATAGATGGCTGGACTGAAGGCAGGTAGCTGAGGGCTCACATTCATGGCCATTCTCTGTATATTGTATCTTCTATTTTTTCCCTCTGAAATCAGTTATATTTTAGTCTGTAGCCATTTGTCCCAACAAAGCTACCTGGGAAGGTGATGAGACCATATTCTAGGATGAACCACAGAAGACATCAATTGACTGGTAAGGAACTGGATAAGTCCCAGAGGATGTTCCAGGTTTGTGGTGTGTACTAGCTGTGAATGGCTGGCTAGGGTCCAGACAAGAACTGGAACTAATGTGGTATGGGGAGAGGGCTGGCTGGGGTGTGGGGAGAAGCTTGAGGCAAATCATAAAAAAGAGCTGCTTCCACCCCCGACATGGACTGGGCCTCTCTGAGTTATGGCACTTACATCGACATGCAGCCAAAGGTTATATTTCTCACATATATCTGCAATCTCTTGTATTGGATCAAAAGCTCCGTAAACAGTCGTGCCAGCAGTTGCATTGACATAAAAGGGAACATATCCCTACAAGGAAAGACAGATATAGGCTGATTAGTGTTTTTGACCTTTCTCATTTGCTGATTTCCACAGGAAGCAGAAGAATTGCATAGCATTTATCTCTAACGGTAATTGGCAAAGCTTGAGTGTTACCAGATCCTATGTCTTGTAGTGTTTTGTTGGCTCATTCACTCACTCATTCATTCATTTATTCAACCAATTTTTTTTTTTTTTAGTGCCTTTTATGTGCCGGGCCCTGCTGTAGATGCTGGGGACTCAGTAGTGAGCACAACTGATAAAGAATTCTGTCATTGTGGAGTTTACATTTTAGTGGCAAGTGACAGATAATAAGCTAAATTAAATAAGCAAAATATATAATATGTTTGATAGCAATAAATTATATGGCAAAAAGTAAAGCAGGAAAGAGTAATAATAAGTGTTTGGAATGATGGCCAGGTAGTTCTGAATATCATGTGGGCATTATTGTTTTAGGGGGTTGTTGTTTTAAGTGAATTGACATAATAATTATACTGAAACATTGTGGGGTTTGATGATTTAAAACGGTTCTATACACTGTGAAAGCTGATACACTCAGTGGACATGGTGAAATGTTGACATAAACAAAAAATAAATGAAGGAGTAGAGTAATAGATCTAAGACAAGTTTGGGGAAATCTGTTAGTCTTAAGCTTTTCTTTTTTTCTGAGACAGGGTCTTGCTCTGTCACCTAGGCTGGAATGCATGGCATGATCATGACTCACTTCAGCTTCTATCTCCCCAACTCAAGCAATCCTCCCACCTCACCTTTCTGAGTAGCTGGGGCTGCAGGTATGCACCACCATACTTGGCTATTTTAAAAACATTTTTATAGAGATGTGGGTCACCCTATGTTGCCCAGGCTGGTTTTAAATTCCTGGGCTCAAGGGATCCTCCTGCCTCAGCCTCCCAAAGTGCTGGGATTACAGGTGTGAGCCACAGCACCCAGCCTCTAAGGCTTTTCTGAAGCTCAGCTCTACCTCTGCTCCTTGCTCAGTCTTTACAACACTTAGATCCAACTCCTGTGCCAAGACCCCAGCAAACAACTACAATAAGAGAAGGAGGTACAAGAATGTAACCAAAACAACCATGTGTTGGTAAATGGCCTGACAGCTACCTGGCATTGACTTGTGGATACATCTGTTCTATGAGATTTGTTGTTGTTGTTTAATAGAGTTTGTTGAGGCCGGATTCGCCAAGTACCATGGGCCATCTGCCAGGGCATGGAAGCACTTTGCTAAACAGAATCCTAAGCTAAAATGGCATTTGTTAAAATGAGAAAATATCCAACAAGTAGCAAGTAAAAATTTCAATTAGGCTATATCTTCATGATGCTCAGGTAGCTGATTTTATTGAAGAATATCAAACCAATCACTTGGCACAATGAAGACAGGACAAATAGTTTAATGACTGCATTTTTCATTAAAAAAAAAAACAACCCTGATGTTGTATAGACATAGCTTTAAAATAAAATATTTTACAAGTTGGAAATAAGCACATATCTAAGAATAGAGTTTTAGAAACACAAGAAAACTGTCTCTTATCAAGGACATTTTTTATGTAGGGCAGGAAGAAGGTATTTTTTAAAACGTGTTTTCAATGGTGTTTAGATGCACCACAGAGTACCTACCTTCTGTTTGGCTTCAAGAATTTTTGCCTCAAAATCAGCTGGAATTATCTTCCCCCTATAATTGTTGGAAAAGGAGGGAAATTAAAATGAAGAATCAATGAGATTGCACATGAAAAAAACTTTAGCAGCAGCAAAAAGCAATTTAATCGGATATTTTCAACAGATCATTAGCAGCTTGGCACACTGTATTGAGCCAGTCCTTAAGCACAATAAAACAAATTTAACAGATGAACACATTTAATACATCAAGAACCTAATATTCACTCTCCCCTGCCTACCTTTCATTGCACTTTATCAAAATCACATTGTCAGTTCCAAAGCCAAGTGCAGCCCCAGCTTTCTTTATGGAATAGTGACTCTGCAACAAACAGAGGCTCGAGGTTAGAATTGGAGAGTCCCCTGAAAAACACCACTATCCATGAGAAAGCATCCCCGACTCACGTGTTCTGAGGTGAAGAGGACCAGTTTGGGCACAGCCGCCATGCCCTTTGTCTTAACTTCCGGGAAGTACTTGTAGCGAGCAGCCATGATGCTGTACATGTTGGATATGGCGCCCCCTGTCAGCAAGCGGACATATTGGGAGGTGTTGGGGCTCTTGCATTACTGTTTCTAAAAACGAACGCTGAGCTGGTGTCTCAAGAGACAAGGGAGGTCAGGAAGCGGAAGGATAATATCCTGATAGGTTTTGCTGGCTTCCCTATTGCTGGGGCTTCCCACTGGACCCTTTACCCTGGGAATACAAGTAGTCACACTTATTACCAAAGCTATCTAGGCAATTTGGCGGGAGGTAATTCATGTACTTCAGTGCCCTTTCCACCTGAAGTCTAGACAGAAATATAAGAGGTAGCAGCAGCAGTGGCTGCAAAGGGATAAGTGAGTTATAACCTTTCTGCTTTACTTTCTGCTCAACCTATTTACCGAGCAAAGATGTATCTGTTCCCTGAGTTCGGAAAGACAGAGAGAGAGAGAGAGAAAGAGTAATGGAGCCTACAGAAACAATGACATTTCTTGGTTACTTGCCTAGGTGCTCTCTTCAGCCCAACTGAATTACTGAGTCATTTAGGAGAACTCTAAGTTTATTAAAATAAGAACAAACCCATGTTTACCTAAGTAAAGACACAAGGAGAACTGACATAACTATGTATGTTTGGCCAACACAAACTAGTTAATTTTACATTAATGATCTGACAATTAAACTGGCAAATTTGTGGTCTGCTTCAATTACCTAGATAACTGCAATTCTTATTTCTTCTTTTTTCCTTGTACACAATCACACTGTCTCTGACCCCATCAGAATACCTATCCTTGTTTTAAAAATTCTTATTTTATCTACTTCAAACTAGAGGTTCAAAGTAGATATACTATTTTAGCTGAAATAAATCAATTAATAATCTTGATTCACTGATCCCCAGCATAATCAAACTGCTGTTGACAGAATGGAGTTGTTTAATAGTGAGACCTTGTTTCTACAAAAGAAATTTAAAAACAGCTGGGCATGGTGCCACATGCCTATAGTCCCAGCTACTTGAGAAGCTGAAGCAGGAGGATTGCTTGAGCCCAGGAGTTTGAGGCTGCAGTGAGCTAGGATCACACCACTGCACTCTAGCCTACGTGACAGACTAAGAACCTGTCTCAAAAAGATGGGGTTCCTTAGCATGATCTAGACACAGGCTTTGTCAGTTTTTATGGATTTAGGCGCAGCTTTTGTTCATGCATATAGGACGCAACACTTTTGCTAGCCTTCATCTTGAGAAAGATAGGAAGTCAGAGTATCCAAAAAACTTTTTTAAAGCATTATTCTTCCACAGACCTACTTCATATTTTGTATTCTCAAGAATCCCAAACCTTGAGGAGAGGAAGAGAAGAGAAACCTACCAGGAGAAAATATCCCATCACCATCTTTACTTGACCATCCAACTATCTCTCTCATCTTCTTAAGTGTTATTTGTTCCATGAGGACAAACACTGGTGCAATTTCATATGTAAACCTGGAAAGGTGGTAAGAAAAAGGATGAAAGAAAATCAAGAAGTCAAATCACTTATTTTAGGAGTATAGGATTGGTTTAGTATTTGTAGTTGGGTTCTTTAAAAAGCTGTTCAAAACCACTAATATGATCTATTTCCTGGAAATGCATTAAGTCGCCGATCATAAAATGTCAGAAACCAGCCTGGGTTGCTGAGAGAGGTGGTGGAAGTGCCAGCCCTGTGATACTTCACCAACAAAATAGATTCTTATCTGAATGGAATATCTTAGGCATGGTCCACCCAGAGGAACAGAAGGAAAGAAAATGCCTTTTCTGAGTCCCTTTTACCTCTAAGATTATAGGAAAATGCAAATGTTAATTGAAAAAAGCATTCCAAGTTCTACATAAAATTGGTTTACAATTTTTTTTTAAAACTGACTGCCAGTTTTACACTTGTAGAATATATAAAAGCCAGAGCCAAAGTCTATCTTTTAAAGATAATGTAAACATCTGAAAAGCTAACTGTGAAGATAATTGGAAATATTGACCCAAATTTTAAAGATCTCAATATAATTATCTACATGGTTTTTCTACTAATAATTCTCAAGGACAGCTATGTTTCTATAACTCTCTGAAGTCAATGTCTGTCAAGAATAATTATAAGGGATGATTTTCTAATTACAAATTATAAATAACAACAAGATGGTCAACTGGCCTACACAGCTAGCTGTGGGCATCCGTTATCTTGGCGGGTTACATTTGTCTTCTAACAAACTGATTTAAAAGTAGCGAGCCATGCTCTTTTCAAAGCAATTCAATGCAGAGGCACAGGCTGGTAGACTAGTCATTGAAACAAGATCATGAGACCAAATGTGGGGCCTCAGAAAAATCAAGGAAGATCTGTCCACAGACAATTAAGCTAGAAAACAAAAAGATATTTACTAAGCTCTGAGGCTGTTTGTCTTTCTTGGTTTTGCTTGGCATTCTTCAGCGTTAGAGTCTGTAGGCTGGGCTCAGACCATTCTCACTGAAAAGAGATGACTGACTCAGCCAAGTGACATGGGAAGCTTTATCACTGCTTAGCGTGCTTCAGCCAAATGCTAATGTTGAAGACTAATGGGAATTCTTGCTTGTTTAATGATTTAGAAAAGCTATTTGTAAGGACGAGATAACTATTGCTGTACATGAGACACAGGTGAAGTTAAGTTTTAATTGTGGATGAAAAAAGCAGGCAAATCAATCACATGGAGGTAAAAGAAGACAAAAAAGATCCTGAAGGATCCTCAGATATGTTGGTAGAAGCATTTTGTTTCCAAAAAGAATATGTCCATTTTCCTTGGGAGGCGCCTGGAAATTTAGGAAGACCCTCGGAAACCATGTGTGCAGTTACCATCACCTCTGGAGGTCACAATCATGCTTTGGTTCTGCTCTGAGCCCCATCACCGTAGCAACCAACACTCCCTCATGTCTGATGGCCTGACAAAGGAAGAAGAAGAGAAGGATTCCTGGTTTAGCCTGTGCTGCCGAGTGTACCAAGAGGCAAACTCACGATGGGCTTCTAACCATTCTTGAACAAATGTGTTGTTAACGGTTCTGCTGATTTTTGGAAATATTGAAATGGCAAAAATGTTTGCATGGTGGGGAGATACCGGGCATAGTGTATGTGCTACAGTCTCCCAGTACCATATAAGAAAGCTCTCTGGAGTAAGGCAAGGAACAAACAAAATCACATACCATAATATCGGAACCACATCAAAGACTGGATGAAAGCTGACTTAGAGTCAAAGTCAGTGTTGTCCAGGCAGGAACCACATAGACAAGGGGGAGGGATAGGGACTGAATATCAGGCATAGGTCCAACTCCATGCTTCATGATTCAAATCAAATAAGGCCCAAGGTTTGCATGAATTAGCCTCCCTAAGGACCAGGAACATGGCCATTACTCTCAGGAGGAAGAGTCTAGAGAGTTTGATCATGAGACTAACTGATCTCATCTATTTCAGGTTCCGTTATCTATGCCAGGTACCTGATTCTTAAACTTTCTTTTGGTTCTATTAAACAAATACTGAGTGACTATTCTCTGCCAGGTGACATCCTATGTACTAAAAAGAAACCTTTCTCAACCTTGAGGAGGAAACCTACTAGGATGAATCTAGCATCTGATTCTTGGCCTTAGCTGCATCCTGTCTGATAGTCCCTGCCTGAGTCTAAAGGACCAATTTTCCATTCTTCTCCCGACTCCTGAGCTTAGTCCTGACACGCTTTCCTGAAAGCTGGTATATCGGTCCATGGCTGCCGATCCACAGTCACGCCTGGCAAATGGGCTGACATGGAGTTCTTCATTCCTGACACGTCTTCTGACCCTGCCGCCCCATCCTGGGCCATGTTTACAATCTGCACAGCTGCCCCACAGCCTTAAAGAAGGCCTTGTAGTTCACCTAAAACAGTTTTAATTTTTTTTTTTGTATTTTATTTAGAGATGGAGGTCTCACTATGTTGTCCAGGCTGGTCTTGAACTCTTGGCCTCAAGTGATCCACCTTGGCCTCCCAAAATTCTGAGCTACTGTGCCCAGTGGTTCTTCACCTTATTGGGATCACAGACTCCTTTGGGAATCTTAGGAAATCTGCAGTTCCTCTCTCCAGGTAAAAACTGAAGATAGGCACATCATTTTGTATAGAACTATAGGAGATTCCTCTCTTGCAACCTGGACTCCAGGTTGGGTACCCTTTTAGTAAATGACAGATGGAAGCAAATGAAGTCAAGAGATCAAAGGTCAAATATGAATTCAGAAGAAGCTGGTTAGATGCTAAAGTCAAAGTCTAAGATTACATTTCAGAGTCAGAACCAGATGCTAAACCTTCCGGAAGTTCTGGGTTGAAGCATAAGAATGCGGGATTGGAAGTAAGGATGTAAAACAGTAGGATGGTGGTGTTCACGGAGCGACACTAAAAGAGCATTTTAAGCATGTCTATATTCCCAGTAGGGAAGTGAGTCAGCCCCTTTTCAGGGGTTCAACTCACCTTCCCAGAGGGGTTCACTCAGAATGGAGGCAAATTGATTGTCAACAAGCTGTAGGTCCTATGTGGCAGAGTCTGCTTGCTGCTAGCCATATCAATTTTTCTTTGCTCTGTTAAATTTTATTTAGGGTTGCAGTTCACTCTGACCAAAGACTGTATTTTCTACTCTCTTTTTGGTGTGGTCATGGACTAAGTTCTAGCTAAAGAGGTGTTATGGAAATGTGTGAGACTCCTGAGAAGGATTTTTAATTTTATTTTTAATCAGAAAGGAGTATGTCTCTTTTGTCCGCCCTTCCTTCCTTTTTCCTCCCTCCCTCCCTCCCTCCCTCCCTCCCTCCCTTCCTCCTTCCCTCCCTCCCTTCTTTTCCCTTTCCTTCCTTCCTTCTTTTCCTCCTTCCTTCCTTCCCCCCTTCCCCCCTTCCTCCCTTCCTCCCTTCCTCCCTTCCTCCCTCCCTCCCTCCCTCTCTCCTTTCTGAGTTCTGGAACACAGGATTGATGGCTAGAGCTCTAGCAGCCAGCCTGCACCATGATGCAACTTTCAGAGTGGGAGCCACGTGCTACAATAGGGATTAGAAAGGCACACAAAATCTGGATCCCTGGTGACTGTCAAACTGGGAACTTCTTTAATGAGAGAAAGAAATAATCTTCCATGCTGACTCTATCCTGATATTCCTCTCCTTACAGATGTGGCAGGTAGCACATCTTCACCTTAAAAGGTAACATAGCTGAGGGGAGCTTAGGAAAACCCTCTGCTGTCCAGATGATGAGAGACAGAAATAAAAGACTCAGGAGGGTCTCAAATAGCAGCAGTGACCTGTGTGGTGGCTGCCTTTCCGAGGCGCGCACTCTGTACCTTGTATACACTAGGCACTTAGGACTGGAGCCATTTTTAGTCTTCCGAAGCAGTCTGCAGGATGGATAATCTTATCCTCCATTTTCCTGATGAGGAAACTGAGGCTCAGAGAAATACAGTGATTTGTTTTAAGATCTCCCAGTTAGTGTGTTTCATCAGAATTCCAGGTCCTTTACATCCCAGCTGCTCTTCCCTGACAAATGAGAACTGCTTACTGTGGGCTCCTCTCTAACGACCTGCCCAGTGGGGTATAATGACGAATAACCCCCATAGAGAATTTCTCCTGGATATTTTCTAGAAAACAAAGTGCTAGATGCTTGAAATCATAACCTCATAGCAAAGGGTTGTGATAGATTTTGCCATTATGATTATATATTGCCATCAAGTATTGAGGGCAGGCTGATATTTACACTTGGGCCCTGCTCAACCTGCACAGTTGTGCCTGGTGGCCCTGTGTTGGCGGAAAAGAGCTGTATGTGCCTTGGACAACTACACATTTGTAAAGTTTTCTTTGGATCTTCATTGGGTCCTTGTTTAGAAGAAGAACATACTTCAAAGCTACGTGCAAAAGCAGGTGTAAAGGCACAAACATAGACTTCTATTTTTTTATTTTTTTTTGAGATGGTGTCTCGCTCTGTCTCCCAGGCTGGAGTGCAGAGGCATACATCTCAGCTCACTGCAGCCTCCACCTCCCAGGCTCAAGCGATTCTCCTGCCTCAGCCTCCTGAGTAGCTGGGATTACAGGCTCCCGCCACCATGCCTGGCTAATTTTTGTGTTTTTGGTAGACATGGGTTTCACCTTGTTGGCCAGGCCGGCCTTGAACACCTGACCTCAGGTGATCCACCCACCTTGGCCTCCCAAAGTGCTGGGATTACAGACATGAGCCACTGCGCCTGACCTATGGTCTTTCTATTCTAATAGTCAGAGGCCTTGCACTTTGCACTTGAGTCAGTTTATTCGATCATTCTTTCAAAGAAACTATACTGAGGAATATAGTTCTTATTCTCTATGTCAGGTGCCACCTGAACTCAATGAGAGTACAGGACCAAAAACCAGGCATTATCACTAAATAAATCCTGCACTGCCAAAGAAAGATCCTTTTGCCATTCTTTCCCAGACTTATTTTGAATGCCGTTTCCAACTGGAGACGGAGTTGTCACAAGGGAGCAAATTCTGCCTCAGCTTCTGACAGTGCCGCCACATTTCATGATCTTCCAGGGGAACTGGCTTAGAACAATTTCCAGATAATAGTTATTGCTTCTTCAGGCAATGCCTTGTCTCTAGAACTGACAGAAACTATTTTGCCATTTTAAATAACCTTCTCTATCGATCTGTTAGAATCGGATCCTATTTTATAAATATCTACCATTCAGTATAGCTACAATTACTGTGTGTCTTTAGTTAGATTGGTCTTGACCTCAGATGGCTGGAACACATTTTAGTGTTTTGCAGCTGAGCTAAAAGAAGAGGAAGGGACTTTGGTTTTATGAACACAAACCAAAAAAGGAGAATTTGTGGGATTTTTCTGGTTGAAGAGCATTTGGTCATAAGTGGTTCAAAGGGAGGAGGTCCCTTATTTACCTTGAGATTGGAGATATATATATATATATCTCCAATTGGAGATATATATAGCAGCTGAGAGCCCTAAAGAACACACACATAAAGGTGCTGAGTGAATTCAGTGCCTATGTTAATATAGGTACTTGGACTTTAATAGATATGTATCTTTTACTCTGTTTTTCTCACTTATTTTCCAAATAGTTGAGTTAAAAACAACTATATTTCCTAATTTAAACTGTTCCTTAGTGTTAGATACTACAATTAAGCATTAGTGTCTTTTCCCAAGTTATAAGTAAGTCTACCGTGATGCCTGTGCTAGATGGTATATTTTTATCTCAAAAGTCACAATACAGGAAAGATTGCTAAATGGAGCTTTTTGTTTGAATTCCAAGCAACTGTATCTCTGACCTGAATTGCTCTTGGCCCTTCCAAATCTCAGTGACCCAACATGGACACTCCGTGACGCTAACCATGACTTGTGAGCAGGGAGCATGAAAACCATTTTAGTTTTTCAATCAGTTTAATCTTTTACGCTTTTTAGCACCAAAGGCTTCACTTGTCACATTTGCTTTTTAAAATTTGTCACTGTTGTTTTAAATTAGCCAAGAAAACAGGAATCCTTAATTAATCGAAACTTTTCTGAATGTAGTTAAGTATTTTGACTCACAGCATTAAACAGCTTTAGAATACATGTGGGTCACTTTATAATTTTAAGTGCCCTTCAGGTTTTCTGACTGAGAGCAGTTTGTTTAAGAAAAATGGACAATTTACCTTCTATCTTGATATCAAATGAAATTTCTCCTTTTAAGCAATACTACCCTTTCACCTAAATTCAGTTTTGTAATCTACTTTTCTATGAGCTTGTAAATTGCATTATTAAATTGAAAAATAGTTTATCAGGTATTTACCATTAAAGCAGAACTGTGATAAACCTAAAGATTTTCAGAGAAAAAATGACCACGGCAACTTAAATAAAAGAGCACCATTGAAACTGGACTTTTAAAGCAACAAGCCGTAGTCACACATGAAAACGGTGTGTGGGACTTACATATTGGTATTGGCAGTTGATGTCAGCCATTCTCCGGCTAGACCAATGATATCCAATCCAGTGGAGAGCTGATTGAAAAATCGAGGATGACCTAGAGAGGTAACAGAAAAGCATCAAGGCAAATGCAGATTTCTTAACCTATCTTCAAGAGAAATGGCCTGCCCCACTGGGTCACACTGATGGGGCTTCCATCCCAGTGATATGTTGGATAGGGCTGCTCAAAGATACTGGAGAAGGAAGGGCAGGTTGACCCACCCTATACCAACCATTAGCATTCATGATGCCCCCCAAACTTCAATGTTTCTAAAGTATCATGCTTTTAAATAATATCTAATATCATGAAACAAATCATGCTTTCCAGTGTTTTGTGTTTTGATGTGTTTTGACACTATATATATAGTCAGGTGACCTTTAAATTAAGTTTATGGCTGAGACGACCTAGCTCTCCTCTGTGAAATGGTTAGACACAGCCTATTTCACTCATTGAGTTGTTGGTGAAATAATTGTTTTTACTACGTAACTCTAAATCCCTGTGTAACCCACAGTATGCTTTAACAGGCTTTGCTCTCAGCAAATTCAGGATTGTTGCCAAGTTTTTGCCAACTTAGCATTCAATGGAAAATTCAACTCCACATCAGCAGGCTTGGCTCAGCTGTCAGGAAGGAGTCAACGCAATAGATTTATCTTGGGACGTGTGGCTGGGAACTGGTGTTAGAAAGATATGCTGACTGCTGTGTTTCCAGTGGAAATTGCCTTTGCCTCTGGGGGGACAAAAAACTGTCAGAGAGCTAGTGTTAGAATGTTCCTGGTCTAACTCTCCTCTCTGAGAAGGTCTATTCTTCCCTAGATGTGATTCAGAACATCTGGACTATGACTTCTGATATCAGAAGATACCAACCTCGGCATCTTAAGAGCCCTCACAAAATCATACTGATTTTAAGAGAAAAATAAAAGAAGCATAACTAGTAAACTTAGTTTAAGTATGGGGCCAGATTCTAGGTATTCATGTGGAGTATCCTAAATTGTTAAATGGTGCCATATTACTCTACTTTGCTCATTTCCAACAGAATCTTTGAGATGTTCTGAAACAACACATTTTGTTGAAAGCCATTAAAATATATAAGCAATATCCATTTAAAAACTTTTAACAATAAACACTTCATTTTAAGACAAGACTGAATAGTAAATAAATGCAATCATACTATTTGATAATGTAACAAAACCACCCAGCTTGGCAGAGACCAAAGATGGACAAAGAGAGAGATTAACACAAAGTGAAAAAGTATCTGTTTGTCCACTAAAATATAAAGGACACAAGTCCTCCAAAATTTGATTTTTAGCTTATGGTTACAACCTTATGTCCCCAAATCTTATATCTACCAGAATTTCTATCAAGTAACAAAATAGTTTTACATTTCAATTTCAGTTCTCTATACTGGATGACAATAACAGACGATAGATATGGTGCTGGGCCGCTCATAGCCTAAATTCAGGTAGGGGGAGAGGGAAAGAATTATTTTTTAAAGTAAAGTTTTTCTACAAATAAACTATAAGAAAAAAAGAAGAGTTGAGGTGGGGGATCTCTTGATTAGGACACATGGAAACCAAATGCATGTAAGAGACTTATTTGGATCCTGATTCAAATGAGTTTAACAAAAGGAAAACCTTTATGACATTCATGATACAATTGGAAATTTAAAAACTGACTAAATGTTTCATTGTATTAAGGAGCTATAAATTTTGTGGGTTTTTTTTCAGGTATGACAATGACATTGTGGGGTTTTGTTTTAAAGTTCTTAAGAATGAATATGAATACAATAATATTATGTTGGGGATTTGCTTTCATGGAATATAGGTGATGGGGAGTTTGATGGAGGTACAGGTAAAAAGCTGATGATAGTTAAAGTAGGGCATTAGGTATATAGGGTTCATTATAGGATTCTGCTTTTGTATAAGTTTAAAATTTTCCATACTGCTCGAAGGGAGTCCAGCATATCTACAAATCACTGAAGTAGCTGCTGTGGCTGAAGGCTGACTAGTGGCTGTTCCTAGAGAATCTCTATATGATAGTTCATTTTTTTAAAAGAAGACTTTTGTTGATTTACAGAGAAATTTCTAAATGCCATCATCATCTCTTCACAGACTATACCTGTATCAGTATGTTTTCACTATTAAAGCTCAATTCATTATTTTGGCTGAATATTAATGCATTAATATCCTTTAAAAATATTATCTACTGTGTGTAGCTACCTGTGGGGTGTATCCTATTGATCCTGTGTCTATGCTTAAATTCCACATCAGCGACCAGGAGCTGTTCTGACGCCACAGCAATAGCATGCTTTTATCAGGGTCACATTCTGAGATGCAGCAGGTTTCACATTGTTTGGAAGACTGTGAACTCTGTAAAGGCAAATATCTGCCCCATGAAGCAACTCTGAGGAATAAAAATGAATGTTTGCAGGCTAAGTACCTAAGTGGGTTCATATAAAAGTCAGTGCTTTCTTTTCTTTTCTTAAACAGCCGTCACCCATGCTGGAGGGGTGCAGTGGGGCAATCTCAGCTCACTGCAACCTTCACCTCCCAGGCTCAATCCATCCTCCCACTTCAGCCTCCAGAGTAGCTGGGATCACAGGTGCATGCCACCACATCTGGCTAATTTTTGTATTTTTGGTAGAGATGGGGTTTTGCTCAGGCTAGTCTTGAACTCCTGAGCTCACATGATCCACTGGCCAGCCTGCTGATGTGATGGGATTACAGGTGTGAGCCACTTGGCCGGGCCTGTCCATGTTTTCTCTGACCACAAGATGCTTCAGTTTTTCAGATGATATTAGATGATACTATGACAAAATCATTTATTTTTATTTGAGGGACAATGCCATTCTGGGCTGCCATAATGCATGATATCATTCCCATTTCTCTGAGAAAGCAGGCGTAGAACGACTGACAAAATTCAAACAATCAGACCAAAGCAAGTCCAGCTAAACATATATGAGGAATTCTGATGCTTTTTAAAATGCAGCCAAATAACACTATTTGCTTTCCATCAGGAATAGATTAGCTAGCTGACCAAGATAAGAAGTAACTAAATGTAAATTGATAGAGTGCTTTTCTTTAAAAAGCAAACCACATGGACTTTGTACATGTCATTGAGTCTTGTGTATCCAGCAGTTGTTTAATGAAGCTGCACTTATTCCACTGGTGTTGGCAGACCTCAGCGGCTCTCTGGGATTCCTCATTTCAAAAAATGTCTCTGGCCAGCATCATTATTTCATTATAACACTTTGTTTTTGACATCCAATAGTCTTACTCAGCTCTATCACCACCATCCTTCCAGTCTCAGTCTTAAATCTATCTTCAAATGACAAGGAAGAATGAGAGGGAAAATGAAGGAGAAGGAGAGACCAAGAAGAAAAAAGAACTCGGGATGCCAGTGTGGCCTTGGGGCTTCCCCGGTGGTGGCAGCTATGCTAGGGACTGTCTGTTCTTCTAGATCTTTCTGCCTAAGGGCTCAGGAAAGCCAGACTGTAGTGTGGAGAGAGTTGTAGGGAGAAGAAACCACTGCTTCATTCCTGGGCTTAATCCACAGTCTGAGCTATTTCTGAGCATCTCAGACAGAGGCCCCAAAGTTCTTGGATGTGAGGCAATTGGAAAGCAACTGCTTTGATGAAGATTGCTGATTAGAGAGGGCTCCTGGAACATGAAAAGGAGGAGAAAGGACATCATCCTCAAGGACTCGCACTGGAAATAGAATCTGGTGACTCAGAGTGTCCTAAACTCCAGAAGTTGCAGCAGAATGAGAAGTGTGTGTGTGTGTGTGTGTGTGTGTGTGTGTGTGTGTGTGTGTGTGTGTCTGTCTTTTTGGCCTAGCCAATAAAAGGTGTCATGGGTTAAATTGTGTTCAATTTAAGTGTGTTCAAGTCCTAATCCCTGTTTCCTATGAATGTGACCTTATTTGGAAATTGGGTCTTTGAGGATGTAATCATGTACAGATGAGGTCATACTGGATTGGGGTGGGGCTTAATCCAACGACTGGCATTCTTATGAAGAAAGGGAAATGTGGACACACACAGGGAGAAGGCCATGTGACGTGAAGGCAGAGGTTGGAGTGACGCATCTACAAGCCAACAGATGCCAGGGAACGCTCACAACCCCTGGAAGCTGGTAGAGGCAAAGGATGGATCCTCTCCAACAGCCATCAGAAAGAACATAGCTGGCACCTTGATTTTAAATTCCAGCCTCCAGAACTGTGAGAGAACAAATTTCTATTGATTCGAGCCATCCAATTTGTAGTCACTTATAATGGCAGTCCTAGAAAACTAATATAGAAGGTCAGGGGAAATAGCCCAATTTCCCCCAGTGTCAGGGACAGGCAAGGGCAGGATTTATCAGAATGAAATTGACCTGAAAATAGAGACAAGAAAAGAAGCAGAGGATGGGTCATTCTGCTCTTTAGGTTGTGAATAGCCTAATCCAAGAATAAAAATTCTTCCTTTTTTATTTTTTTAATTTTTTTTTTTTTTTGAGATAGGGTCTCAATCTGTTGCACAGGCTGGAGTACAGTGGCATGATCTTGGTTCACTGCAGCCTCTGCCTCTTGGTCTCAGCCTCCTGAGTAGCTGGGACTACAGGTGTATGCCACCATGCCCAGATAATTTTAATTTTTTTGTACATAAACATAAATAGAGACAAGGTTTCTCTATTTACCTTGGTAGAGACAAGGTTTCACCATGTTGCCCAGGCTGGTCTTGAACCCCTGAGCTCAAGTTTTCTGCCCAGCTTGGCCTCCCAAAGTGCTGGGATTACAGGCATGAGCCATCATGCTTGGCCAGAATGAAAACTCTTTATACAGAACTTGACGTAGCACCATGTATCTGTATCTTTTTGATCTACTTTGAGCATGATACATGCTGATAAACTTTTGCCTGGGTCAGAGCCCTCCACCAACGGTTACCGCCCAAGCTTGTTCTTGTGCTCACTGGGCACTTTGCCACCTTCCCTCACCAGGGCTGTGTTTTCCTCCAACACTGACAAGGGTGAGACGGAGGCCAAAGTTGCCACTACTTGTCTACCCGGCTCTCCCCCTTACCTGTGCGAACCCCATACTTCAAGGTGTCTCTGCAGTCAACCAGGATCTGCTCCAGGGACTCGGGGTGGTCAGAGAGCTCCAAGTTGAAGCCCTCCATGCCTTCCAGCAACTGGTGTGGGTGATGGAAGTCCAGCACCTTGGTGGAGCGATCAAATGTCTTGCGGACATAGTTAAGGAGTATGTCCACCACTTCCAGGAGGAACTGCACGGTTTGCTCCTCGCCGTTCTTAGCCGGAAGCAGATCTGAATGGGGAAGAGCAATGAATGGTTATCACCTGCCTCCTGTCTAGATTTCTTCAGCCCAGAGACCCCCCAGATTATCCACACTATCTTTATAGGACCTGATTCTATTCTGGGATATGTATGTGCACTGAGAATCTGGTGTACCACATCCCCAGAAAAATGCACATATGCAGAAGTTTTGTGCATGCTTTCTGGGGGTTCATAGTCTTTCTGACACGATCCTCAGAGATGGAGTGAAGTGCTCCGAGAAGCCATGAACCACCTGTGACTGCAGTTGTCATTTGCAGGTTGAATGGACACCTGTGAGGAGTGTGATGGAGGGGGCGTCTGTTGTGCTCCCCTGGGATCAGGCATGTCCCTGTCCATCTGGTTGGGTGTTCTGATGTGCTTGGTCTGTTGGCATCAGAGGGTAAGTCCTCTGTGGGTAGAGACTGAGGTTTCCCCCTGAAGAGGGTGGCCCTTGGCGATATCCAGTTTCTTGGCCTTTGGTGGAAACTGGAGCTGGAAGATGGGGCTCAAGAAGTGGGACAGGGAACCCCAGCCTCTTCTTGACTTCATCCTTTTGGGCCTGGACTTTGAGATATCCAGAGAGGACTTTGGGTGACAGGCTCTGCAGTCATCAGGCTAGAGGTTAGGTGAGGAAAAAAGCTGTAGGGGCCCAATTCCGCAGCTCACAGGCAGTGCAGCTGTGCGGCTGTGCACAATACTCTGTGACTCCCTGCATTAGCTCTCAGGTTTTAGAGTCATCTTGTTTAACACTCTGGTCTGGCTTCCGTGGCCCTGTGGGGAATTCATGGAATGGGATGGCAGTGGATCTACCTGTGAGCTGTTTGGGAGAGACGGTAAAGCACCTCCTGAGACCAGAGTTGTGGGGCAGCAGGGGTTAGGGAAAGGCCTCCGAAAGGGAGGCAGATTCCAGGACACTCCTTGGTTCAGAGCCCCAGCATGCAACTTCCCACTGTGTGATTTTGTGTGTGTGTGTGTGTGTGTGTGTGTGTGGCCAGTCTTGCAGGATAAATGCTATTAAGGAAATCATTAGATGTTCTTATATGTAAGGTTCCTTCGACTCTGAGAGTCTATGAATCCGTATTTGTTCCCTCGAGTGTCTTTAGAGTTGACTTTTATTGACTGCCCTCATTCAGTTTCCAAAATGATGGAGACCCAGGCAGCAGGGAGGGAGAGAGGGAGTCGATTATACTCCCACAAAGTCAGAAAACCAGTTTCATGTGGGTGCAGAGAAAGTAATAACACTTATTGATAAAAGAGGTAAAATTGCAGGAAAAAGTCAGGAAACTCAAATAAGAAATCTGGCTAACCATCATTCTCAGCAAACTGACACAAGAACAGAAAACCACACACCGCAGGTTCTCACTCCTAAGTGGGAGTTGAACAATGAGAACACATGGACAGGGAGGGGAACATCACACACTGGGGACTGTTGAGGGGTGGGGGGGCTAGGGGAGGGAGAACATTAGGAGAAATACCTAACGTAGATGATGGCTTGACGGGCGCAGCAAACTGCCATGGCACGTGTATACCTATGTAACAAACTGCATGTTCTGCACATGTACCCAGAACTTAAAGTATAATAATAATAAAAGAAATCTACTGGCAAGCACTGGGGCAGGAGTGGGGCAGGGACTACCTCGAGCAAACAGGTTGGAGAAGTCGGTCTCCGTGCGCCGGAAGCGGCCATCCCGGTCGCTGTTTTCACAGGAAAGCAGGTTCTTGGAGGACTGCCTCTCCTTGAAGGCGCTCACAAGGCGACTCTTCTCTTCCAGGCTGTTGGTCCTTTGCAAGAAGCCTATGGCACAAGAAGCTGGTCAGAGAGAGTGCTCCGAACTGCCAGCCCCTGAGGGTCAGCTGCGGGGTGAATTAACTCCCCAAGTAGGGCTCTTGTTCCTTCTGAGAAGAGGAGGGAGTGTCTGCATTTTAAATATAGTGGCTCTGGCACTGCTCGCCTTCAGGCGGAGGGGAGCAGTGCCAAGTGTCATCAGTGGCAAAGACCCAGTCATGCAAGAGAGAACAACAGTAAGTGAAGCCCATTCTCCTCTCTGAATGTGACAGTGAACTCACAATTAAGTAAGTTGGACAGCTTCCACTCCAGTGACCAGCCCCAGGATGGGGCTTTAAAGAAGACACAATCTGAGAAGATGGTGTCAGCACTGTTTATGGGCTGTATAACCAGAAGGAGGAGGGGAGAGAAGAGCAGAGGGAGGACGAGAGGTGAGGACAGCTGAGGGAGGAGGGTGAGGAAAGCAGACTGAGGAGGGCGAGGACTGCAGAGGGAGGAGGAGAGGTGAGGACAGCAGAGGGAGGAGGGCGAGGACAGCAGAGGGAGGAGGGCGAGGACAGCAGAGGGAGGAGGGCGAGGACAGCAGAGGGAGAAGGGCAAGGACAGCAGAGGGAGGAGGGAGATGATAGCAGAGGGAAGAGGGTGAGGAAAGCAGACTGGGGAGGGCGAGGGCAGCAGAGGGAGGAGGGCGAGGACAGCAGAGGGAGGAGGGGTGAAGACAGCAGAGGGAGGACAGCAGAAGGAGGAGGGGTGAGGACAGCAGAAGGAGAAGTGAGGTCCAACACTGAGAATTACAGCAGATACTTTCCTCCAGCACCAGCTAATGCTCACAGGGTTGAAAATGAGTGGTATTTTTCTGAATGCAAACTTGAACGTGGCTTTTCTTGTACCACCCCCTCTCCTTGAATAAAGGTATTGGGAGACAAAGAAAACTTCAGTCTTCTGTGTGTTGCCATTTAACTCTACAAGTACTTATTGAGCATGTTGTACAAAAGCACTTTGCTAAGCATCTAGGCTGGGGGACTGAGAAAGCTGAGTGGGACAGATCCCCTGCCCTCCAGGAGCCTACAGCCTGGCAGATGGTGACCAATGCTGGAATAAAGATAGTCATGCAAGAACTCCACAGAGATGACTTCTGAACTCAGGGCAGGATGCTCAGCCCCTCACCTCTGCTCCTCGGAGGGAGTGGAAAGTTCTCCCGCCTGAGGTGAGCAGGACAAACCTTCCCAGCAGCAAAGGGGGAAGGAAGGTTGAGCCAGAAGAGCAGGAGAACCCGGCCGCGTGGAGCACACTCCCCTCCTCATCTCCACCATCCCCTGTGGGCTCCGGGCCCGCATGTCTGCTCTTTCCTTTGGCTTCTCCTCCTTCAATTCAGCCTCAGTCTTAGCCCAAAATGCTACACACTGAAAAGAGGAAAATGTTCTAAGCTTCTTGATGACTCCAAAGCTGTCTCTGTAAATACCAAGATCCTTGGGGAGTCACACATGTCACAAGACAGACTTGGAAGAAAGTCCCAAGAGGCACAAAAAGGCAAATTAATCTGGAGAATTCAGCTTTGCTTCCCAGGACTACAATTCAATGCTGATGGGTGGGAGGAGGATGGATGCTGGGGAAGGCTGCGGTGATTAGAATCCTCCCACACAAGGGAGCCAGGGGCTATTTTTGGAGGGAAAAATGGGAAAGCAGATGCACTAGGCTTTTTGTTGTTCCCAGCACCTTTTACATTTATTACTAAAGCCCAATAGGACACGAGACGGGAAAAACATTGTTAACAGAGCCCCACACTTGGGTATAAAGATGGGGTTGTACCCTTTTCCATATTCCTTTGCCTACTTCCTGAATTCCTCCTCCAAGTCTTCAAAGTCTAGAACCAGGAGCCAGCGCTCACTGGCCAGAGGAATGCAGATTGGCTGGCGCTTGAACTCTTGTCCCAGAACACAGCGCTGTGGAATTTGCCAGACTTGAAAGACCAAACCCATGTGGCCTCAAGCGGTGAGGTCCTACCCAGCTGAACTCCACTCTGTCGTCCCGGACATCTGGTTAGGCGTCTGACTCACTCCCTGGGTCTCCTCACCTTGAAGCCCCTTCCTTCTGGGCAGCTGAGGAAGCGGGACCCCGGTTTGAGGTTTTGACACAGGCTCTCCGATGATCATTATGACATAGATTTGTTTTTATTTTTTTTTGAGTGCGGTGGCCGAATCTTGGCTCACTGAAACCTCTGCCTCCCAGGTTCATGCGATTCTCCTGCCTCAGCCTCCTGAGTCGTTGGGATTACAGGCACCCACCACCCCATCCAGCTGAGTTTTGTATTTTTAGTAGAGATGGGGTTTCATCATATTGGTCAGGCTGGTCTCGAACTCCCAACTTCAGGTGATCCACCCGCCTTGGCCTCCCAAAATACTGGGATTATAGGCAAGAGCCACCGCACCTGGCCCTATGACACAGCTTTAAACCTGCATCCCATTCCTTGGGCTGCATTTCCAGTAATGTAGTAGGAATCAGAATCCTCTCTAAATCCTGTAATTATTTTAGGAATAGCACACTTACACTGCATCATAATTTATGTTAAAAAAACAATTAATTTGCCAATGTAAACATGTAATATATATTTTTATTAAGGAAGGTGTCTGTTTTCTAAAATACTGGCATCCTCAGAAATGTAGATGATCCAGATCTCCCCTGGCTCTGAGAGGCCCTGAAAGGAACTCTCCAAGGATGGAGAGGTGGTGGATGACATGGAGGTCAGTGCCTTGACAATTTCGCTGGCTAGCAAGGGGTCCTGGAAGCACGGGTCCCAGAGAATGAAGCAGACCGTACTCCCTCTTGCTCTACACACCAGCTGCGAGGACCTGGTATAAGCCTGTGGGTAACCAGTCACAGAGCTTTACATTCTTAGAGGCAAAGAGGAAGGCTGAGGAGAGGCAAAGCTGTATTGTGTTTGGTTGAGTGCTAGCACTCCAGCCAGCCTCAACAGGAGAAGAACAGGGGAGCCCAGGCATGACTCCACCTCTGAGCTGAGAGGAGCTCCTGCTGTGGGTTCCTCACCCTGCTGCCAAACTGAAAGGCTTATGGGGCCCAGTGAGAGAGTGTGTGTGTATGTGTGTGTGCATGTGTGCAGACGCATGCGTAGCTGGAAAGCACCTGGCTCCAGCCAGTTGCCAAGTGGGGCTCTGAGCTGTCTATGGCATAAGCACCTTCGGCCAACAGGGCATGTGGGAGCTGACGCCCAGCACATCAGCACATTCTCTGTTCACCAAGCTATGGCATGCAATTGGAAGCATAGACGGAGGGGCTCGTTTTCTTTTTTGTTTTGTTTTGCTTTGCTTTTCTCTCTCTCTCTTTTTTTTTTTTTTTGAGACAGAGTCACACTCTATTGCTATTGTCCAGACTGGACTGTAGTGGTGCCATTGCAGTTCATTATAATCTCAAACTCCTGGGCTCAAGCAATCCTCCTGCCTCATCCTCCTGAGTAGCGAGGACTGAAGGCATGCAGCCACCACACCTGGCTAATATTTTTTAAAAGTTTTTGTAGAGATGGGGTCCCCCTATCTTGCTCAGGCTGGTCTCAAACCCCTAGCCTCACCTTGGCCTCCCAAAAGTGTTGGGATTACAGATGTGAGCCACTATGGCCTCTTTTTCTGATTTTCATGGGCTAACAGCACCTGCCATGTTTTCCCCTCATTTCCTACCCCACCCATTTTTCTCAAGATAAACCAGAAAAAGAGAACACTTGAAATCTCTCTATTTTTAAGGTTTGGCAATTGATACAAAATTAAACACACACACACACACAGACACACACACACACACACACACACACACACAGTGTAGGCTAAATAAAACAGCTCAGGGACTGTAACTGGCAGCAAGAGATAAGTGACAGAAGCCCAAGGACACCCTGGGAAGTTAGCAGAGCCCCGAGCCAGAACTTAGGGATCCCTTCAACTCTTGGTATTTAGGTCATACCACCATGCCTGCAGCCACACTCCAGCTCTTGGCAAGACCATGGCTTTTTTCTAGCTGATTAGGCTCCCCCGGGGGGACTCTGCCTCCAGAGCTAAGGGTACCTACTCCCAGTGGGGCCCAGGGCCTTCCTTGCAGCTTCATTCTGGGGCTTTGGGGGAAGAGCAGGGAGAGAGTGGGTGGGGGTGGAATTTTGGCAAGCCATTAAGGTTGCTTCTGAGAGTCATCCAGGGCAATGGATTTGAAAATGGGAAGAGGATCATGAATTCCTTTGCTCTCTTAATGTGAAAGGTCAAACCAACCTGGATGGTCAAGTCAAGAAGGGACCCTCCAGGTCCATCCCTCCAGGGATGAGGGGTGTGTGTGTGTAGGCAGGCAAGGAGCTGTGGACCCAGAGCCAACACCAAAGACCGCACTCTGTCTCCACTAGATTAAAATGGAAAGCCAAAGAGTTGTCTCAAGATGTGGAAAATAAACCCTCTTGGTGTTTTGTTTTCTTTCAGAATCAAACCTAATGAGAAGCCTCCTAAACCTGTGGCCCCAAAACCAGAGCATTTTAGTCCGAGGCAACTTCTCCTCAACAGACTACCCTGGGTTGTGGGGAGCAGAAACAGGGAGGAAACAGGACTGTAGGCCCCAGGAGCTCTCCCTCCTGGCTTTGGCTGACAGTGGGGGAGGTGGAGTTGAGGCCAACTTCAGGTTCCCTATTTTCGGACCCTGCAAAGCCCCACTCTTTCCCGCCTCTACCCTTTGTGAAAACGTCGAGTCTGTGTCCCTAGGAAGCACCTCGACCTTTTATTCCCGCAGAAGTGGAGCGCCTGCAGCCGGAGGAGCAGGGGACAGCAGCGGACAGGATCGGGGTGAATGAGGGCTGCCCCCACCCTCGGCAGGCCGGGCGCCGCGGGTGAGGAGCCCTCACCCAGAGCCTGCCCCAGCCCAGTCCTCGGCTGTGGCGGGCGCCCAGGGCTCGCTTCTGTCTGCCCGGCTGCATGACAATGACGGCTGCCGAAGCCGAGTGCCGCCGAAGGGACCTGGCGCGAAACGGGCCATTAAGTCCAGAATGGCAGCGGGCGGGGTGGGGGGGGCGGTGTGGAGGTGGGAGTGGGACGGGCTATTTATAGAACAAAGCTCCGCGGCTGCCAGCTACCCCAGCGCTGGGACGCGACCCTGGCCTTGCCCCCACGGGCGTCGCGCGCTGGGGAGAAGGCCAAATCCCCAGGCCGCCCGGCGGCAGGGCTGGGCTTTCGGTGGAAAACGGCTGGGTCTAGGAATTGAGCGCCCCTTCCTCAGTAAACGCCGAGTCCCAAGATCTAGAGGACAGAGCCCCAGAAACGCAGGGAGGGCGCGGCGCGGCCAAGCGGAAAAGGGAATGGTTCCCTAAAGCCGCTAAATAGCCCCTCTCTGCACTAACTGCAAACTGCCACCCTTCTCTCCCCAGGACCCAGGGAGGTTGGGAAGATCAAGTGCAGAGAGCACCCAGGCAGCGGGCGGCTCTCGGAGCTCCCGGGCTGGGGCGGGAGTGCGGGCGTGTCCCGCGCCTGCTCCGGCGCTATCTCCCGCGCGCAGCAGCTGACGGATGGCTCTTTAATAAGCCCCTCGTTAATCTTCCCCCGCCTCTCCATCCTCTGCCCCGGGACATCCGTATTTTCTGGCCCGATAAGGCTAGAGAATTTTAGACGGTGAAATGCAGCAAGGAAAGCAAGTCCTCATTGTTCAGCTGGAGTCACTCAGCTGTGTCCCATCGTACAAATCTCCCTTTTTCCTTTTAAAAAAAATTACATCCCTGGGGCATTTTCGTTTCAGACCCTCGCTTCTCCAGAGAGCAGCTCTTTCTCTTCTCCAGCTCCCCGATCTATTTTCTTCCTTCCCGGCAAATCTCGTCCGACAGTGCCCGGTCCTCTCGCCCCCTGCAGCTCCCCCGTCCCTCCTTGTCCACTTTCCTTTCTCTCCTCGCCTTCAAGGATGCGCCGGGCAAACCCTCGCGCCTCTCTTAGGCAGGCAGAGGGCTGCAGGCAATCCTTTTCTTTAGCCTCCGAGGCCCCAAAGAAAGAAACCTGAATCCCTTATGACATCTCAGGGCAAAACCCCTCTAGCTGAAGAGGTCACTTTCAATGCGACCCTGCAGCGGGTGGAGGTGGGGATGAGGGGTAGGCGATGTTGAGGGGATGGGGGAGACGTGTCAGCTACAGCTTTAGGCAGATACCGCGCCTTTGATCTGCTCTCCAGGAAGCTAGACCAGTTCATCTTTCTACGCGACCTAAGGGACGCATGGACAGAGTGCACAGCACCGGGTGGGAGCTGCCTGCGCGCAGGGCTAGGAGAGCCGGGTTGCCGCGCGGGGGCGCTTTCCTCCAGCTTCTGCGCCCAGGCAGGACACCCAGCGTTTGCTCCGCGGGGTCTTGGGGGTTGGAGACTCCTGAGGAAAAGACCCCTGGAGACCGTGTCTGGGGAGGGAAAAGGAGGGTCAGGGTCGGTAGGGGAGCGTCTTCGCCAGCTGCCTTGGCTGTAATTACATTAGAAAATCAGATCCAAGAGCCGGGATCCCCCTCCGCTTGCGTCCCGGTCTCCCAAGCCCGAAAGGTCCGCGCCCCGCGGACCCCCCCTGCGCCGGACCCCAGCGGGCCCTGTCACTTACCGCAGATCTTGAGCCCCAGTTTTCTGGTGCATCCATGGGCCACGCCGCACCAGGTATCGTACGCTAGGACGAGAGAGAGGGAGAGAGGTTTGGTCAGGGAGGCTCCCACCGTGGGGAACTGGGTGGAGGGCAATGGTTTTCTTGGGGGAGGATGAGGTCTTTGCCAGAGCTCTTCATTAAAAGCTCTTTCCTGAAAGAAGCTAGGAACCAAATCTGTGAGCCGACAGGCAGACTCGTACCCTCCGAGCCGGCCACCCCTCCCCCGTCCTGGCTTCATACATAGAATGGTGTCTCTGAAAGGCGGGGCACCCAGCGCCCCACCGGCTCCCCAAGTGCCCCCCCATCTGGCAGCCCCGGAGGTGGGGTCGGAGTTGGGTGAAGGCTGACCCACGCGCAAAGGGCCAGGCTCCGATCAAGCTGCCCAACACCCACCTGCCAGGCCCTGCAGACTCGAAGGGCGACCACATCAGCCCAGAAAGGGAACATAGGCATCTGGGACCAAAACGTCTCATAATTTCTTGGCGGGTCTCCAGCTTAGTGGCAGCTTAAAATAAACCGGCATGAAATGGGGTCGCGGAAGAGTTCAAGAATTAATTGGGTGAAAAATAGTATTTGACTAGATGATCGGGCTCGCTTGGCTGCTCTTCAGTAAGACTGGGGAGTGGGGAAGACAACAGCGCGCCTCGGGTCCTCATACCCAGCCCCCTCTTCCTAACCTGCCCCTCATTAACCCTTCCCTCTGACATCTTGGGTCTGGAGCAGGCAAAGGTGAATGGAATTAAGCACCTTTCCTCTGAGTCAGAACCGAGGGCGACGGTGCTGCTGGATTTTCCTTCTTTTCTGGGCTGTTTCCAAACCCCTCAAGGTCTACCTGCTGCCTTCGGGGTTCAACTTCAGTAAGAAGCGCTGAAAGCAGCCCTGTGCCCGCTAAGCCCCCAGGCGGGCTGGCGTGGTGAGCCCAGAATGAAATCCCCTTCCAATCTCTCAAAGCAACCCTCTCTAAACACTCCCATCCCTTACCCTACCCCGACTGGTGCCTCCAGCTTCGCACAAGTGTTGAAGGCGATAAGGAGAGTGACATCCATTAAACCCGAGGCACAACAGAGCCCCAGCGGGGAGAAGAAACAGCCTGACGTCTGTGAGACTACATGTCACAGATGGAGTTCCAGTGACAGACAGGAAATCAGTGCAAAAGCGAAACCCAAATAATACCTGGCAGATAAAAAGCTATTTGGACCCGATAAAGTGTTTTCACTTTAAACATCATCTCTTCTAATTCTTCTAACAGTCCTATGAAACTGGCAGGAGTGTTGATCTAAGAGTCATTTGACAAAGAAAAATCATTGAGGCTCAGAGAGGTTACATGAGTTTTCCAAGGTTACTCAGCAGTGAAGTTGGAGTTCAGACGCATTGCACCGCTTATCAAAATTGGGGGTTGCAGTGAAAGAAAGGGAAAGAGAGACTGGAAGAGCAAGCCAGAGAGCCCCTTTGATGAAGCAAGCGTCGGGAAGACTTTGTGGTTGAGGACAAGGGGGCTCCAAGCCCCACCCAGGGCTTACTGGGGCAAGAGAACGCGTAAGGTTGCCTGCACTAAGGACACCTCCTAGAAGACCCTAAAGGGGCAGAGAAGTGGAGCTAGCTGGGCGGGCGAGGGTATTGTCTGCTAGCTGGGCGGGCGAGGGAGGATGAGCGTAGTCAGAGCGCCCAGCGTGCTTGCGCAGCCTGGGGTGCGGATGCCGTAGCTAGGCTAAGGACTCACAACAGTGTCCCTGGGACACGCGCAGCTTGCTTTTCCACAGTAGGGTCCCCGCCTCTCTAGCCTTCTCTTTGGTAGCTTCCAGGCGAACCAGGCCACGTGCGGATTCAGGTCATCGCCTCTGTTGGGTCTCCTACCCGTGACTGGGCACTTGCGCCGGTGACTGGCGGCCAGTAGGAAGTATGGGCTCCGGGAGTGGAGGGTAAATTAACGCACCTGCCTGCTAACCCCCTATCCCCACCCCCAGGCGTCAAAAAGGGGCGGGAACTGTGGAAAACATCAGAAAATAAATCCATCAAGGCGAAAGCAACACACAAAGGCGCGCAGGCCTCGCGTTCCTCCCGCCCCGCTCTGGCCAGCTCCAACAGCGGTGCCTGGTTCATTTGCTACCAGGACTGGCGGCTCTCCCGAGGCCCTCTTTGTTGTGTGGGTAATTGTATCCCGCCTGGGTGGCAGAAAGAGGGAGCTGCAAAGGAAATTGGAATGAGACCTGAGGACTTAACACAGGACCTTCTGCCTGGGAGCCAGTGCCAGCGCCTAAAGGGGCTTTCCGGTAATAATCCCTGCCTCGTGGACGAGGACACTTATTTTCTCAAATATAAAGTGCCACAAAAGCCTATCAATAAGCAATCCTCATAACCACACTGTCCTTCTTAAACCCGTTCTGTACAGAAATTCTGGAAATTCATACAATTAATTACATCTCAGAAAAATAAACAAAGGGTCGAGCGGGAACCCTTGCTGATTGTTTTTTTAGGGGAGTGGGGTCAGGACACACTTCTTCACTCCAACAAGGAAAAAGAAAAACAATTTTCTCATCTCAAGCCTTTACAGAGGTAGGCAATAAAATCAAAGATAGATTCTGGAAATGCTCTGAGGAGCCTTGTCGTGCTTAAGACAGGGAAACGTAAATTTGCCCCCCCTCTTTCATCTGGTGTCTCTTTTCTTTCTCTCTTTTCGGGACGTGTCACCTCCTGACAGATCTCTTACTGGGGTAAGGGGAGAGGTGCTCTCTCCTCTCTATGATAAATCTTCTTGCCCCCTGCCAGTTCCCCATCTCTTGCCACTCAGGATGCTGCCCGCTCCCCTATTTATTTATTTATTTATTTATATTTCTAAGATGTCATTAATTGTATGAAATGTCAAGCCTCAGTCTCAGTTTTATGCACTTTTCCCGCCCCTGGCTTCTCCCTAACTAGTCAATAGCTTGATGGAAATTTGGAGCAATTAGGGACCTTGAGTTTTCTAAAAGCTGCAATTAACGTCGAAATTTCCGCTGATTATAGACTTTGAGCACAGCGCAGGGGGAAAGGAGGAGGTCAGATCTCGGCTCAACGAAAGCAGGGGACTGAAAACTCTTATTCCTGCTGGGACTCCCTGCTCTTCATTCCGTCCCCCTGCTTTGACCCCTGTCGTCCCACGGAGCAAAGAAACCACACACAACGGAATAAAAACAACACTCTGGCTGCGCGCCCGTCCTCCGCCGCGAAGCCCTAAACGATCGCCGCCGCTCGGACCTTTCGAGGTCCTCGCTCTCCAGTGCCCTGGGAGTCACCTAGCGTCCCTGACAGCTGAATGACCTCTGGTAGAGAGACCTGGTCAGAGCCCCATTTATTTCCTAGCCTCCATCATCTCCGCGCTCCCTCTTCCCTTTCCGCCAGCTCAGTCTCCCGACGTCCCAGCGCCCCCATCTTCCCCGCAGTTCAGTTGATAGAAAATTGGAGCGGGACCTACTTGTGGGGCGCAGGTTAGTGGTATTGGGGTCCGCTCCCGCGTTCGAGGAGGTTGCGGAAGAAGATGGGGTCGAAGACGCCATCGGGTCGGTCGTCCCGGGGCCTCTACTGTCCGGGGTCCTCGACTGATCCGGCGCAGAAACAGGCTGCAAAGAGAAGCGAAAGCTGTGTGGGGGGGACTTCCGGGGTCCTGCACACTCGAGGGAATGAGCGGCCAGAGGTGCGGACGCTCCCCTTGAAGATCTGGCGCTAGGGAGACAGGAGGCAGGAAGGGCAGCGAGCCTGCCTGGTCGGGGTGCGTAGGGGTGGGGGCAGCGGAGGAGACGTGCGCGCTAGCTCCGGGACTGGGGCGCTGGCAGCGTAGCCCTGGGCCGCTCTCGAGTCTGGTGGTGCAGCAGCGCGACCTGTAGTGAAGCGCCGAGGCGAGGCGGGGTGGAGGGGGTGGGGGTCCAAGGCCCGTAAAAGATGCAGGGGTGTGGGGGACTGGGCTAGGAGCACAGGGGAGCGCTCAATGAGCGATTTTCCAGCCAAGCCACGACAAGCCCCATTGGGCACTCAGCAACCGGCGTGCGGGCCAGCGGGGGGAGGGCGCAGAGGGCGGGCATGTCTGGTTCGGTGTCTGGTTCCCGTTGTTGTGTCTGGCTAATTCCCTGGAAAGAAAGAGGGTAGTTGCTCGGAGGACCAGGGACTTTGGTGAGACGAGGTGGTGGGAGTGGGGGTGGGAGGGAGGCCCATATTTTTACGTTCTTCCTCGGACTTGGCCAGGGAAGAACCACAGTCACCTTGCACTCCAGACAGCCAGAAAGCAGCGAGTCGGAACCGCGCTTGTCTCCCTCTAGACTCAGCCGATTTTGAGCCATCGCTTAGCCTAGGGAGAGGTTTCGGTCCGGTTTCAGCGTTTCTCCTCTACCCCAGCTCCCCTGATGACCCCAGATTTCTCGCGGTACAGATCCGGAGAGGGTAGTGTAGGGAAGAATGGGGAACGTCACCGGGGAAACGAACTTGAGCGCAGCGCGCAGGAAGCGGCGGACAAAGATCTTGCGCGGCGCCCCTGCTCGACTCTGCGCTGGCGCGATGGCGCCCGAAGGCCCCGGGACAGAGAGATTGTAGGCGAACCTGGGTAGATCGAGGACCCTGCATAGAAGCGCCCACCGGCCATCGCCTCCACACCCTCCCTCGGACCACACACCTAGCCTCGAGCGCGCACTCGCACAGTAACTCGGGCAGCGGGTGGACCACCGCAGCTGGGGAAGTAACAGGTTACTGCTCCTAGTCGCGCCTTCGGCTGCTGCTGCCCAGGCGCCCTTTGGAGGGACAGGCGCTCGCAGCATGGAAGCTCAAGGGAACATCGCTCTTGCCCCACTTCAACTCGAGCCTCAGCCTCTGTGCGTCCCCAGGGCGTGAATCCGGCGGGCAGGGATAAGAAGAGTGACGATGGTGGGGGGGGGGGTGGGTTTCCTGCGCAGCGCACCCTCAGAGAGCAGGGACTAGGGCGGGCGGGAAGCACTCCTCTCGGGAGGGTGGGTGACTGGAGCCGGGGATGTGGTTGGCTGAGAAGCCGCAGGCAGAGAGGACCTGGCTGAACAGCCAAGGTTGGGCGCTGGGAAATCCAGGTGGTCGCGCGCTTACCCACCTCAGCTCGGCGACAGCGAGCCGGGCACTCCCGCCTTTCCTCTTCACGACGCCCAGCGATCTGCTCGGCTCGGCCCTGACAGGCGTAATCTGCCCGGCGTCACCTCCAGCTGCTTCCTCTTCCTCGCTAGTTCCGTCCCGCACGCGAGCGCCGGGATAAGAGAGATCCGAAGAGGCGGCTGCACGGCTTCGGGGTAGGCGGGGGCAGAGTGGGGAGGCGGGGACCGGATCCGCGGGGAAATCACGAGGCCGGTGCTCGCGGGGGCAGCTCGTCGGCGGAGCGACGGGGCTCCTCTGCAGGTGCCTGGCCGCCTCTGGAGCTTTATAGGGCGATTATAAATCCAGCTCACGGTTTTGCGCCCGGAAGGGGGGGGAAAGGTCCTATGAGTAATCCAGGACGTACTCAACACGCTCTATTTTTTCTTTTTTAATAGGCAGGGTGTCGGGTGAGAGGAGGGAAAAGATAATTCCTACGAAGAATTCTGCCTTTCTGAGCGTTTCTTCCTCCCTCCCCTTCTTTCTCCTCCCCTATTTCCTCTCCCCCTCCTATATCTTGTAGGAGACTAGCGATGGCTTTGCCTCAGTCCTTTTCCCCGGGGTTCCCCCAGATCTGTGACCCTGCGACGCTTCCTTGAGCGAAAGCGCGCTCTGGGTTGAGTCCTCGTTGGCTCTGTGCGGAGACGGGATTGTTGTAAAGGCAAAAGAGGCAGAAATGAGGGGAGACCTCTCAGACCATGGAAGAATTCCAGTTTCCTCATCCAGCCCCGGGCCTCCTCAAAGTACCACACCTGGCCACAGCGACCCAGTGCCGTCGGCAGAGAAAAGGACGCCGCATCCCTTTCGCTCTGCTCTCGCTCCTTGCTTTGGCCGCCTTGGTGACGGGAAAAGAAGGCCTCCTGATTAATCACGTCTGAAGGTTGATGACACGCACGAGCGCCGCTGCACGCATGGGGAACCCGACCACAGAGGTGGCTCAGGAGGGGCAGAGCAGCTCCCCTCCTTGCCCTGGCCCACTTCCCCTTCGATTTCACGCGCATTAAGTATTCTCCCTTCGCAATATTTAGGCACAGTTAAAGAACGGCTGCGTTGGGAAGAGCCCCTCACCCTGAAAATGCGTTGATGGAGAAATTCCCACCAGAGGGCGCCAAGAGCCCAGAGACCTAGCGGCCCTGCGCTCTGGTGTCTCTCTTCTCCAGCGTCCGAGCCGAGCCCACACCTGGAGCGGCTGGCCAGGCTGCCTCTTCATGCCTTCCCTCACAGCCCTGTTACTAGTTTAAGTTCTCCCCTTTTTTCTTCCCCAGTTTCTTTTTCTTTAGGGCAAAAAAAAGTGGACGTCTGTGCATGTCTGGGTGAGACTGTGTGCGCAGCGATTCCTTTACTGGTATTCACCGTGGTCCTCCCCACCTCCCCGGTGGTGCAGCAGGCAGAGGTTATTTATGCGCACGTCTGAGGCCTCGCTGGTTCAGCCGAGGCCAGTCCCCTTTCTTTGAATGCCTTATCGCCTTCCGCCACAACACAATAGAAACACACACAAAAAATCTTATAAATCACCGAGGATTTCACGAGGGAGATCGAAGGGTCTGTCCTGGACAGATATGGTCTGATCAGCAAAAGGGATCTCGCTGTGGGGTTTGAAATTACCGCTTTGCCTTCGGTACTAAGGAAAGTACTATTTTGTCGCCTTCTCCCCACCTGACAATAAAATCCCGGGCACTTCTTTTTAAGGACACAAAAACCATCTAAACGGCTGGGCGCGCTGTGGCCGCAGCCCTGGGCACTGAAGCTTGGGGCTGGACAGGCTGGGGGTGCCTGCTCCACGTAGGAAACGTCCCCCCAAATCACTCAACCCGCAGCTGCTCTGCCCTGCTTGAAGTGGGCGGCATACAATGAGGTGAAGCTCGGAATTCCATCCACGGGCCCTCCTACAGCCTTCCCTAAATGAGACAATCTCACCAATCAGGGAGCCAGGTGCCAGTGCTAAATCATTCAAGACTCACAGGGCAGGAGACAGGAGGGAGGAGGCAACAGATCTCCCGGCGCCCCTCCATCTTCACTGTCCATCATAGACGCCAGCTCGCCCTGTCTCCTCAACCTTTTCCCCAAACCCGAGATTCGCCCGAAAGGAAGATTCGTTTTCTTTACCTGTGGCACGAGATTGAGACATTTCCAACCACTTCCTCCTTTGACCCCCCGAGTCCAAAACACCCCCAACGTTTTAGCCAATAAGATAATCTCGTTGGAGAAGGAATCTCCTGCAAGGCTAGGTATCTCAAATTGAAGCTGAGTCCGTCCAGTTTGGAGGACATCCTTCTCTTTCTCCCTTATGGTAAGGAGGGGAGGAATGACGCCTCTTGCCCTTCCTTGTTTAGAATGTTTAATTGAATATTAGCAATAATTGACTAAACGAATATTTATTAATCCCCTACTATGTGCCAAGCACTTTTTTTTTTGTTTTTTTTTTTTGTTTTTTTTTGAGTTTGCATTGTCCCTGCGGTTTATATTATCCTGCACGCCGGAGTGAACATTCCAGCGAGGCAGGGAGAGGAACGGACTTAGAGACTTCATGAATTTAATTTAATTTTCAATGATCTTCCCCTCCAGCTCGGACTCTTGGGCACAGCAGGAATGGTAAGGAATTGAAGGCCTGGAATTCCACCCTATCCTGATACCCAGTTTTGAGGTAGGGCATAGATCTTTCAGCACGAAGGACAGCTCCCGCCCTTCTGGTCCCCAAGCCTCGGTTTCGTCCGCTTCCGCCAATAGCTCTGGGCCGACCCGCCAGGCTCGCCCCAGCCCTCCTCCCTCCTGGCAGTAACTGCTGTGTTTGTTTTGTCTAGTTGGAGGGTGGGGTATTTCGCCCACTGCTCTCCTCTACGGTAGGAATTTGGACTAAGAGTGGCCGTGGTTTTCGTTCGGCTCTTCACAACATTTGAAACCTACGTTTTTGTTTATATCTTTCACTCTTTCTTTAATCTTTTATTAATCCTGGGGGAGGATTCTCGGGATAATGGGGGTGGAAGAAAGATAATCCTCTCCAGGGACTCGAACCGTTGATGAGGGGCGGTCCGGAAGGGAGTGGTGTCCGCCCAGCTGTTTCGATTGTATTTGAAGCTCTTTGAAGAAATGGAAACGCTGCGCTCAAAGGCAGAAGGAGGGGGCGATGTACGACCCCTCCAGTCTCTCTCGGGCGTTAGGGATTTGCGAGCCTTCAGCCCCGGCTACTCCACTCTGTCTGCCGAGGACAACCTTTCCTTAGGTCAACCCCGGCTGGGACTTGAGAACACGACTCTCCTCCCACAATGCCCTTTATTCCTTTCCGTGGCGTGGGCGGGTGGGGGGTTGTTTAAAGATATTCCAACCGGATTTGTGGCCGAGCCTTTTCCGCAAAGTGAAAAAGCGAGTGGGTAGGACGAGCGCCCAAACGGGCTGCGAGGAGATCTTTATGCCTAAAACGTCGTCAGTCAAGGTGAGTAGACAGGACACGTAATTTTTAATTTTTTTGACGCACTTAAGAATTTTTAGCCTCCAGGAAAGGTAACTTAGACTCACGGTATTGGTTCGTTTCAGTTGGCTCTTTAAAATCTATTTTAAGTGTCTAATTTATGACCCAAAAGGAAAAAAAATGGCAGTGCTCAACGTTTAAACGTCTGTCTCCCAAGACGAGAACTGGGGGAAGTGTTACTTAACCTTTCATTCGGCTTAAGTCGGAGCTAAGGTCCATTTGCTGTTTTTGTACTTTAAAGATAGTTCCCTGAATTATTCTGGACTTTCTTGGAGGACCATGGCTAAATCCACACCCCCATCCCAACAGACTACACAACACTTACAGCTGGGTGGCAGGAACGGGTTAAAAGGGTGCAAGGGGAGACAGCAGAATGCTGGAAGGCTGGAGAGGACTCTGGGAATTACAATCACTTCTGCTAAAGAAGAGAGCTGAATTCCTCGAATAATTGGCAAGTGGTCCTTCCCCTTTGATAGTCAGAAGACGAGAATATTCTAATACAAAGAAATTAATCAAGGAGGACGGGATGATTTGCGTGGGCAAAATCTTAACACGCTCAATTCTTGCTTTTCTGAACACGAACACAGAACGACCACAAGGTGGCAATAGATTACAATTTCTGAAAAGAAACAACAGTTTCCCCCACACCCCGTTCCCCCCTCCCCCACACCACCAAGGCAGGCTCATACTCATCCCTGCCATATTTCACAAAGCAGGGCTTTTTCAAATGCTCAGAAATGCCGAGTGATCTGAAACACCCAGGGTGGTGTGTCCCTTTGGTGGTCCATGGCATGTTTTTTTTCCCACCTAGCTGTACCCCAAAGATAGAGAACCTTTGAATATTAGGCAAGAAATAGTTTCATTGCAAAACTGAAAACCAAGGAAATACAGATCTGGATTGCAATTCTGACCGGAAGCTTCAAAGGTGTATCTGTGTTTTCTGATCTCAACAAAAACCAAGGCAAAATCAGTCCTCCAAAAGAGTGGGATGCAAAAAGAAGGATTTCCCACCTGAGATGCTTTAGTGAAACACAGAATTCATGGGAGACTGAGTACAGTAATGTTTTATTCATTTCTTTTAGTGTTAAAGCTCTTGAACTATTTAAAATAACAGATATTTAATCCCCATTTTCAAACATAGGTATCTGGGACAGTTGTTTGTGAAAAGGTTCTGGAAATTTCTGACTTAGTTGTGAAGAATCTAATAATTTAAACTTTGATTCCAGGTCAGGTTTCTTCCCCTAATCCTGGCCAGTTACTCAGGGGAGTACTGGAACCTTAACAGAAGGGGCGCATCACTGCTGTTCCCATTAGGCCTCACCTTCAACATTGGGGATCACATTTCAGCACCATATTTAGATATTGTGACAGTAGCTGATGAAAACACTCTTTTACACCAAGAAGGACAAGGGGGGACTGGGTGTGGTGGTTCATGCCTGTAATCCCAGCATTTTGGGAGGCTGAGGCAGGCAGATTGCTTGAAGCCAGGAGTTCAAGACTAGCCTGGGCAACATGGCAAAGCACCATCTCTACTAAACATACAAAAAAGAGTGTTGCATGACCTGTAATCCCAGCTACTTGGGAGGCTGAGACATGATAATCACTTGAAGTCAGGAGGCAGAGGTTGCAGGGAGCCGAAATCATGCCACTGCACTCCAGCCTGAGCAACAGAGTGAGACTGTCTCAAAAAAGAAAAAAAAAAAAAAAAAAAAAGTCGAAGTCAGGAGCAAAGTGGAACTCAGGGGAAATCTGGCTGCCCAGAATTGCTTACTGTGGGCCCAGCCTGGCCAACAGTGGTGGTGCTGGGGTCTGTGGGGGACATTAGAAACCTCTCTCTCTACCTTTTTTAACATTTCTCTCAACTGCTGATGGTGCCATCTACCACCTGCAAGTGTTTGTGTGCATATGTTTTGATAAATTGTAACTTTGAATAGATTTGTATATATTTTACATACACAATGATTGATTTATATATATATATATATATATATATATATATATATAAAAGAAACCTCTCTGTATCTCGGTCTCGCTTGCAGTTTCTCTCTCTTTAGCAACATGACTAATCATTATCCTCATATTATACAGGTAGGAAATAAGTCTCAGGGAAGTTGTGTAGTGTGTTTATTGTATGAATTCTCGATTAATTATCATCTGAGGTCTTCTGTTTTCTTGATGAGGAAACTTAAGTCCAGAGAGGCTACAGCACTTCCCAGACCACATGATCAGTGCGCAGGGACCTGGAAATGCTTTCTTTTTCCCTCAGTCCCAGCGCCTGATGCTCTGTTCAGTGTAGCCTTCTGGTTCTGTCATATAATAATCATTTGATCTCCGAAAAATCATAGACTCTCTCCAGACCCCATAATGGGAGGGTTAGGGTATAAGATAAGACCGGATGAGGCTTCATTCGTCTGAAATAATTTATTATTACAGGTATTTTGTGATTCTTCTCACTGGTGACTCTTCTCATGTTGTAATATCTTGCCATGGACTCAAGGCAGCTTTTACTGGAAGAAAAGCAAAATGTTGAAGTCAGTCCGACTTGAGTTTAAATCTAGATTCTACTTACTGGCTATTGTTTGACTGCTCCAAGGTTTACTTCTAAGTAAAATGGGGTTTAATACCAGCCTTGTAGGCTATCTTATTTGATGCTCATAGAACCCATTTTAGTCTGGGCACAGTGGCTCATGCCTGTAATCCCAGCGTTTTGGGAGGCTGAGGCAGGCAAATCACCTGAGGTCAGGTGTTCGAGACCAGCCTGGCTAACATGGTGAAACCCCTGTCTCTACTAAAAATACAAAAATTAGCTGTGGCACATGCCTACAATCCCAGCTACTCAGGAGGCTGAGGCAGGATAATTGCTTGAACCTGGGAGGTGGAGGTTGCAGTGAGCCAAGATAGCGCCACCGTGCTCCAGCCTGGGCAATAGAGCAAGACTCAGTCTCCAAAAAAAAAAAAAAAAAGAACCCATTTTAGCAAGCTCAACTGTGCCTAGTTAAAGGTGTTCATTACATGTTAATTGCTGCTTCTGCTCCCTCCCCTTGGTTCAACAATTATTTTGATCAATTTAAATTTGTTCTCCTTGGATGTATAATCTAACTATAATATTTGTATTATTTTGCCAATTTCTTTCAGTAGTGCTGCTGATCATTCCCTGACATAGGACTCAAAGCCCTCCTCTTTAGTGCCTCAGAGGTTTTTTTTAGTTCACAGAGATATTTTGATTTGTAGAAGAAAAAGTTTTCTGATGGAGTATTCAGACTCATAGGAAGGGGAGAGAGGGAGCCAGTTTTGTATGAGGTGAAATTTATACATAATTATGGATTTCTGCCGGGATTCAATCTTTTGATCTTTACTCTTTTCCAACCTCCATTTTCTCTCTCTGTACTCTCATCCAATCTGGCAGTTTCAGATATCTTAATTTTTATTTAAATTAAAATAAAATAATTTAGACATTGTTGACTCCCAAATTTATGTCTTTACCCTGAACGTCTGTCCAGCATTCCAGGTTCATATGTCCAGTTGAATTTTTCACTTGGATTTCTTTTTTCTTTTTCCTTCCTTCCTTTCTTCTTTCCTTCCTTCCTTCCTTTCTTTTTCTTTCTTTCTTTTCTTTCTTCTTTCTTTCTTTCCTTGCTTTTTTGGAAACTCGATCTGTTGTTCAGGCTAAAATACAATGGCACAATCTCAGCTCATTGTAACCTCTGCCCCTGGGTTCAAGCAACTATCCTGCCTCAGCCTCCCTAGTAGCTGGGATTACAGATATGCACCACCATGCCTGGTTAATTTTTGTATTTTTAGTAGAGACATGTTGGTCATGCTGGTCTTGAACTCCTGCCCTTAGGTGATCCACCGCTTGGGCCACCCAAAGTGCTGGGATTACAGGTGTCAGCCACTGTGCCTGGCCATCCACTTGGATTTCTAATAGGCATCTACAACTTAAGGGTGTCCCAAATTGAACTCCCAATGCTGTTCCCCAAACCTGTTCCTATTTCAGTTTTCTCCATCTCAGTAAATAACTAGAGGCAACTCCACCCTTCCAGTGGGTCTGGTCCAAAACCTTGGAGTTATCACTGACTTCTTCCTTTCAATCTGTCAGTAAATTCTGGTGGAGCGATTTTCAAACTTTAACAACTTCACTATTTCTGTTCTTACTATCTTTCATTTCCTTCCCCGAATCACACAATGTAAAATACTAAGTCATGCTCATATCATGGCTTTCCTCTGCTCAAAACCCTCTAATGATTCTGCATCTCAGAGGAAAAGACAAAGTCTTTATAATACTTAGAAGGCCCTACACGATCTGACCTTGTTACCTGTTTGAGTTCCTCTTGTACTTCCGGTACTGCTCTGCCCCATCCTCACTCCACCCTAGGGACAATGGCTTCCTTGCTGTTTCATAAAGATACACTAGAATGGGCCAGGGACTTTGTAATTATTAACCCTGTGCTGGGAAAGTTCTTTCCTTAGTCATTTGTAGGGTTTGTTCCTTCTCATTCTGGTCTTTACTTAAACATTCACGTTCTTCTCCCAGTGAGATCATCCTTTTTCCTTATATTTAAAATTGCAGGCTGGGCATTGTGGATCCCAGCACTTTGGGAGGCCAAGGATCTCACTCTGTCACCCAGGCTAGAGTGCAGTGGTGCAATCATGCCTTAATGCAACCTTGACCTCCCTGGCTCATGTGATCCTCCCACCTGAGCCCCACCCCCGAGTAGCTGGGACTATAGGCTCATATCATTATATCTGGCCAATTTTTTGGTTTTTGGTTATTTTTTGTGGAGACAGGGTATAACTATGTTGCCCAGGCTGGTCTTGAACTCCTGGGCTCAATTGATCCTCCCACCTCAGCTTCCCAAGGTGCTGGAATTACAGGTGTAAGCTAATGCGCCCAGTCTGCTTTAACAGGTTTTTAAAGAAAGCTCACTTTAGCAAGTTTTCAGGTAAGTTTCTTGACGTATTCCCTTAATTTTATTTAGTGACATACGATTTTTAATATTTTTTCTTTTATTTTCTTTCATTGGCAGGTTGTGAGCTAAGAGAAGGTGGCTTTAGAATGAGGATGTTGTCTGCTGATTTAAATACTCTGTTCTCCGGCCAGGTGCCGTGGCTCATACCTGTAATCCCAGCATTTTTGGAGGCCAAGGTGGGCAGATCATCTGAGGTAAGGAGCTCGAGAGCAATGTGGCCAAATGGTGAAATCCCATCTCTACTAAAAATACAAAAATTAGCTGGGCATGGTGGCAGACACCTGTAATCCCAGCTACTTGGGAGGCTGAGACAGGAGAATTGCTTGAACCTGGGAGGCAGAGGTTGCAGTGAGCTGAGATCGTGCCACTGCACTCCAGCCTGGGCAACACAGCAAGACTCGGTCTCAAAAAACAAACAAACAAACAAACAAACAAACAAAACCTCTGCCCTCACCTTCAGTTGGATTCTTCTGATGCCAATTGGAAGAAACCGAATTTGGTACCTGCTTTGATGGGAAAGAGATTTTTCTCTTAACATATTGTCCAGTGGTAGGCTGGGAACTGTGAAATCTATCATCTTAAAGAATAGTCATTTTCAAGCAAGTCTTTTTATGAAAAGACATTTAGAATAATCTTTATTAGGGAAGAAGATACATTAGGGACCTGAAAGCATGGGACACCAAAAGCCTAGTTACAAAGTAGTTGAAGCATTACAAAGGGGGGAAGTGGCTTATGAAAATTCACTACTAAAATATATGTTGTTGTGCAGCGAAAGGTTGGCTTGTGAAAATTCACTACTAAAATATATGTTGTTGTGCAGCGAAATATATGTTGTTGTGTAATAAATCCTAATAAAATAGGGGTTTGGGGGACTATTGGAGATGGATTGCAATTAACCTTGCTTCAATATCCAATTAGGCATCAGGATAAGCAATTTGTAAATGCATTAACTGGTTAATATTTTATGAAAATCAGCAAATTTCCTTCTCAGGTGACTGTTTTTTCCCCCTGTACTTAATGACCTATTAGCTTATTTATTAGTATTTATCCCCATTAGAAGCTTCCAGCACACCAGAAAGAGTACTAAGGCATACTAAAATGCCTCATGTAATTGGTACTCCATGAATGCTGATATCCTTCCTTATGTTAATGTTTCTGATCCTGCGGTCAATTTTACCTCAACTGTTTTCAAGTTTTTTTCTTTCAAAAAATGCACACTTTCTTTCCTTTAAACTAATATATGATTGCTAAAGAAAGCTTATGACTTTAGAACGATGAAAAGGGAAATAACCTCATCACTCAAAGCACAACCATGGTTAGCATTTTCATTAACCCTCCTCACCCATTATTTCCCCCTACCCCATGCATGGGCTAAATTTAAAAGGTTTTAGCCTCCAACAGGTATTTGTATACTGGTGTTCATAGAAGCATTATTCACCATAACCAAAAGGTGAAAGCCACCAAGGTGTCCATCACTGAATGAATGGATGAACAAAATGTGGCATATGCATACAGTGGACTATTATTTAGCAGTAAAAGGAATAAAGTACTGACATATGCTATGACAGGCATGAACCTTGAAGACATTAAGCTAAGTGAAATAAACCAGTCACAAAATGACATATATGATTCCACTTATACACAGGACCTAGAGTAGTCAAATTCATGAAGCAAAAAGTAGAATGGTGGCTAGTGGTAGTGGGAACTGATGAGCTATTGTTTAATGAGGGCAGAGTTTCAGTTGGGCAGATGAAGCAGTTCTTGAGATGGGTGCTGGTAATGGTTGCACAGCAATGTAAATGTACATAATACCACAGGACTATACACTTGAAAATGCCTAAAATGAGGCCGGGTATGGTGGCTCGCACCTGTAATCCCAGAACTTTGGGAGGCCAAGGCAGGTGGGTCACAAGGTCAGGAGTTCGAGACCAGCCTGGCCAACATGGTGAAACCCCATTTCTACTAAAAATACAAAAATTAGCTGGGCGTGGTGGTGCGCACCTGTAATCCCAGCTACTTGGGAGGCTGAGGCAGGAGAACCGCTTGAACCTGGGAGGTGGAGGTTGCTGTAAGCCAAGATCTCGCACTGCACTCCAGCTTGGTGACAGGGCAAGACTCTGTCTCAAAAAAAAATTGCTTAAAATGATAAATTACATGTTATGTATGGTTTACAATAAAAAACTTTTAGTTATAAAAATGATATGTGACTATGATTTAAAAATTTTAAGGGAATAAATGAGAGGTGTAAAATGAAAAGTAAAACTCGTCTTACCTACCTCCCCTCCTCAATTGCACAACCCAGAGATAACCATTGTAACCAGTTTCATATTTCTGCTTATCCTATGACTGACAGAAGGACCCGCCAATTCCTCTTTTTTGGCTTTGAGTGCCCATGAACCCTTGGTGAGCTGAGGGTAACCTAAGCATCCAGTTTGACTTACACAGTCTTAGGAGACGTTATTGGCATTATTGTGCTTATTGTGCTGTGGGAGATACACCAGATATACTCTCAGCTACTAGTGATAGAAGAAGTGAAGCAAAATGGTTTAAATAGCAAGAAAATGTATTGTCTTACCTAGTAAGAAAATGTCTTCAAGGACCGGGTTCCTTTTTCTCTCTGCTCTGCTGTCCTTAGCCTTGGCTTCAGCATACGACTTACTCCTGGTTCTAAGACGGCCACCAGCAGCCATGAGGACTCCCTTCCCTTTTGTTAATATCCAGCACCTGCTGAGGTTTTATCAGCTGAAATTGGTGTAGTTCTGCCCATGCCTAGTAATAACTAGTAGCAAAGGGGATGAGATTACCATGATTAGCTTAGATTTATCATCTTGGGTGGAATGGATATGGGGGAACCCACTATGATATGTGTTATAAGCCGTCTCTTGGTTCAGAAGGGTACATTTTGAACAAGGCTATGCAAGCCAATCTCTTCTCCCAGTGCTTTACTTCCCAAGCTCCTCCAAGCTCTGCACACTCCCCTGCTCCATTATAACTCATATCCTATGAGGACTTGCGTGGGGTGCTTATTAGGAGGGTCAATCAGAGAGACCTTTATACTCCTTAGTCTGGCCTTGGAGGCCTTATCTTACCTGCCTCTTGTGAATTCTCAAGACCTCCTGGTATAGGACTTTTTCCCTGAGTCCCACAACATTTCCAATGTCTGTAGACTTTACTTCACATCTGGTACCATGAACTCTGTTCAAGTGCTTCCCCTTGACCAACATCAATATTTCGGGCAAATACCAAAGTTACATCTATCTTACATGTCCACCAGGATAAAGCTAAAGGGACACAAAATGTAATTAAAGTAAATGCAGACTGGGCATGGTGACTTACACCTATAATCCTAACACTTTGGGAGGCTGAAGTGGAATGATCCCTTGAGGCCAGGAATTGAAGACCAACTTGGGCACCATAGCAAGACCCAGTCTCAACAAAATATTTAAAAAGTAGCCAGGGGTGATGGTGTGTACCTGTAGTCCCAGCTACTTGGGAGATGGAGGTGGGAAGATCACTTGAGCCCAGGAGTTTGAGGCAGTGAGTTGTGTTTATGCTACTGCACACCAGCCTAGGCAACAGAGCAAGACCCTGTCTCAATCAGTCCATCAATCAATCAAGACAGGTTATCACTTTGTTTAGCATATAGGATAATATAGGGTAATTGAAGGCTATGAAAGGACCAATACTGGAGAAGGGATGCAGCTCTGATTCCACGTTTGGACTGCTGGGGTAGTGGTTCAACTAAACACTGCCGTGTGTTTAGTTCTTCTAATGTATTAGATAAATGCCTTGTAAGTTATCTCTTTTTCCAATCTGTTCCTCTCCACTGGCCTCTTAGGGAGGAAACCATAGCATGAAGGGCAGGGTATTAGAATAAAATGACCTGGACTTGAATCTGCCAGTTCCCAAGTATGTGATTTTTAGAAAAAGAAAAGCTCTCTACACATCACTTTCTTTGGATGTAAATTGGGAATAATATTGTCTATCCCATACACATGTTATAAGGACTAAAAACATTAGCATATGAATAATTAGTATTGTGCCTAATACATTACATGTTATCAGTAGCTGTAACTATCATCCATTCTATTAAACAGGCTTAGGCTCATCTCTCTCTCTCTCTCTCTCTCTCTCTCTGAGACTGAGTCTCCCTCTGTTACTCAGGCTGGAGTGCAGTACAGCGATCATATCATGGCTGTCTGTGGCCTCAAACTCCCAGGCTCAGGTGATCCTCCTGCCTCAGCCTCCCAGGTAGCTGAGACTGCAGGCACATGTCACCACTCTTGGCTAGTTTTTATGTGTTTTATAGAGATGTTTTTTGCCATGTTGCCTACGCTGGTAAACGTGCTCATCTTAAATGTTTTACAAATAATACTCCACTTACCTTGTGTCTTCCAATAATACTTTATCTTTTTTCTTTCCTTGTTTTCTTTTCTGACCTCCAATGTACTCAAATTCACTGAACTATGGCACCCCCCTATCCACACTCAACTGACACAGCGTTCCCTAAATCACCAACCGCCTCTTCGTTGCTATCCAATGACTCTTTTAGTTCTTATGTTACTTGTCTTCTCTGCAACTTTTGGCAAAGCAGGTTTTGGCAGCCTCCTTGAAACTCTTTTTCCGGGTTTCTGTGGTGATGCTCAATATCAGTTAGGAGGCTTTTGGCAGCAGATTAAAGAAAGCTTGGTCCAACTGGCTTGAACAGTAAGAAAGTTTATCTCATAACATAAACTCAGAGGGCTGGCTCCCAGGGCTGTCGATTCGGCAGCTGAGCATTATCAGGGACCTAGGTTCCTTTTGTTCTCCCATCCACAGCATCAGCTTCTTTCTAAGATTAGCTTCTCTCATGATCATGAGATGATGCCAGCAGTAGCTAGGGCAGCATGCTTCCTGGTTCTTAACCAGAAGAACAGAGGAACATCTATCTCCTCCCAATCATGAAATACAGTCCTCAATCTTTTTAGGACAAGTAGGTCACATGTCCGTCTCTGGGACATAACAGTCACCAGAGAAATGCCCAGGCACTGGTTGGCCGAGTCTCATGGCTATGTATGTCGGGAAAAGGATATTTGCTGAGTAGGAAACCAACGGTGTCCACCATGTTTGCTTTCCCCACTTTCCTCTTGGTGGTTGTTCTCAGTCTATTACGTGCACTTCTCTTTCATGGACTGCCATTTAAATGCTGGTGATCACTATAATTCCATCCCTAAGCCTCTTCTATTTCAACTACACTCTCTCCATGGGTCCTCCACTCTGTTTTTTTGACTACTATCTCTAATTGATGATTCTGAATAAAGGTGTATTTCCAGCCCAAGTGTCTTTTTTAAGCTTCATACCATGAAAACTAGTTAACACGTACCCAATACTTCCTGAATTAGGCAGAATAATGCACCCCTCTACTCCCAAGATGTCTACGTCTTAAAACCCAGAAACTGCAGATATGTTAGGTTACATAGAAATGGGGTACTGAGGTTGCGGATGGTGTTAGCCTTGCTAATCAGCTGACTTTAAGATAGGGAGATTATCTTGGATTATCCAGGTGGACTCAATGTAATTATCAGCGTCTTTAAAAGCGAAAGAAAAAGGCAGGAGAGAGAACAGAGAGACGGCAGCCTGAAGAGGACTTGGTCAGACATTTCTGGCTTTGAAGGTGGAGAGATGGGGCCATGAGCCAAGGAATATGGGTGGGCTCTGACAGCTGGAAAAGGCAAGGAAATGGATTATCTCACAGAGCCTCTAGAAGGAATGCCTTGCTGACACCTTGCTTTTGGCCCAGTGAGACCCATTTTGGACTTAGAACTTCCGAAACCGTAAGATAATAAACTTGTGTTGTTTTAAGCCACAAAGTTTGTGGTCACTTTTTATAGCAGCAGTAAGAAACGAATACATTTTCCATAGTCAGTTTGTGCAAGTGAACCTCCCTCTTCTTCAGCAAAGCTGCTTTCCTGTGTTCTTCTCTTTAGGGGCTGTCATCACCGTACACGTTGTTCTCCCACTAAGGGTCATCCTTCATCTCTACCTCTTAACCACATTTATTTTATCACCAATTTTTCTGCCAATTCTTTCTACCTCTAGTGCAGGTGTCCCCAAACTATGGCCCGCGGGCCGCATGCGGTCCCCCTGGGGCCATTTATCCGGCCCCCCGTCGCACTTCAGGAAGGGGCACCTCTTTCATTGGTGGTCAGTGAGAGGAGCACAGTATGGCGGCCCTCCAACAGTCTGAGGGACAGTGAACTGCCCCCCTGTGTAAAAAGTGTGGGGACGCCTGCAGAGTAAGCCCTCCATTCAATTCTATCTCCCTGCTACTGTCTCTTTTCAGGTTACAACTTTGAACTGCTAGAGTCTGTATTCAACTCTAATCTGTTCTCTATACTTTCAAATTTTATATTTCATTCGGATCCATAGGAAGAAATACATTTCACATAAAGATCCAGGGAATGCACACATTCCTGAAACAAAAGTTTCATAAAACAATACTTGCCATACTCTTTTGCAGTATATGCTAAAATTTTCTATGTGTTTAATTTTGTAAAACCCCAGCTATTTGTGATTTACTGCAATGATTTCAAAACTGACCAATGGATGGTGATGTGCAGTTTAAGAAGACATCTTTTCTATCTCGCTACCAGAATGCTCTTTCTAAAATACAACTATTTTTCTTAAAATCACTCAATGCCTCCATTACTCTAAGATAAAGTCCAAACACTAACGTGGCTTCTAAGACCCTCCATCACCCAGTTTTTTTTTTTTTTAATCACTGTAGCTTTATCTTTCTCCACTCTAACTGGTTCATTTTCATTTTACAATCCAACCTTACCTGTTTAACTTTCTGGACTCAGATTGTGTCTCTGAGCCTTTGCAAGTTGTGTTACCTCCTCAAACTGTTGTCTGTTGTCTACCCACCTCTTCTTATAGCTAATTCCCACTTAAATCTTAGCTTAGACTTCACTTCACTCCAAATGCTTTTCCTGGATGCCTAGACTGGGTTAGGCATCCACTCCTGCCTTCCCACATGCTCCCACAATGGCAGTGTTTATAACCTGTATTTTACAGCAGTGCTGTTTAAGAGCAGAGACTGGGTTTTGTTCCCTACAGAATATCTAGAAGGCCTTCAGCAAATACTTATTGTATAAATACATGACACTTTTTCAGTGGTTTCCTCTTTCAAGTCTTTTGAGTAGGCATTCTTATATATTCTCATACTGTTGGATATTTGGGTTCATTAACATCATTACAATGAAGGCACAGGTCTGGGCTGGGCGTCATGGCTCACATCTATAATTCCAGCACTTTGGGAGGCCAAGGTGGGCAGATCACAAGGTCAGATTGAGACCGTCCTGGCCAACATGGTGAAACCCCATCTCTACTAAAAATGCAAAAATTTTTTGGGTGTAGTGGCACACGCCTGTAGTCACAGCTACTCAGGAGGCTGAGGCAGAAGAATCTCTTGAACTCGGGAGCGGAGTTTGAAGTGAGCCGAGATTGTGCCACTGCACTCCACCTGGTGACAGAGTGAGACTCCTCAAAAAAAAAAAAAAAAAAAAAAAAAAAAAAAGAAGTCACAGGTCTGGAACTGAACTGTCTACACAGACATAACTCATTGGCAGACTATTAAATAGTTCCTAGATGTTAGATCTGTATGAGGCAGCAAAGAACACTGGATCAAGGTTCACAAAATCTCTCTCATGTGAGCATAACCAAGCATCTCTTAAGTTTCAGTTTCCTCATCTGAATTCCAACATTCTAGTCAATATTTAACCTTAGATCCCTCAATCACATCAAATTCAATTTGTGTAATTGATGGGAATTATGGCATGTTCTTCAGATGACTGTGAGAGGCAAGTAGGTTAAATAATGTAAAAAATACATTGCAGATTTTTAGTTATTATTAGTACATACAGACACACACGCCTATTGCCAGGTCACCTTGCCATTTCATTGATTAATGAGTGCAAATAGAATGAAGAGTATGGATAGGGGGTACTGATGATCCTGAATGAACAAACCTCATAAATTCATAGATTTAGCTGTAACATGGCTTGTGATATCATAGCTTTTTATTCAGAGAGTTTCTTCCTCAAAGCTTCCCTGTTCCTTTAAAAGAAAACTAAAATGTCATTGTAACTTATTTAGTCTTCAACGTCAGTTTTAGGGTATACTATGAACTTGTTATGGAGGGTTCTCCTTAATCAAGTAAGCATCATCAGATTGACATATGGTGGTTTTCCTATGGTGGAATGAATATTAAACCCAAATGAAAATGAAAAGAACAGGTAATTCCTGAGATCGGTGTCAGCCAGACCTCTGATTCTATTTGGTTATTTATGCATGAAGTCCTGAGAGTTTACTGCAGATTAAGAAAGGGTGACTAGAGGATCATACATATCCGTCTTCATTTCTTTTGGTCATCCCTATGAATTGGCACTGCAGATTTTCTTCCTCTGAATGTTAGCAGGCCACAAAATGCCTAAAGAATAAACAGTGTTGCAAGCATTTTGGATATGTTGTGACACTTCACTGAGGGGAAGATAATTCAAAATGCTTCCCCTCAAATCAAATTGGCATATTCCTAAACAACTTAGGAATATTTTTCTTTGACTTCAGTTAGTGCTTTGGTCTATATGCGGTTTGTCCCCTTCAAAACTCATGTTGGGCTGGGTACTGTGGCTCACACTTATAATCTCAGCATTTTGGGAAGCCGATGTGGAAGAATAGCTTGGGGCCAGGAATTTGAGACCAGCCTAGGCAACATAACAAGACCCTGTCTCCACAAAAATTGTTTCAAAAAATATTAGCTAGGGGTATTATAGCATGTGCCTGTAGTCTTAGTTACTCAGAAGTCTGAGGCAGGAGGATTACTTGAGCCCAGGAGTTCAAGGCTGCAGTGAGCATGATCACACCACTACACCCCAGCCTGGGTGATGGAGCAAGACCCTGTCTCAACAACAACACAAAACCAACCAAACAGAAAAAACTCATGCTGAAATCTGATCTCCAATATGTGGTGAAGTTGGGAGGTGGGAGGTGTTTGGGTCAGGCAGGTGAGTTGAAACCCTCATGTGTAGGTTAATTTGGGAGCAGGGGGTGAATGAGGTCTTGCTCTCATAGGAATGGATTAGTTTCCATGAGAGTGACTTGTTAAGAGCCTGGCTTCCTTGACTTCTCTTCCTTCCTCTCTTGCTATGTGATTTCTTTGCACTTGCCTGTTATTCTTCTACTTTCTGCCACGAGTGGAAACAGCATGAGGCCCTTACCAGATTCAACTGCCCAGTCTTCAACTTTCCAGCCTGCAGAACTGTAAGCTAAACAAACGTCTTTTCTTTATAAATTACTGAGCCTCAGGTATTCTCTTACAGTGAAACAGACTGACAGTTACCTTACAACCTAATTTGAAGGTGGCAGAAATTCATCAAGGACTACAGAATCAGCAAAATAACATAGATTGATATGTAAGAAGTGTAAGTCTTGTAAATGTTTTATGAAAGAATATACGTATTTCCATTAACTTTCACTTCATTTGTTCATTTGTTTGGTACATATGCCCTATTATTTGCCGGGCACCTGTCCAGTTGCTAGGGATATTATGAGGAAAACAACAAAGTCCTGCTTTATGGGTGTTAGAATCTCTGGCAGGTAGGGAGAAGATGATATGAACAATTAAACAAGCATTTCAGACAGTGATACATGCTGTAAAGAACATACAATGAATGGGCTGGGCACAGTGGCTCATGCCTATAATCCCAGAACTTTGGGAGGCCAAGATGGGAGGACTGCTTGCAGCCAGGAGTTCGAGACCAGCCTGGTCAATGTGCAAGACCCCATATTTAAACAAACAAACAAACAAACAAACATATGATGAATGATATAAAAGGACCTGAAGTGGTGGTAATTTATAGGGGACTAAATGCATGAATTCTAGGGCAAGAATGTCCATGCATAAATACAGGCTCTACAAACAAATAGGTGTATGGCACTGGGCAAATTATCACCCTCTCTGTGCCTCAGTTTTCTCATCTGTAGAATGGGCATAATAATAGTACTTAATAGGGTTACTGGATTATATAATGTATGTAGAGCAGTTTGAACAGTACCTGGCACACAGTGCTGTGTAAGTGTTTTCAACTATTTTCCCCATTTGAGTAACTCATATATTGAGCTAAGGCCTAAATATTAGGAAGAGTCTTAAGCTAAGAATATAGGTAACTTAAACTCTGTATCAAATAAGAAACAATTAGACTAAAATGCCACTCTCATCTTTATGTTTGCATGATATACATTAATGAAAATACATGAAACTTTAAGTATCGCAGCAGCACTCACGATCCATCTTCACCCTCGTCAGAGCTCCCATCACTCAGTTCCTCGTCACTTTCTCCTTTACTCTCACCGCTGCTGTCTTCATCACTATCTTCACTGTCTTTCTCACGATTCTGAGTTTTCTCTGCCACAAAAAGGAAGAGGATTAAAGTGTTTCTTACTATTCGCTCTGAAAAATAATTCTCCTTGCCCCTTCCTCTACCAAGAAATACATACATTTGCAACGTTAAGAACTGAGTTGGACTTGGCTAACTGCACATAGAGTCAAAGTGGTAGTACAAAGAAGAAACGTATTTTTACTGGCATACAGGTATTTTTGATTTAAAATTAATTTAAAACATAGGTCTACAAAAATAATTTTACTATTGTCAGTGAATTTCTATTGAATGATTTCATAGAATTCTATCACAGAATTTCATTGACAACAGTAAAATAATCCGTTGAAAGGAAGTGAGACAGGGCAATTTAGAGGCTTTGGCTTCCTTTGGAATTGTGGGTAACTCCTTTAACACGTGTTTGCCTGTTCTGCTTGTCAGTACCTGTTGCCTGGTGCCTAGGGAGCCTGCATTGCTTGGGCAGTTCTATCCCACAGAAAGAAGGGGGTCACTCTGACCATCCACAGAGGACAAGCTGTTTCACTAAACCATTTAAGACAGCCATTTAGCCTTTTCTTAACCACTTCCTAAAGATGTATCGACAATCTCCCGGGATAATGGGTTTTTAAAGAGTGACTGCTTATAGTTCTATAAGAAACAAGGAATTTCAATTTTTAAAATTACCCATCAGCAACATTTCTTCAATAAGTGTGAAAAACTCCTTGGCCTCAGGATTTTCTGGTTCATAGATTAGGACTGAAAATGGACAACAGAATGTGTGTTATTAAGGTTCAGTGTTTCAGCAAACAGGATCCTTAGAATGAAATTGAACTGTCACTCAGAGCAAGTGAAATGCACAAAGTGATAAACACTAACAATTATACTACAGGTATATCTCAGTGCAAATATAGAAAATGCTGCACTTATATTTGGTGCTTTGGAAAAGAAATGATCCTCTTTTTTTTTTTTTTTTCTGAGACATGGTCTCGCTCTGTCACCCAGACCGGAGTGCAGTGGCACAATCTCGGCTCATTGCAGCCTCTGCCTCCCGGGTTCAAGAGATTCTCCTGCCTCAGCCTCCTGAGTAGCTGGGACTATAGGCATGTGCCACCATGCCTGGCTAGGTTTTGTATTTTTAGTAGAGACAGGGTTTCACCATGTTGCCCAGGCTGATCTTGAACTCCTGACCTCAAGTGACCTGCCCACCTCAGCCTCCCAAAGTGCTGGGATTATAGGCATGAGCCACCACTCCCGGCCCTCATTTTATTTTCTACCTCCTATCCATAGAATGCAATCTCTGTCACCTCAGTATGGCTTCCCTCATGGGCCAGTAGCCAAAGTGTTTCATGAACATAATCATTTCCCAAAGAAGGTACAAATCCTGCCAAATATGGAGACTTTGCTAATGAGAAGACTGTGTGCCTAGATGTCTGTTAATCCTTTATCATGTCATCCACCTGTCTACATGACATCCTTTACTAAAGGTCTCATCGGAACACAAAGGAAGTTTTTATTTTTATTTTTTAATGTAACCTCTTCCATGGTAGAGATGCCTTTTTTTTTTTTTTTTTTTTTTTTTTTTTTTTTTTTTTTACATCTTTCCAATAAGGGAAAGTGATGTTACTTCTTTCTCTTCATCTTGATAGCTTTTACTGTAGTCTACACCCTGGTCATCGCCTGCTTAACAACGTTCTCTACCTTCATTTGACCTGCCGTTTTCAGCACTATTTATTCCTTTCTGCTGATCCTTTATGTGACTGTGTCACCTTTCTTTTGGAACTCACCAATAGACTTAGGATGTTAGTATGTTACCAAAACCCTAGAGGCCAGAAAGATTTCTACTCTTAGTTTCAGAGTTGTCTAGACTATTTTATTCACTTTTTTACATCTCGCTCCACAGGTCCTTCTCTACTACTTCCTATCAGCCTTGAGGAGTATTCATAATTCCGCATCATCCATTTAATGTTATGACTCCTGCTCAGTATCTTGGTGTCCCCCAAGGGGGCACTGAAACATCAAGTGTGCTCTTCCTCTGGCTAAAAGTAAGAGATAATTGGGAGGCTGGGCACGGTGGCTCACACCTGTAATTCCGGCACTTTGGGAGGCTGAGGTGGGCGGGTCACTTGAGGTCGAGTTCAAGGCTCTGTTCAACATGCACCCAGTTCAGCACGGGGAAACCCCGTCTCTACTAAAAATACAAAAATTAGCTAGGCATGGTGGCACATGCCTGTAATCTCAGCTACTTGGGAGGTGGAGGCATAGGAATCGCTTGAACTCAAGAGGCAAAGGTTGCAGGGAGCTGAGATTGCCCCACTGCACTCCAGCTTGGGTGACAGAGCTATCTGAAAGAAAGAAACAAAGAAAGGAAAAAACCCCACCAGAGCTGAGTATAAGATACACATGGGACACCGTGAAAAAAAAAAGTCAAATTTATATGTAATTGAAGACCAGGAACAGAAGAGAGAGAATAGGGTAGAAATGGTATTTGAAAAGATAATGGCCAAGAAATTTTCAAAGCTGATGGAAACATCAACCCAGAGAGTTAAGAAACTCAGCAAATGCCCCAAACAGTATAACTGCAACAAAAACCCACAACTATTTTGAACATCAAGTCAAGCCACTAAAAACCAAAGACAGAAAGAGAAATAAGGTGGATCATATCATTGCTTTCCTCAAAAGCCTCCCGTGGTTTTCCCACCTCGGAGGAAACAGGAAGATCTTTCTATCAAGAAAAGATCCTATGCAATCTGACAACCCCCTGCCCATGACGTCTCTGACTTCATTTCCTATCACACTTCCCCCTGCTCATTCTGCTCCAGTTACACTGTCCTCCTTGCTATTCCTTTCAGGCACACTCCTGTCATAGCACATTTGCCATTCATCCTCCCCGGCACACTCTTCCTCCAGATATTCACTGGCTATTCCTCAAGTCTTTCACTGAGGCCTCCCTGGGCCATCCTATTTAAAACTGCTTTGCCTTCCTCCAGTACCTTCTATTCCTTCTTCCTTACTTTATATCTCAGCATGGCATCTATTATTCATGACACGCTATTCATCTGTTTATTGTCTTTACAACACTAGACACAAATGTGGGATTGTCATCCGAGTGACTTCTGTATTTCCAGTGCCTGGAATTGTGGCTGGCACATGTAGGCACTCAATGTTTGTGGGGTAAATAATGCATGTTCAGTTAAGGTTTGAGTGCTGTATCACCTGACACTTCTCTGCAACTAAAGGTATAAAGTTACTAACCCATCATCATGAGGGTGAAATTTTTGACTTATTTTCCAGTGGTGCTAATTAGTCAATATTAGTTTACATTAATTTATTCCACTAGAATGTACTCTAGAAGTCTGAATTAGTCCATATACCAATAAACCTAGTTTACTATCAAGGAATCACTGAGACATGATCGTGATCACTGAGACAATTCACTAAACTTATGATAATCATGCCATCTTACATATTATGGAATTCATTTTTGAAAAAGAGAAGATGAGAAAATATGAAAGTATTTTGTACTTACTCATCTGACATAATTTTTTTGCCAGATGGTACTCTCGGGCCATTTCTGCTCTCAGGAACTGAAAAACATTAAATTCTTCAAATAAGTGAAGAATGTTGTCAACTCTAAACTCCCTAGAAAATCTTCCATTAATAATTATTTTGCTTTCAACATTTCCATATGTTTTTCCAGGAGTTAGTCTATAACCAATTAATCACGGATATTGAAGGACCTCTGATGGCAAAGCCACATGCGGTAAGGATGATACCTCTGCTTTCCTTCAACCATACTGTGTATGTGCTACTGAACAATTTGATTCAACTGGCACAGATAGTGAAGACATTAATCACTTTAATATTCCTTTGGTTCAGATAACAGGTTTCACTTGTAATTTAGTCCATAATCATATGACAGGTGAAAAAAATGCAGACATACAATATGTACATTTGATATTTTCCAGTATTGCTCTTATAGCATCCAATTTGCTTTTATTATTTTTATTATACTTTTCTTGTTACAAAACAGTATTTTTTATGTAGAAAATTTAAAAGCAAAATAAACACATTCTGTCCCCAATTAAGAAGCACTTACATTTCTACCATCTATGAAAAATAAACACATTTATTTCTGACATCTACATGTATATTCTTTCAAATACTATTTTCCACAAATGAACACAAACGTATTTATGACATTTAAGATTATTTAGTAACTTAACAAAAAAAAAAACCGATTGTGATCATCGTCTCCCCATGGCATGAAATATTCTTACATATTTTTTACTTACTTAGGCTACAATTTACTAATCTTCTATTACTAGCTAGACTGCTTCCATCAAAACACACACACACACACACACACATACACAAACCCTATACTTTGATGATTTTTCTTGCTTGTGTGTGACATATTCTGAACCACATGCAGGTATATGAGTTTTATTCTGTAAGAGATAGAGGCATAGAATAATGTATAAGAGACCCTTTTCATATACTTCTAGATATTTGATAAATACCTAGGTACTGTTTTCAGATGTAGTTCTCTACCAGTTTTCTCAGTTTCTCCCATGGGTTAAAAACTTTTTTTTTCTAATGTAAATATAACTCTTCCAGAGATTTTTCTGTAAGTCATTAACTTCATCAAAATTCTCATTCACATACTAATTAACATGGTATGTTCAACTCATGTAACAGAATTCTTATGTTTTCAAAATCTATTCTTATCTAGGTTAAGACATTTTCATTTTCATTCCTATTTGTGGTTTTCTTCCATTTTAATTATGTTACCTAGTAGTTTATATCTGTGTCATCCTTTTTGTCTAATATCCAGCTCTTGACACATTAATTTAGTTTTTAGTTTGAATTAAAGTTTCTTTAATTCTTTTTCTTGTTTTATGTTTATTTTATTTTTCTAGTTTCTGGCATTAATATTTAGTTCATTTATTGCCATTCTTCCTTGAATCATCATCATCATCATCATCATCATCATCACCATCATCAAAGCATTTGAAATTTTAAGCTCTTTTCAAAATTTTAATATTTAGTGTTGTGGTGATCGATATTTTCCAAATAGCTTTTAAGGTTTTTTGTTTGTTTGTTTGTTTTTGAGATGGAGATTTGCTCTGTTACACAGACTGGAGTGTAGTGGTGCGATCTTGGCTCACTGCAACCTCCGCCTCCTGGTTTCAAGCAATTCTTCTGCCTCCACCTCCTGAGTAGCTGGGATTACAGACATGTGCCACCATACTTGGCCAATCGTTTGTATTTTTAGTACAGGTGGGGTTTCACTATGTTGGCCAGACTGGTCTTGAACTCCTGACCTCAAGTGATTGTCCTGCCTCAGCCTCCCAAAGTGCTGGCATTACAGGTGTGAACCACTATGCCCAGCTTAAGTTCATTTTTTATTTTTCTTTTACATTCATACCATGTAGAATTTCTTTTAAAGTTCTAAGTGGTTTTAATTAGTTATTGTTATTTTTGTTATTGCCTAGTTTAATTGACCATGGACAGATTTTTATATTTTTTAAATCTATTATGGAAAATTTAAATATACAAAAAAGTACAGAGAATTGTAAAAGAAACCCAAATTGCCAATTCTCAGCTTTGAAATTGGGGTTATATCATTATCACCACACACTCTTTCCTCACCTCTGTCTGTATTACTTTAAAGCAGTTTATAGATATCATCTCATTTCACATTAATATAGAACCCAATCAAAATATTACTATCATACATAAACATTTAGGAATTTCTTAATATCATCTAATATGTAGTCTATTTAATGAAGCATTATATTAATAATACTAGCCTCAGAAAAACAAGTATGGAATCAATTTCAGACTCCCTTGTGTTGACCTATTTGTTGTTTTTGTTAACAAAAAATATATTTCCTTACCAGTTCAAAAGGCAGTAAAATTAAGAAATTCTTGCAATGAATGTTTTGCCAAAGCCCTTGTGAATTATCTAACACTCCAAAATTAAGCTGAAGACAGGTTTAAAAAATTACTTGGGACGGGCTGGGCGCGGTGGCTCAGCCTGTAATCCCAGCACTTTGGGAGGCTGAGGCGGGTGGATCACGAGGTCAAGAGATCGAGACCATCCTGGTCCACATGGTGAAACCCCGTCTCTACTAAAAATACAAAAAATCAGCTGGGCATGGTGGCGCGTGCCTGTAATCCCAGCTATTCAGGAGGCGGAGGCAGGAGAATTGCCTGAACACAGGAGGTGGAGGTTGCGGTGAGCTGAGATCACGCCATTGCACTCCAGCCTGGGTAACAAGAGCGAAACTCCGTCTCAAAAAAAAAAAAAAAAAAAAAAAATTACTTGGGACATTCAAAATAAAGACATGCTTAACAGCTAACTAAACAGCATAAACACCGATGAAATCTGACTGGAAAAAAAAATCCAGCTAGAAAAGCCATTTTAAAGATAAATTTGGAAATCTAAATTTGGTGGAATATTATATGATATTACAGAATTATTACTAATTTTCTTAGTTGTGATAAGGATCTAGTGTTACACTAAAGAATGAACTTTGAAGATCCATGCTCGAGTATTTATGGGTGAAGTTTCATGGTGTCTACAACTAATTTCAAATGTTTTAGTCAGAAGTATGTATCTATGCCGGGCACGGTGGCTCATGCCTGTAATCCCAGCACTTTGGGAGGCTGAGGCAGGCGGATCATGAGGTCAGGAGTTCGAGACTAGTCTGACCAATATGGTGAAACACCGTCTCTACTAAAAACACAAAAATCAGCTGGACCCGGTGGCATGTGCCTGCTAATTCCAGCTACTTGGGAGGCTGAGGCAGGAGAATTGCTTGAACCTGGGAGGGGAGGTTGCAGTGAGCTGAGACTGCACCATGGCACTCCAGCCTGGGCAACACAGTGAGACTCCGTCTCTAAATAAAGTTGGAGCAACTAAAAAGGGACACATTGTGAGAAGATCTTATGCACTGTACAACATAAGATATGAAAGTAAGCAATCTCATATTATCTGAATTTTTACATGAAAATGAATTAATGGATTACTTTTATAATTAGATGTTGAAAAAGAAAGAAAAAAAGAGAAAACAAGCAACTCCAGAGAGTTTGATTATGGTAGATAGGGTCTTTGAATGCTCTATAATTCATGAATATTTGGGTGTCTAGTCAAAAGGAAGACTAAGTGAAGTCTTTCTAATATTTGGCATCATTTTTTCTTCTTCTTAAAAGCACCTTATATTATTAAGGAGGCTTCAAAATTTCTTCTATATGCTTTATTCTAGGAAGGAAATATAGTAAATATAATATGACTGATTTCCCTATATGATTCCATGGCTAGCAATTGGATTAAGTTATCTAAGAAGAGAAGTACATAAGCATTTTGTGTGTGTGTGCTGAAAATCTAATTGCGGCTTTTGGCCATGATGGAGTAACAGAGAGCAGACTTATTGTCCTTCCTTAAACAACCATAAAATTGGACAAAAATATATGAAACAACGGTTTTCAGATATGGGACAACAGACATCACAGGACAGCCACGTTTCTGAGAGAAAGAAAATAAAGTAGGTCCTAGGATTGCCTTAGCTTACCGCTTGTAGCCTGTTTCTAGGGACCAGCATGAGGAAGAATCTAAACAAAAACCAGGGATTTCTCTGTGTTAAAATAACATAGTTTAGGCTGCAGAGATTGTAGCCAAGGTGGCTATAATTTTCAGAAGAGGAAGGAGTTTCACAAAAGCAGAGGGCTCCAGCCATCTGCAGAGGTCTCTCTTTGAGTCTTTGGCTGGTAATGATCTGCATGTGAGTGTGAATAAAGCATCTGAGCCCGGAGAAAGAATCACTAGAATGAGTAGGTGGAATAATCACTGGCTATCAGACAGACTGGAGAGCAGCTCAAGTTCTTACCAGCCAGAGTGGAAGGTCCTCTTAACATGCAGAGCATTGGGGAAAATCCTCACAAGGGCGCTGCCTTAGTACTGTCCCTACACTACATAAAGGCTGCCCTGGAGGCTCCCTAACAAAGCTTAAAAGCAAGGGTCAAAAGAAATACCTACTTCCAAGCATCTTAACTGTGCCCCAGAACAAATACTTACAGAAGTCCACCAATATTTACAGAAAAATAACAAAAGTTTGTACCCCAAAACATAAAATTTACAATGTTTGCGACTGGATAAATAATGGGCAGGTACCAGGTGTGGTGGGGTGCAACTGCAGTCTCAGCTGTTCGGGAGGCTGAGGCAGGAGGATTGCTTGAGCCCAGGAGTTTGAGGGTGTAGTGTATCATGATCATGCCTGTGAGTAGTCACTGCACTCCAGACCTGGCAAAGCAAGACCCCAACTGTTCAAACAAACAAACAAAAAACAGGCATGCAAAGAAGCAGGAAAATAAGACCCATAAGCAGGAGAAAACAATCAGTAGAAACTGACCTAGAATTAACCAAGATGATAGAATATCAGGTAGCCATGTTAAAACAGCTATTACAAATATATGCCATATGCTCATAAAAGAGGTAAATATGAACATGATGATGAAATAATAGGTATAAAAATATCTAAATAGCACTTCTGGAGATGATTAGTATCTGAAATGCAACAAATATATAATGCAGGATGGGATTCACAACAGATTATAAATGCAAAGAAAAGATTATGAACTTGAAGACATAGCAATAGACATTATCTAAAATAAAACATATGGAAAAAAAAAACTGAAAAAAATTTAAATGGAATATCGGTGACTCCTGGAACAATACCGGGTGGTTCAGCATTTAACAATTGCACCTTAGATGGAGAGAGGAGGAGCAGAGGTCAGAAAAAAATATTTGAAGAATTAATAACTGAACATTTTCCAAAGCTGATGAAGACTATAAACTCACCGATCCAAGAATCTTAATGAGCCAAAGAAATATGAGGAAAACCATACCTAGGCATGTTATAATCAAATTGTGAAATAAAGTAATATGGAAGTAAAAAATTTTAAAAGACATATTATATACAGATGAATAATAAGAACAGCAGGATTATCTTCTGAAACTATGCAAGCTATAAGACAATGAAGCAACCTTTCAAAGCACTAAAAAAACTTGGCAATCTAGAATTCTCTAACTAAATATTTGTTTTAAATGAAAGTGAAATTAAGACCTTTTCAGACAAAAAAAAAAAAAAAAAAAAGCGGAGAGAATTTATTGCCAGTAGAACTGCATTATAAGAAATACTAAAGGAAGCTTTTGGGGTAAAGGGAAAATGGTATCAGGTAGAAATTTGGATCTACACAAAGCTATGAAGAACACCAGCAGTTGAATATATGTAGGTAGATAAAAAAGACATTTTAAGAGAGATTTTAAAATCTCTTTAAAAGAGAATTAACCATTTAAAATAATAAAGTATTAAGGGGCTTATAACATATGTATTAATAGAAGTAAATGTATGACAAAATAATACAAAGGATGGGAAAGAAATTAGTGTCCAATTACACAACATACATGAAGTTGTATATAATAATTAAAGGTACAGTGTGATATCACAACAAGTGAGGTAAAATTGTTTTGTTCTCCATAGAATTGTCAGTAAATCTGTATGTATACTTTTTGAGTGTGATGTTTCAGGCTTCAATGCCTTCATATGTGCCTTTTCCGATGCCAGTACTGCCTTATCTTGTTTTAACAGATGAATTCCTATACTTGCCTCTTCCTTCAAGTTTCTAAGATTCCATTAGTGTCTCTTCCTCTAAAAATCCTCCTTTTATTCCTTGCTCCTCCTCATTTTCTCAATTAGTCCCTTAATCCTCCCTATTCCCAGAAAACTTAATAAATATTTTTATTACTAGCATACATTTAATCTTACTGTAATTATTTATATATGTGCCTGTTATCAAGGGCAAAGACATGTCTCTCTTATTTATTTATTTAGAGATGGAATTTCACTCTTATTGCCCATGCTGGAGTGCAATGGGGCAATCTTGGCTCACTGCAACCTCTGCCTCCTGGGTCCAAGCGATTCTCCTGCCTTAGCCTCCCGAGTAGCTAGGATTACAGGCATGCACCACTGTGCCTGGGTAATTTTTTTGTATTTTTAGTAGAGATGGATTTCTCCATGTTGGTCAGGCTGGTCTTGAACTCCCGACCTCAAGTGATCCACCTGCCTTAATCTCCCAAAGTGCTGGAATTATAGGCATGAGCCATCACACCTTCTCTTATTTATTTCTATATACCCAGCAACTAGCATAGTGCTGGGTATATAGAAAGCTTTCCTTAAAGCAGTCCTTGAAGAGTTTTATACCAAAACTTCCTTACTCCTGCCTCAGCCTTACCAAAAATACTGCATGTCCTTCCAGAATATTCTTTTACCTCTAACCTGGTGAAAATAGTAAGAGAGATGAGTAGCCAGGCAAGCATCTGTGTGTGGACAAGGATCTTTTTATTAATTTTAAAAAATGTTTATTTTTTAATTGATATATATTATATACATTTTGGGGGTACATGTTTGATACTTGCATACAATGGGTAATGATCAAATCAAGGTAATTGGATTATCCATCATCTCAAACATTTATCTGTTCTTTGTGTTGGGAATATTACAAATTTTCTCTTCTGGTTATTACAAAGCATACAATAAACTACTGCTAACTATAATTTCCCTACTATGCTACTGAATACTATAATTTATTCCTTCCGTCTAACTGTACTTCTGTACCCCTTAGCTGACTTCTATCTCTAGCTTCTTCCCGTCCACCCCCTGGCAACCACCATCCTGTGTTCTGCCTCCAGGAGAGTCACTTTTTTAGCTCTCACAGTAGTGATTTGAAATCTTCGATCTTTAGTTATTTTAGTATTTTTAAGTTTCTTAAATTATATGCACAAGTAAAACTTACTTCTGCCATTAACTCTAGTGGGGCCTGAGTATTCTTTTTAGGGTTGCTGTCTTCATCATTATCTTCATCACTGGTATCATCTTCACCATCATTCTCTGCTGATTCTGACAACTTATCATCAATATCCTGAAGGGAATATTCATTATTTTTCTCCTGCTTTACAATGACTGCATCTTTGCTCACTTCACCTAAAAGGGAATATACCTAATTTAGTCAATAAACATTGGAAAGTTTGCAAATCAAATTTTGCCAGATCCTATTACCATTCATTAAACTGATACATTCATAAAAGTAACATAATTATCATAACAAACTTGTATTTGGAACACTACATTATTTTAACTCAATTTAAATCTCTCAATATCAATGAGGTTATGTATTATTTTTATTCCCATTTATAGGTGAGGAAACTGAGGGACAGAGAGGTTAAATATACTGGCAACTTCAACTTCACACAGCTAATTAAGTGGTAGATCTGTGAGTCAGTTTGGCCCTAGAGTCCATATTCTTTTTTTTTTTGAGACAGAGTCTCGTTCAGTCACCAGGTTAGAGTGTAGTGGCGGGATCTCGGCTCACTACAACCTCCACCTCCTAGGTTTAAGCAATTCTCATGCCTCAGCCTCTAGATTAGCTGGGACTACAGGCATGTGACACCAAGTCCAGCTAATTTATTTTTAGTAGGGACGGGATTTCGCCATGTTGGCCAGGATGGTCTTGACCTCTTGACGTCATGATCCACCCACCCTGGCCTCCTAAAGTACTGGGATTACAGGTGTGAGCCACTGCGCCCGACCAGAGTCCATATTCTTAATTATGTCTTGCATTATTTTTAGTAATATAAAATAAATATACTTCAATTAAAGTAAGTTTAAATCATCTCCTGGGGAAATACTACTGAGTGAGCCTCCTGGCTCCTTCAGCTTTGTGGAAGTCTTTCACGGTTTGAAACTGAACTTGTTACACCCACCCCTTCTTGTATGATTCTGAGTGCCTAGGAAGTCTCTGAGATGTCTTCTTTGATGGAAAGGTGGCTATATGCTACTCTAAATAATATATACACACTTGTGGTAGAAAGAAGAAAATGAGGAAATCTAGGAGAGTGCCATAGAAGACAATGTTAAGAAAACACAGATCAAAAAAAAAAAAAAAAAAAAAAAGGTTAAAACTTATGAATCTACAACAAACTCCTGACTCTAAACCCAAAGCGCTATCCTGAAAAGGAATAACAAGTTCTCCCAAGAGTGTGATGGTTGTGATATTCAGGCCATCCATCTACCTGTTTCTGGTTCATTTACAGTCTCCATCTGCTCAAAACCACCCTGATGGTCCAGTGTACACCCAGCCTGTGCACTGACTCAACACACTGATGTCACCAAGGGAGGTCATAATGAGGAATTAGGGGCACTTTGTGATGTCACAGGAACTATCTCATTCACTTCACAAACATTTAGCATCAGAAGAGAAGCTTCCTGATCCCGAGATCTAAAGCAATCCTCTTCCCAGGAGCTGTTTATTTACATTATGGCACCTAACACAACCTGTAGTTACCTTGCTTATTTGTTTGGGATTTTTATTTATATTTATTTATTTATTTATTTTTTGGAGACAAGGTCTTGCTCTGTCACCCATGCTAGAGTTCAGCGATGTGATCTTGGCTCACTGCAGCCTCTGCTTCCCAGGTTCAAGCAAGTCTCATGCCTTAGCCTCCAGAGTAGCTGTGATTACAGGTGCTTGCCACCATGCCTGGCTAATTTTTGTATTTTTAGTAGAGACGGGGTTTCATCATGTTGGCCAGGCTGGTCTCAAACTCCTGGCCTCAAGTGATCCACCTGCCTTGGCCTCCCAAAGTGCTAGGATTACAGTGTTTGTGTTCTTAACTGTTTTTTGTTTTGTTTTGTTTTGTTTTTGTTTTTTAAGACTAGTCAAGTCCAGTAGTGAGAAAGGGAAAAAGAGGAAAACAGTAAATTCTGTAGCTGACTATGAACAATCAATTTGGATAACTTACTATCTATGCATCAGCCTGTTGTTATTTTTATTTAAAAAATTTTTTAAACTTCTTTTTGAGACAGGGTCTTGCTCTGTCACCCACCTAGGCTGAAGTACAGAAACGTGATCATAATCACTGCAGCCCTGAACTCCTGGTTTCAAGCAATCCTCCTGCCTTCCTGGTAGCTAGGACTACAAGTGTATACTAGCATGCCTGGCAATTTTTTTTAATTTTAAAGTTTTTTGTAAAGATGGGGTCTTGCGATGTTGCCCAGTCTGGTCTCAAACTTTAGGGCTCTACCTGGGCTGATCCTCTTGCTTTGGTCTCCCAAAGTGCTGAGATTGACAGGCATGAGCCACTGTACCTGGCCTGTTATTTATTTTCAATAGTCAGCTATCTGTCTTCTACTAGAATGTAAACTTCACAAGGGCAAGGACTTTCCATATTTTGTCAACTGTTGTATCCAAACTAGTACCTAGCACTCTGGCTTTCAACTGTTGTTAAATGAATGGAGCGTGTTAATGCTTTCAAAGGTATTTTAATTCATTCTAGGATTTAATACTCTGTAATTATCATCTTATGTAATATATGTCCATGGATCTCATACCTGACTGAATATAAGAATCACCCAGAACATGGCTTTGAAATACCACTGAGTCTCATGACCTGCCCCAGACCTACAGAATTGTCAGCTTCCAAAGGTGGTGGAAAAGGAGAGTTCAATCAGAAGCCATAGTTAGTTAATTCAATGAAACAAACGTTATTACCTGTGCTTTCTTTTAAGCAGGAAGATGGCTGTAGGTCAGACTGCAGATTTGTTAAGACATCTTTACTTTCAATACCCCTTGAAGATACTCTATTTTCAGTATTCTTTAAAGAGACTTTATTTTCAATATTCTTAGAAGGGACTTCCTTCCTATATGTTAAAGTAGACAGTGAAAAAACATTTTCTTAGTTCATAATTCTGTTCAATGCTTTAAATACACAATATATTTAATACAAACATACAATATAATATGCCAACAATAAACTAAATAGGTAAAATGTAGTATCTTCTTTATGGAAAAGCATTACAAAGTATTTTACTGATGATTAAAATTCTATTGCTGACTGGCATTGTTATTGTATAACAATTCTTAGACTCTTTTCAGAGTTCTTTAAACAGAGCATTTAAATAATCAGCTATAGAAATGTCTTTGGTACATCACAGTCATATGATGGAATAAAGCTAAGAAAATTAGCCTGGAGTTTTGAAGTTTATAAATCAATTTTTGTAACTGCTAAATGCTACACTTATGCAGATTCCAACACTAATATTAGCCCTTGGTCATATTATAAAACAGCCTCTTTCATTAAGTAGCTTAACTAAAAATGGGCTAACTCTCCCTTTTAATCTTTAAACTTGAAGCTTCATCTTAATAAATATCACATAGGAACCAGGAATTCTTAATGGGGTGCCCTCTGTTCACAAAGACAGGCACCTATGCTTGTTGGAAAAAACAACAACCCGTCTCTTTTTTTGAGATATCAAGAATCTTTCAATTTGTCTCCTTCATACAATGTTTAAAATTCACCTTCTAGTTTGCATGGAAATATATGAAAAGATGTAAAGTATTATTTGTTCCCTAATGTTACAGGGGCTCTGTTTTTTTCCTTCATGGAAATGTGAATCCAGAACATTAGTAGTTAAGTTAGTGGTCTTCTGCACTGATTTAGCAAACAGGTTGACCAGCTTGTTAGATCCTTAATACTATGAGAATGGAATCTTTACTCCCCCAGTATATGTGGCTACAGCAAAACCCTTCTCTGGAAATGAAAAACGCACAGCAAAGATGATTTACATTTATTCTGCCTCTGCCCCGCTCAATCTTCCAATTGTGAAACGAAGCATCCAAGAAGAAACTCTACATATGAAAAGTTTCAGAATCACTGAGATACTCAGTTTCCAGGATTGTGAGACTCCTATTTTTTTTTCTCTCTCTTTTTTTTTGTTCCCATCTCCTGATTGTAAAGACTCCTATTACATAAAAGGTCACCAAACCAGTGATTACTAAAATTCATATGCTCTCAGAGCTGATCTACATAAAAGGGCTTTGATGTCTTTTTTCTTCCCTGAATTATAGTATTTCATTCAGTCTAATATACCATCTATTTATTATAAAACATACCATTGTTTCATGTACACTAAAAAAGAAAAAAATATTGCCAAACATAAGTGTAAGATGACATTGATTGTAAGAGATGTTAAAATATGAAAAATATGTGTTTTAGAATGAAATGTGGTACTTACATATTCACTAAATTACATCCTTAAAAGAGGAAATTTAGCTAGTATAGTTCTAGGTATTTGAATAACTGGAAATGTCTATAGTAATTTTAATGAAACACACATGGAGGCAGCCAACATATTCTGTGACCTGAAGATAAATGGAATATTACTATTTGGAAGCAGTGAACATGTCAAAAAATAACTGTGAGAGATGATATAATTCTGATTTTTATTTTTTATTTTTGAGATGGAGTTTTGCTCTTGCTGCCCAGGCTGGAGTGCAGTGGTAACATCTCAGCTCACCACAACCTCCTCCTCCCAGGTTCAAGCGATTCTCTTGCCTCAGCCTCCCGAGTAGCTGGGATTACAGGCCTGTGCCACCACGCCCGGCTAATTTTGTATTTTTAGTAACAGACGAGGTTTCTCAATGTTGGTCAGGCTAGTCTGGAATTCCTGACTTCAGGTGATCTGCCTGCCTTGGTCTGCCAACATGCTGAGATTACAGGCGTGAGCCACCACACCCGGCCAAATCCTGATTTTAACAGTAAGATATAAATTCCTTTTCTGTTCACTTTCTATGGTCTTTCTTGCATAATTTCAAATAATCAGAGGCCCAAAGGTCAATCTTCTCTTCACCTAAAATCTACTGACTTCTATTTGGGAAAGTGATTTATGATAATAAGGCCTCTAACTATTTAAGAAAAACAGATAAATAGAATGCTCTAAAAGATCTGTTTTTCTTAAGTACAACTGAAGAAAGATTTAAAATTTTATTTTATGTAATAATGTCCTTTGGAAATGCAAAAGTACTTAATTTAGTACTTACATGACAGTTTATTAGGTTAGATATTCCACTGGAACATATTTATGGCAGAGGGCAGATAACCTAAGTTTTCGAATTTTTTCCTTAAAGTGCTGGGCATCTTTAGGAAGTGTCCCAAAACTTCTACTGAAACTAATAATTTTTCAGGAGATGTCTATTTTCAATTTTGTCATAAAATCATCAAACATGGGCCTAAAAACAAAATTAATTAAAACTTACTTTTCTGCGAATGTCTTAGCTACACTTGGAGAGACCTGCGTTGGTGAGGCATTAAGTTTGGTTCTCAATCTTGGTCTGCGTCCAAAAAGGCATTTACTTGAGGTATACAATGGGGAAAAGATAGCTCATTATTCATTTTAGAAAAGGTGATAAAACATAAGATCATGTAAGAAAAGGCCTACAGATACAGATACAATTTTCTTCAACCTCAGTCAGTGTTGAGTGCTGTGGATTTGCTTCAGCCATTTCCCTCTCAATCTTTATGCTTGAAAGCTTGACCAATCAATCAAGTAAGGTCCAAAATCTAAAAAACTTTATCCAGCATTAAATACATATTTTATTTCTACTGCTGAAAATAGTTTGTTAATGAAAAGCAATTTGCTGGGTAGACAAAATCTTTCCCACACAGGATTTCTAAGGAAAAAGAAAATGTTAAATGTGGGATTTGTGTGCCCAGAAGTTTGAAACTCCTGGTTTATGGAGTCCACATACTTCTTGTGGCTGGGACTGGAGTGAAAAACCCAAAAACTAAAGCAAAGAATTTGAGAACAGAAAAAACTTTTAGTTTTCCCTAACGCAACCTAAATGAAATCTTTTGGCAAGTCTCACTTGCCAGTCGGACTATGAAGCCAGCAGCAGGGTGGAGTGGAACAGAAGCTATGCTGGAAAAATTCATCAGCTTTGGAGGTCAGTCACGCTCTTCCCATGCAAAGGTCCCCCACGGTTTTTTTTTTTTTTTTTTTTTCTCCTACTTGATCATTTTTCTCTAGGACTGTTCTTTTTACCTTCAGCTCTGGGTAAAGTACCTGAGCTGACAAAATGACACACCTTTGAAGCTTACTGACTACAATATCCACCCTTGTCCTTCCCTGCAAGCAAATTAAAGGGAACATGATCATTTTGACCTTGCAAGCAGTTTGAGAGGCAGATGCAATCATGACTGCGATCAAGAGAACAAGTAGCCACTCTGCTTTTCTCTTTTGGGCTAGGCTGCATTTGATTTATCCCTGGGGTTTAACTACCTCAGGAGGTGGAACACCCCTTGCTGTACTTCCAACACTGCTCACCGGTCAAAGGACACTGGGGCTCATGGATACAACAGTAATTTCTTTTCATCCATGATCTAGTAACTTCTATTACTATTACTGAAAGTTATATTTCAAATTTCCCTCAAAGACAACTAAACATTTTTTAGATTATATAAATATTTTCAACAATGTACTGCGACACATATAAAATTACATGTAGATTACTATATGTAGCAAGGCTTTTTTCTGGTTGGTTGTAATTTTAAATTAAAATAAATATAGGTTCTGTGTCACTGATTTGCTATACATTACTTTCTCTTTAATATAAAAACATTATACAATATGTAATATATATATATAATTTATAACAAAAGCAAAGGTAGATATTTTTAGTTTTGACAATGTGAAAATTAAAATATATGTTGCCTAAGGCAGAATTTTTCCCAGCCAATAATATTTAGAATAAACCAAAACAATACGAATTTGAATAGAAGAATCCCACCAGAATGGCACCTACTAATTTGCTGGTAATCCCCAGCAAATTAGTTTTTCAAAGAACAAATACAGAATTTTTTTTCAGAAGGTAGAAGATGATTACAGGAAAGGCTTTAATAGATTATCAGAATCAGAGCCTTGAACAGAGCAGATACTTAAAATTTCGTTACTAAATTGATACTGTACTGTGAGGTTTTTTTTTACACTTGATCTTAGCCAAAGGCTGGAAATGATGTAGTGTAATTTTTTTAACACCAGTTTCTTTAACTAGTTGAGGTAATTATTTTCTTTATTGGGTAGTAACAATTCATGTTATAGTAAATAATTTAATTTTAAAGTAAATATTCGATTCAAGAAATATTCTGAAACAATAAGTATCAAAGGGAAATAGGAATGAGCAATGAAAATTATGATACAAATAAAATATAGAGTACAGGGTGTTTAAGGCAGAAGTGAATATTATCTATACTTCTACATTTTTATCAAAATTCATTTTTCATTTTAACTGTTCTTCTATCTAAGTAACAATTGCTTTGACTGAAGCAAAAGCTGAAGGGCTAATCCATGCATTTCTGGCCTTTCAAATTTAATTGGGTGACAAATGGCTGCATTATCTAGTTCTAATTGCTTAAAAGGCACGGGAGAGATCAGCTGCACAAAGACATCTTCTTACTCTGACATTGCTTCATTTGATTCAATCATCACTTTTTCTGAAAGAGAAAAAAACACCCTCAGCATTTTATTAACAGTGATGTCCCTAACATAGATTGCTAAATGGCAAATATTTAGGATTTTTAAAAAGATAGGCAAAATTATAATGGATTTAATTGCTAAGTCATTCAATGACACTCAACATTCCAATATTCTTCTTAATATTTAGGACAAAATAATGGTTAAACATACTCTTTCAAAGTAATAAATCATTTACCCTTTGGATTAAACATTAGCAATCTGCCATTCTGTTTGTTCTTTGTTGTCTAAAATAGAAGCAGAAATAAAAACTAATATTATTATTTTAGTCTCAGATATTTGAAATAATTGACTAATAGCCTTTATGTAAACATTTCTATTATCTAGAATAAATGCAATTTTATACTAAAGCTGATTATTTTAAAAGTATATAAATTGACAGTAAAACAGACCCAAAACATCCTTAAAAATTGTATACTCTCACCTTACCTTTACGGCATCTCTCTTGTCTACAGAATTCCTGCAAAAACCAAAATATTTTCTTCATAAGTCTCTAAACACTTGTATAGATTTAAAATACAAATAGAACACAGAACACAGTCTGTCAGTTAGGTATTAAGCATGTATTTTGTTTTAGTATTTAGCAGCTTTATTTCCATTTTAACTGGAAAACCTCATTTTTCTAGATTATGAAATTTAGTTTTAAAAAATCTAGAGAAATTAAGCCTTCCGGGGGGAAGGGGAGGGATGGTAGACAAGCACAAAAGAGAACTAAGGCATACTGAGCTTACTACCTGGGTGATGAAATAATATGTACAACAAACCCTCATGACACATTTACCTATGTAACCAACCTTCACACATACCCCAAACCTAAAACAAAAGTTGAAAAAAGAAAAAGAAACTAAGTTTTCCTCTTCTTCCCATCTCACCTTGGAGTTTATTTATAAAAAGAGCTATAAGAATAATTTTGCATTTAAGAAATTGATGCATTAAATAAGCCTTTAATTCTCTGTTATCTTTTTGGTTTTGCGTAACTTGGACTTTAAATCTAGATCTAAATACTGTACAATCAACAGTTGGCTAAGAACTCTGCTTTCCTATGGAAATGACCCTAGAAATCGTCATCTTTGCTCATGTTTACACCATTTATCTTCCCTACTTCAACACAACACAACACAACATGTAAATAAACTATCTGTCACATTCAGTTTACTGGTGTCACGGAAAAAAACCCAAAAAACAAAAAAACCTTTTAAGGCCAGGCACAGTGCCTCATGCCTGTAATCCCAGGATTTTGGGAGGCTTAGGCGGGTGGATCACCTGAGGTCAGGAGTTTGAGGCCAACCTGACCAACATGCTGAAACGCCATTTCTACTAAACATACAAAAATTAGGCAGGCATGGGGGCAGGCACCTATAATCCCAGCTACTTGGGAGACTGAGACATGAGAATAGCTTGAACCTCAGAGGCAGGGGTTGCAGTGAACTGAGATTGCGCCACTGCACTCCAGCCTGGGCAACAGAAAGACTCTGTCTCCAAAAATAAATAAATAAATAAAAAACACCTTTTAGAGTACATGTGACCAGAGCAAGAAAAAATTCTTCCACAGCAGTTCAATATGTGATATTTTAAATAAAGTATTAAACCAACACATATAGAAATGACCTTTGATTTTAAAATACAATCCTTATCTTGTAAGTTCTCATGTGTTTATTAATATAAAGGTACAATGTTTTCTCGATGAATTTTTACCTTTCAAAGTTACCTGATCACAGGACTGATTTTCCTATAATGTAGCTGTTTATACAACTGGATAAATTTCATTCTCATTGTTAAGAGAAAAATAAACAAGTTTTTTTTTCAAGTATGGGAGTGGCCACACTTAAAATTTTCCTAAGTAACAATCCATGTTGCTCACTCCTCTAACACTTGTTCCCATGCCCCAAGCCAGATTTTAAAAATTGTCATAATTGTTACCTACTGAGGGATTTCTGGAATACAAATTTCAGGGCCAAGACTGTGGACAATAAAAGGTAAGTGTCATTATTTCGTATTAAGTTTTTATTTTTTTAAATCCAACTCCCTCACATTGACTTATGCTCCTAAATAAAGCAGCTGTACATAAACTTCTACCTCAGGCTTTGCTTTCTGGGGAACTCTGACAAAGCCAGACATTACATATGTTAATTCGATTAGCTCTCTTGGAGAGGTTCACAGAGAACTAAAGTCTATCAGAACAGCACGGTATATTTTGGGGAAACACAGTTAAGGAAGACCAAACTCCAGGATAAATGATTTTCCACTGATTCTCTAGGGCAGTAAAGCTCCAAAGAGGAAACAAAGCAATAACAAACTAAACAAGGCCTTAACAAAAGAAATCTAACATGATCTCTCCTGAGACACACTTTCACTTCACAGATTTCCACAATCCTGTGGGTACCTGTATGTTCCACAGAGCATCACCTTTATATTTATTAATATTATTATTATTTTGAGACAGAGGCTCACTCTATCACCCAGGCTGGAGTGTGGTGGTGTGATCATGGCTCACTGCAGCCTTGTTTACCTTGGTTCAAGCAATCCTCTCACCTCAGCCTTCTGAATATCTGAGACCACAGGTGTGTACCACCACATCCAGCTACTTTTTTTTTAATTTTTGAAGAGACAGGGTCATGCTTTGTTGCCCAAGCTCGTCTTGAACTCCTGGCCTCAAGTGATCCTCCCGTCTGGACCTCCCAAAGTGCTGGAATTGCAGGTGTGAGCCACCGCACTGGCCCACCTTTATATTTAGAGCAGTCCTTTTCTTTTTAGCTCTAGGAACTTCATGGATTGCAACATTCTACTTTTCACCTAGATGAAACGTTCATGCATATAATTCTCCTACCATTTTCACCTGGTGAAAACGTAGGATGAACACATCCCAGCCCTTGATGGAGACCCACGCTCAGTTAGTCTGGCCCTATCATTAGCTAGGAAATGTCCATTTCATCTCAAACTGAATTGCTTGGGAGGCAGTACAGAGTAACACTCAAAAGATGGGGCTCTTGAGGAAAAGAGACTAGATTCACATCCCAGTTCTGACTCCAGGGAAGAAGCAGACTATTTCAGAACACTCAAGTCACTATCTTTTAACAGTCCCTGTGGCAATGGGAACAACACAGTCATGACAGTTCAAACTTTTCATACACTATTCAATGTCTATCTAAAACAGATATTTGGGTCAGGTATCCTGGCTCACACCTGTAATCCCAACACTTTGGGAGGTCGAAGCCAGAGGATAGCTTGAGGATGGGAGGTTGACACCAGCCTGGGCAACATAGCAAAACTCTGCCTCTATAAAAAACTAATTAGCTAGGCAGGGTGGTGTATGCCTACAGTCCCGTTTACTCAAGAGGCTGAAGTGGGAGGATGGCTTGAGCCCAGGAGCTTGAGGTTACAGTGAGCTATGATTGTGCCACTGTATTCCAGCCTGGGCAAGAGAATGGGACTCTGTCGTTAAAGAAAAAGACAACAAATAGTACAAAATAAAACAGACATTTGATGAGCACCTACTACATGTCAGATAGAACTGTGCTAAGCTCTGGGGACACAAAGATGAAGATACTCTAGTTTGAGAAGTTCAGAATCTTACAGGTGAAATGGATACTAACTTCTCATATGTATGTCGTCAAGCAAGCTTCAAAGTACTATAACAAATGCTTGCCTCTAAGATGCTACAGCGTAATTTCCCATACTGCCCAAACTGAGGAATACTGATTACCAGGATCAATCAAATGCTTTCTTTTGGGCTCATGGGCTGGAGATACTTAAGGAGAATCAGCAGGGAGTGGGGGCAAAACTGGACCAACAGAGGTGAAATTGCCTTTGCAAAAATTGTAACAGTAAGAAAATTATGACAGTAACAGAGATCTGACCTAACTGACTCCATCTTGCTTCTAACTTTCTAGCTGCCCTTGTTCATTACTAGGCATAGGCCAAACTAACTTTGGGAAGAAACTAGTTTACAGTTAACATTGAAACAAAGATGATAACCACCCTTTCTCAAAGCAAACCCTCTTCTTGCCTGGGGACGAGACTGCCTTTGTAGGATTAACAAATTAGCCACAAGATTAGAAATTGTAGTTTTGAAGTCATGCAAACAGAGGCCACAAGATTCTGAACCTCCCCACTGGGTATTATTTGGACTCCACATATTTTGGAACAACAACAATAAAAACCTTTTATAAAATGAATTACCAACATTTACAATTCAAACTTCAGAAACTTTTATTTTAGATTTCTCTTGTAATATTGGAAGAAATTACATGTTTTTTCTTCATCCCACATATGCAATTATTTCACTGTTTTGTGCTATTGGTTTTTATAAGCCACCTTGTAGTCTAATAGGCAGAATGAATAAATAGATAGCTACATGCTCAGGCCCTGTTAATCTTGCGAGAAGGAAAGACAGCTGATTAAGCACTATCCTCTATCCTCAGGGAGCTGGGTGGGGGAAACATTACATGATGCGGGGACAATATTTTACAGTATAGCTTCAAATATGAATATAAATGGTTTCAAAGATCATCACTTACATTCATTCTTTAAAGTGACTAATTATTAGTTTTATATCTTTCCTCTACAGCATAATATAGTGCTAGGAGTCCAGACTTTGGAGTCAGGTTGTCTATGTTCAAATCCCAGCAAATTGTGTGATCTAGAGCAAATTCCTTAACCTCTCTGATTCAGTTTCTTAACTGTAAAGTGTGGATAAAAATACTACCTACCTCAAAGAGTTATTGCAAGGGTTAAAATAATAGCTACTAATGAATAATAATAGTAGCACTCATACATATCCTGCTAGAACAATTACTATAACGCCCCTTCCTATTACAATTATTAATATTTACAGCCTAGGGAGGCCAGTCCTGAAGGTGAACTATCACAAATGAAGCCAGTTCGAAATGCAGAACTGAAACTGGATGGGGCAAAGAGGGGAGAAAACACTGAGGATGTGGCTCAACTGGTGAGGGTAGGTAGAAAGCTCTGGAATTCTGGAATGGATGCAGTGAAATACCTTCAGAGATGCTGGAATTTCAGCTCTGGAAGACTCAACATTTAAAGAGGAATGCTGTTGTTAATTGCTGTTTTCCAGAGACGACAAAAACCAAAACAATTTCAATTCACAAAAACAAAATAAAAATTAAAAAATAAGTTGGATTTGGAGATCATTGCATTTGGTTTTTAGGAAAATAAAACATATTAAAAGATAGTTCCAGAGTCCTTTTCAGATTCATAAAACAAAACAAAACACAAAACAAAAAACTTCAGGGGTTCTCTTGGGGTAAAAACAGATTCAGCCAATACACCTATGCCAAACAATAAATTGATCATTATCCCACGTGTAAAAGGCTACAGGAGCTCAGTGTAGAATAGTTTTGATTATTCAAAACACAACAATATCAACATTTTGGAAGTTTTAAGTCAATTTCATCATCTCATAGAAGGCTGAGGACTGGACTGTGGAAGCGATTCCTTGTCCGAAGCCCTCATTTTACGTAAGATTAGAACAAGGCCCGGGAGTAGGTATTTGTCCAAATTCCATCGAAATTTTTATGGCTGATTAAGTTTTATCTAGCTAGTAGTGATGTCTTAACTAATTTTCCAAATATAAGTAAAAGAATTCCGGGCAAGGGTGAGGACTGACGGAGGGGGAGGGAAGCCCTGGGATGGGACGGGTCATCTTCGTTATCTGGGGGAAAGGAGTTGGTGCGTGTGAAGCGGCAGGTCAAAGCATGGTGGTGTAGACACGGCTGTCAGAACCGCCCAGTAATCTCCACACCCGCGTAGACACGCACAGCTCTTCCTCACCCCCGCTGCGCGCATCCTCCCTTCCCGGCGGCGCCTGGCAGCCGCGTGGCCCAGAGCCCTGACGCGGAGTGGTAGAGCAGTCCGCCGTCTCGGGCGCCAGGTCTTGGGGGGGTCCGCTGTGGGGGCTGGGGAGAGGGCGACCCGCTGTGGCCTCGGCGCGTCTTACCCGCTGGCAGCCCTCTCTAGCCGACCATCCGAAGGGCAGACACCGAGAATCAGCCCAGCTACCTGGTGCTCGCGCGGGGCTCGGGAATCCGCGCTGGGGACGCCGCGTAGCCGTGGAGACTGCACGGCGCGCGGAGGAAGCTCGGGCAGCAGCCGAGGGTAGGGGCTGGAGGGGAGGGGCGAGGGCGGGGGAGGTGGCGGGGGCGGGGGCGGGGGTGGGGGCAGCCCGGGGAGCCAGGGAGCTGCGAGGAGGGGGCGGGCCGAAACTGGAGGGCGGCGGAGAGCGCGGGACGGAGCGGGCGGGGCGAAGAGGGCCCGGGGCGGGGCTGGGAAGCAGGCCCGCGGGGGCGGAGCGGGACAGGCGGCCTCGCCGAAGGACAGCCCCGCCGTCCTGGGGGTCCCGCGGCGCGGGAAACTGGGCGCACACATTCTCGGACGGACGTGCGCACGCGCACCGGTTACCTTCAGAAGCGCCGAAGAAGGAAAGAGGGTTGGAAAGTTGGCGTCCATACCTGATTCTAAGCGAGGGAGAGGGAAGGGGGCGGGGTGGCCTCAGAGTTTTAAACTTGGGTGGTAAAAAGAAGTCTTGAGTTGGGAGAGATGTCTCTGGTTGTGGATGAACAAGTGTCCCCTCCAGGACTTCGTCCCCCAACCTGAGGTCGCCCCAAGAAGACTACGGGCCTCCCCGGGGAGTCGCTGGACGCCAGTTTTCCCAGAAGTCAGATTCAACTGATTAGAACCAGAGACCCGGCTTGCCGGAGCTGCTGCTTGGCCACTCCGGCCAATGGGAGGTATTAGTTCTTAAGTAACTGCTTGGGTCACAGAAGGGGGTGGGGAGCTTTTCTGTTAGAGAATTCTAAAGGTCCCTCAAGCTTGGCTTCTAGGAAGGAATTGGTTCTTTTTCTCCACTTGGGATGCCGGAAGTAACTAGAATAAATTTGTTGCTAGGCAACGTGTTTTGAAGGACGCCTGTTTGTTGGACTCAAATCTGGATTCGGCTTTCACATGGTAGACACGTTTTGGTGTTCTCCCTATTTAATCTCTGGGGTTGGTGCCCGCTGAGGATATGTACCTTGGTAGATGGTTGTGAAGTTAAAATGACATAAAAATATATAAAGCTCTGACATGTAGAAGATGCTTAATAAATGGCAAATTTTTAAATTATAACAAAAATAGAACCAGCTGGACCATTTCTGAAACCAAGAGACTACAGAGACGTGGTTATTTTTTAATTCTTGTAGTCATCTGTTCACATTCATTCTTTAAATCTCCTGTGAGTCCCTGATGATAGGTAGGAGGCAAGGGAAAAATGCCAAAATGGAAGTTAAAAAAAATTAAAATAAAACTCAGTGGAATCATTGACAAATACATCCCTAGTTTGATAAGGACAGAGCAAGCCACTGCCTCCTCTATTACAGGAACACCCTTACATAGAAAATGTCTTGTTTGATTGAGGACTTTTGATTTAAACAAGGAAAACAGCATGTCTTTGAAAACATTAGTTTTGTTGAATTTGCTTAGTACTGATGAATGGGTAATGGCTGACCGGCTATTCCTATTGTTCTACTCCAAGGAAGTGTAAGAAAACATCAAATCTGATTAAACTTACTTTCTCTACCTACTCTTCTTCCTAACAGATAAGCTCAAGTTCATTTGTAGACTGCAGTGTTTTTAATGTTTACTTATTGTTCCTGAAAGGGGGCAAAAATAGATTAATGGGCCGGGCACGGTGGCTCACACCTGTAATCCCAGCACTTTGGGAGGCCGAGGTGTATGGATTGCTTGAGCTCAGGAATTGCAGACCGGACTGGGCAACATAGCGAAACCTTGTCTCCACAAACAATATAAAAAATTAACTGGGCATGGTGGCACGGATGGGGTGGGGTAGCAGGGGGTCGAGGTTGTAGTGAGCCTTCGTTGCTCCACTACATTCTAACCTACGCGACAAAGTAAGACCCTGCCTAAGGAAAAAAAAAAAAAAAAAGGATTAATGATTTTGGAGAATAAAAGTATTTTCTCCACATTGGGGAGTGGTTAGAGCGATCTGGCTTCCATCTTGGGCCTCAAGGTCTTTAAGTGGAAATACATGCACTACCTGCCCCCGTAGCTCAGAACATGGAATGAGAGAAAATAAAGCCCCTGACACAGAGCCTCACACATGACAATTCATCAACAACTCAGATATTATTATTACTTCTACTATAATATTCTGTATATAAGTAAAAGTACTTTTGGGCTGGGCACGGTGGCTCACGCCTGTAATCCCAGCACTTTGGGAGGCTGAGGCAGGTGGGTCACGAGGTGGAGAGATCCAGACCATCCTGGCCAACAGGGTGAGACCCCATCTCTACTAAAAATACAAAAATTAGCCGGTAGCACGTGCCTGTAATCCTAGCTACTTGGGAGGCTGAGGCAGGAGAATCGATTGAACTCAGGAGGCGGGGGTTGCAGTGAGCCGAGATCGCGTCACTGTACTCTAGACTGGTGACAGGGAGACTCAGTCTCAGAAAAAAAAAAAAAAAAAGAAAAGAAAAAATACTTTCAGGATAGCTGTAAGAATTAAAGATCATTAGGTAAAGTGCCTGGCCCAGTGCCTGTTTGAACCCATGATGATCATTTTACTTCTCTCTGGTAAAAAAACATTATATTTCATCTTTATTTGTAGAATTTGAGAAATAATTCACCTAACTTTTGTGCAGAAGTTATTATTGGTGCTATACTTGGAAATAAAGCACAGTTTAGCCCTGGCCTGTGCATTTACACCACTCAGTGAATTACCAAAAGTGTCTATCTAGTGAGAATTTGTTCCAATAAAGTGAAGAGGAAGAGCCAGTCTTATAAAAATATTGAATCATCCCACAACTACGTTTCGTTAAACTCCCTGATTTTTTTTGGAAACGGAGTCTTGCTGTGTGGCCCAGATTGGAAAGCTGGAGTGCAGTAGCCTGATCTCAGCTCACTGCAACCTCTGCATCCTGGGCTCAAGCAATCCTCCCACCTTAGCCTCCTCAGTAGCTGGGACTGCAGGCACAGGCCACTTCCCCCGGCTAATATTTTTTCTTTTTTTTATAGAGACAGGGTCTCACTGTGTTGCCTAGGCTGGTCTCAAACTCCTGGGAGAAAGCAATTCACCCACTTTGACCTCCCAAGATGCTGGGATTGTAAGGCGTGAGCTACCATGCCTGGCTAACTCCCTGATTTTTAATGGACCTATTTTTATTACAGATCTGAATAGCAGTGCATTATGTTAAAAATGTTTAAATCACTTTTACTGTTTTTCTGATTATAAAACTAATACAGAGAAACACACACACAAAAAAACTAAAACCACCCAGAATTCTCAGTAATAACCTCAGTCAATAATTATATTTTTCTTGTATCTCTTTGTGTGCATATGTATATATATATACTTTATAAAATTTTCATTAGTTGTTGTACACAGTGCTAGCATCCTTTTTTGCTTAACTTTCCCTCTTAAACATTTCCCAAATGTATTTAAGTCTCAAAACATTTTTAATGGCTCTATATTTATCCATAATTAACCAGTCCCCAATTTGAAAATTTCCAACTTTTCTTATGTAATTCATTGTTTCAAAAATATTTGTTGAGTACTTACTATATACCAGGCACTATGCCAGACAAAAGATTTAATTGGAGAACTGTAACTATAAAAATAAGGTTTTGATGAACATCTTCGTAAACAAATTTTTGATGGCATCTGTCATTTTTAGACTCAATTTCTAGGTCTATGAAAACACAACTTCAAAAGGCATTCCTCTAACTTCAAAAGCAAATTTAAGACACCAAATTTCTGAACTGTAAAATACTAACTTTTTAGAAAACTACCAATAATGGAATTAATATTTATTTTGTGCAAAGTGTGAACTTACCCAGAAGATGCTTTCTTGTTAGTTACTGTGAAACACCACGGGTATTTGAAGGGTATTGACTTTGGCTTTTACCTCTAATTCTTTCCAGGATTTGCTGGTTTTCTCAACAGTGTTAGATTGTTTGAAGTCTATGCAAATTGTCCTACTTCCTTCTCTCACAGTTACAATGTTAACTGTTTTATTTCCGGCTTTCCTCTTGCAAGCCTGTGGCTTTGCTGCATTTCTTTCATTTACCTTTTCATGTGAAACATTGTGTATTTTCACATTTATTAATCTAAAGGCAGATTTTTTTTCTTCTAAACCCAAATTATGTAACATATATTTTTATAAGACATGGACTTAACATATCCTATAGTATTTGTCAAGAAACATCATGTAAATTAACCAGTGTATTTAGGGAATTTAATAATAGATGTTATTTATTAAAAGCAACAATCTTTGCTGCAAAACACACACACACACACAAAACTATTCTTTGACAATTAAATGTTCATATGTTAGGTCAAACCATATTAAATTACGATCTGTGGATAAAAAATGGTCAAATAATGGCAACTTCATATGGCTTTATTTATATTAATATTTTATTATATTTTTTCAACTTTCTTCAAATATAGAACTCGCTGATTATCATACTAAGGATATCCTTTATTATTGCATGAGATTGTGTTTGTTTTGACTTTCATAAATACTGGACTCTAGTCAGGAGGGTGCCATAAAATGTTTGTTTATTATTTCAAAGACAGTAGAGGGAGCCTGGAGCCAAAACATTGTTATTGTAGGCTTCATGGAAATGATTATTATCTTCCAATTCTTGGAGGGTGGATGAATTTAAATACTAGTATATATATGAAATAGCAATTTTAAAAAAAATTATTATTTTTAGAAAGGTTAGTGGGGTCAGGCACAGTGGCTTATGCCTGTAATCCCAGCACTTTGGGAGGCTGAGGTGGTGGATCACTTGAGGTCAGGAGTTAGACACCAGCCTGGGTAACATGATGAAACCCTGTTTCTATTAAAAATACAAAAATTAGCTAGGCATGGTGGGTCACTCCTGTAATTCCAGCTACTTGGGAGGCTGAGGCAGGAGATTCCAGCTACTTGGGAGGCTGAGGCAGGAGAACCATTTGAGCCTGAGAAGTGGAGGCTACCAGTGAGCCAAGATTGTGTCACTGCATTCTGTTCTGGGTGACAGAGCAAGACTCTGTCTCAAAAAAAAAAAAAAAAAAAAAAAAAAAGTTGTGCTTAAATAATGACTTTCAAAAGATGAGAAAGATAAAGTTGGCAGCTGAACCTCATTTGGGCTCACACTGGGACCAATCAGAGTTTCGTTGTTCTCACTCTTCTCTGAGTATTGCTGGAGACAGCACACAGCCACTTGAACACATCTGTGCTCTAACAGTTTCCCCTTTTTTCAACTCATAGTGTTGATCACCCTGTCATTTCCATGGGTATTAATAGCATGATTCTTTATTTCAACAGAACTTTAAAATAAGTCACTATTCCCAATTTTGTATCTTAGAGTTGTAGTTTAGTTAATGGCTTCCTCCAGACATGTAAGGAGGCACTCGGATTCTGTCTCCAACTCATATCCTTCTAGGAAGGCGTCTAATAACTTACCTGTCCTTTCACAGACCTGGAATTTTTGTTACCCTTAATTAAAGATATCTCTTGCTGAGCTCCCCTTAATTATCCTTGTCCTCTGCCCAATCTTTTGTTAAGTACCCCCTGACCCTGGTGTTACAGAGGGGTTCCCAAGGTAATAATTGGTGGTGTTACCACCATTCTTCACTGTAAATAATCTAGGGAGGGCTCTAAGTCCCTGAGGTAACAGGAATCTAAATCTAGAGATAAGATGGATGAGAATCTCTCTATTGTAAAACCCAAAAGGAATCCATAGGTAGAATCTACCAGCTACAGCATGGTTTCCTAAACTGGTGATAAGGGAAAATTCTTCTGGTATGTAATTAACATGCAGAGAAAAAAGCATTCCCCTGGAGGAAATTAGTTTGTTTGTTAAACTGTTAAACAGAGTTTTTTGTTTAATGTAGAATGTCTCAGAGGCTTTAATATGCTAATATACTTTGTCAGTTTCTCAGAGGGAGTTTTTTTTTAATGTGTAGCCTTTCTCAAATGTATTTGACCAGAGAATTTTCCTTTTTTTCTTAGGGCTGTTTGGGAACTCTTGAAGTACCAGATACTTCCTCTGACTGACTTGAAGATAGCTGTTAAGTCAGAAAAAGGCCCCATCCCACCCCCACTCAGTTGAGAATCAACTAACCTAAAAGCAAATAAACCTGGGAATTGTGCCCAATTATATACTGACATGAAAGATGATATTTGCTAAAACTAAACACAAGTTGAAGGGCTTTTCATAAAAGCTGGGGAAAGCAAATGTTGGAAAAACATTCCACTTGGGTGTTTTCCCTCAGTTAATAAAGAAGTTTAAGTCACCTCAAAACAAAATGAAACAGAAAACAAAGCATATGGTCCTCAAAAGTGCCCTTTTTTCCCCTGTCCTCTGCACCAAGAGTCTACATGTGGGCATCCATATTCTAATTTTCGTCATTGCTCAGCACATGCCCACTGCTGAAATACTCTGGCAAATAGTGTCAGATTCAGAGTGTATGTGAGAGGGGACCTTCTGCTTCTTGCATTAGGAGATTTTTTTCTACTGCATTTGACATAATTCATTCTCATTCCTTTTTTTTTTTTTTTTTTTTGAGATGGTGAGGTAGGAGGCAGGACTTGACTCCAGAGGCAGGGCTTAGACATTGGACCAGATTGAGAATCAGCTAAAACAGGGCTGGGACAAAAGCAGCTTTCAATCAGATATGCCCACTGTGTGCCATGTCAATTTACTATTGCCATGGAACACCTGGTAGTTACTACTCCTTTCCATGACAATTGCCCAATGGTTACTACCCCTTCCATAGAAATTTCTGCATAAACTATCCCTTAATCTGCACACAAGTAAAAATGAGTATAACTATGACTGCAAAATGCCCTGAGCTGCTACTCTCTGCCTAGTGGGTGGCCCTGCTCTGCAGGAGCAGTCGCTGAGCTGTAACACTGCCTCTTCAATAAAGCTGTTTCTTCCACCCATGGCTTGCCTTGAAATTCTTTCCTGGGCAAAGCCAAGAACCCACTGAGCTAAGGTCCACTTTGGGACTCACTTACCCTGCATCAACAGGGTCTTGCTCTGTGACCCAGGCTGGAGGCAATGACGCCATCACAGCACGCTGCAGTTTCGACATCCCAGGCTCAAGTGATCCTCCCGCCTCAGCCACTGGAATAGATGGGACTACAGTGGGCCACCATGCCTGGGTAATTTATTTATTTATTTATTTATATTTTTGTAGAGATGAGGCCTTACTGTGTTGCCCAGGCTGGTCTTGAACTCCTGTGCTCAAATGATCCTCCTACCTTGGCCTCCTGAAGTGTTGAGATTATAGGCATAAGCCATCCGGCCTTTCTCATTTCTTTTTGAAACACTTTTCTCTTGTCTTTCCTGCCCCTCATTCTCCCAGTTCTCCTCTTCACAAGCTTCTTTGTTTTCTGCCTGTGCTCACACTCTAAAACCTTGCTGTGCTCTAAGATTCCCTCCCATCCGTGGACATGGTCTCCCTGGTGATCTCATTTACACTCATGGTTTTATAGACCACCTGTATGCTGACTGGCCCTAAACTGAGCTTCAGCTTATATAATCTAACTATGTCCTGGACAAACATACTTAAATATCCCATAGACATCTCAAAGTCTACTTGTCCAAAGCTGAGCTTGTAAGTTTCCCCTCTGCCCTAGTTGTCACTGTGTGATCACAACCTTGATGTCATTACATCCAAAAGTAACTTCTCATCTCATCTGGTTTGACCTTTCAGCTATATTTGCCATGTTGCATTCCTTTATTCTGAAAACACTTTCCTTTGTTTCTGTAGGTCTATATCTTGTTTCTATGACATTTTACCTTTCTGATTTTCTTCCTGTTTCTGACTACCACTTTTTTTTTTGCCAGTTTATATTTCTATATTGAATATTTAAATTGGAGTTTCTCAAGACTCCTCAGCTACTACATCAGTATTCTATCACTGTGTAACAACCAATCTTGAAACTTAGTGGCTAAATGTAATCCCAGTGTTCTGGGAGGCAAAGGTGGGCAGATCACCTGAGGCCAGGAGTTCAACCAGCCTGGCCAACACAGCAAAATGCCGTCTCTACTAAAAATACAAAAATCAGCTGAGTGTGGTGGTGTGCACCTGTAGTTCCAGCTACTCGGGAGGCTGAGGCAGGAGAATTGCTTGAACCAGGAAGGCGGGGGTTGGAGTGGGCTGAGATTGCACCATCGCACTCCAGCCTGGGCAACAAGAACAAAACTCCTTTTCAAAAAAGAAACTTAGTGGCTAAAACATTGCATGGATGTACCACAATTTATTTATCTGTTCACTTGCTGATGGACATTTGGGTTGTTTTCAGTTTCTGGCTATTATAAATGGAGCTGTTATGAACATTCATGTATAAGACTTCAGGCTGGGTGCGGTGGCTCATGCCTGTCATCCTAATGCTTTGGGAGGTTAAGGCAGGAGGATCATTTGAGGTCAGGTATTTATTTGAGATCAGCCTGGGTACCATAGTGAGAGTGTCTCTACAAAAAATACAGAAATAGAAAAATTAACTGGGTGTGGTGGCATGCCTGTACTCCTAGCTACTCAAAAGGCTGAGGTGGGAGGATCACTTGAGCCCAGGAGTTTGAGACCAGCCTGGGCAATAGAATGAGACCCTGTCTCTAATAAAATAAAGTATAATTAAAATAAATTTTTAAAAAACCAAAATGACTTTTTATAGACATATACTTTCATCTTTAGGTAAACACACAGGAGTGAAATGGCTGGGTCATTTGGTGTATGTATGTTTAACTTTTAAGACACTGGCAATGTGACTGTATGTTTTATGTTCTTATCAGCAGCATATGAAAGTTCCGGTTCCTCTACTTCCTCACCTAGTGTAGGTACAGGCAGTCTTTTTTTTTTCTTTTTTCTTTTTTTTTTTTTTTTGAGACAGAGTTTTGCTCTTGTTGCCCAGGCTGAAGTGCGATGGCATGATCTTGGCTCACTGCCACCTCCACCTCCTGGGTTCAAGTGATTCTCCATAGGAAATCTTTTAAATTTTAGCCATTCTATTAGGTCTGTTGCATTATCTCATTGTAGTTTTAATTTTAATTTCCCCAATGACTAATGATTTTCAGCATTTTTTTCATTTGCTGTCCATATATCTTCTTTGGTGAAGTCTTTGTTCAAATATTGTGGTTGTTTAAAAATTTCCTTTCTTTCTAATTATTTAGATGGGTGGGTTTATATACAGTCTTGCATTGCTTAATGATGGAGATACTTTCTGAGACATGTGTCATTAAGTGATTTCATCCTTGTGGGAACATCCTAGAGTCAACTTACCTGAATCTAGATGGTATAGCCTACTATACACCTAGGCTGTACGGTATGGCCTATTGCTCCCAGGCTACAAACCTCTATAGCATGTTACTGTACTGAATACCGTAGGCAATTATAACACAATGGTAAGTATTTGTGTGTCTAAACATATCTAGGCCAGGCTCAGTGGCTCAAATCTGCAATCCTCGCACTTTAAGAGGCCGAGGCTGATAAATCACTCAAGGCCAGAAGTTTGAGACAAGCCTGACCAACATGACGAAACCCTGTCTCTATTAAAAATACAAAAATTAGCTGGATATGGTGGTGTATGCCTGTAATCCCAGCTACTCAGAAAGCTGTGGCATGAGAATCACTTGAACCTGGGAGGCAGAGGTTGCAGTGAGCCAAGATCATGCCACTGTACTCCAGCCAGGGTGACATAGCGAGACTCTATCTCAAAAATAAACATATCTAAACACAGAAAAGTTACAGTAAAAATATGACATTATAGTCTTATAAGACCATTAACTGCAATCTGTCCTTAAATGTTATGTGGCATAGGACTGTATATATATATATATTATGTATATATAATATATATACACACATATATATAGTATAAACATAATATACATTTATTCTTATAAATAAATCCATATGTAGTTTTGTCTTTTCATTCTCTAAGTGTCTTTCAAAAGCAGAAGCTTTTAATTTTTGATGAAGTCTAGATTGAATTTTTGTTTTTATGAATCGCTATTGTTTTATATCTTTTCTTTTTTTTTTTTGAGACAGAGTTTTGCTCTTGTCACTGAGGTTGGAGTGCAGTGGCGCGATCTCAGCTCACTGCAACCTCCGCCTCCCAGATTCAAGCACTTCTCCTGCCTCAGCCTCCCCAGTAGCTGGGATTACAGACACCTGCTACCATGCTTGGCTAATTTTTTTTTTTGTATTTTTAGTACAGATGCGGTTTTGCCATGTTGGCCAGGCTGGTCTTGAACTCCTGACCTCAGGCGATCCACTCGCCTTGGCCTCTCAAAGTGCTGGGATTACAGGTGTGAGCCACCATGCCCAGCATGCGTGTTTTATTTTTCAGAAATTTTTGCCCAATCCTAGACCAAAAAGATTTTCTCCTTCATTTTCTTAAAAATATGAAAAAGTTTCATATTTTCAGGTTTTACATTTTTTGTCTGCTATCCATCTATATTAATTTTTCTATGTGGTACAGGTATTTTAAAAAATGTATGGTTTTCCAATTACTTCAGCACTATTTGTTAAAAAATGTTTTTTCTATTCTGAGTTGCCTTTGTACCTTCGCCAAAAATCAACTGATCAAATATATCTGAGTATATTTCTGGGCTCTGTCGTACTCCATTAATCCATCAATCTTAATGTCAATTTCAAAATATCTTGATTACTGTAGATTTATAATAATTCTTGAATTCAGGTAATGTATGTCTTCTAACTTGGTTCTGCTCTGTCAGTTGTTGTCTGGGCATGGTGGCTCAGGCTTGTAATTATTCTTAGTGCTTTGAGAGACCAAGGTGACAGGATCTCATGAGCCCAGGAGTTTGAAACCAAAGAGATCCTGGGCAACACAAAGAGATTCCATTTCTGCAAAAAATGAAAAAATTAGCTTGGTAGGATGAAATGCACCTGTAGTCCCAGCTACTCAGGAGGCTGAGGCAGGAAAATCCCTTGAGCCCAGGAATTCGAAGATGTAATGAGGTATGATTGTGCCATTGTGCTCCAGCCTGGGTGACAGAATGAGACTCCATGTCAAAAAAAAAAAAAAGTTGTTTTGGCTATTCTAGGTTTTTGGGTGTTCTTTTTATTGTTTTTGTTTTGCATTTTCATATACATTTTAAAATCAGCTTGTCAAATTCTACAGAAAATGCTGCTGAAATTTTGATTACAATTACATTGAATCTATAGATTAATTTGAGAGAGATTTGACATTTTGTCAATATTGAGCTTTCTCACCCTTGAAGATTATATATCTCTTCATTTATTTAGCTCTCTTTTAATAATTTTCCTTGCAGTGTTTTGTGGTTTCTCTTCTTTCTTTCTTTCTTTCCTTCTTTCTTTCTTTCTTTCTTTTTTTTTTTTTTTTTGAGACAGGGTCTTGCTCTGTCACCCAGGCTGGAGTGTGGTGGCACAATCATGGCCCACTGCAACCTCGACCTCCTGGGCTCAAGTGATACCCCTGCCTCAGCCTCCCAAGTAGGTGGGACCACAGGGGCCTGCCACCATGCCTAGCCAACTTTTAATTTTTTGTATTTTTTTTTTTTTTTTGTAGAGATAGGGTTTTGCCATTTTGCCCAGGCTGATCTAGAACTGGGCTCAAGCAATCTGCCAACCTTGGCTTCTCAAAGTGCTGGAGTTACAGGCTTGAGCCATGGCGCCGGGCCATATTTTGCCATTTCTAGTGTACGGGTCTTGAACATCTTTTGTCACACTTATTCCTAAGTAATTCATATTTTTTGATGCTATTGTAAAGAGTGTTTAAATTTCAATTTCAGATTATTTGCCATTAGTATATAGAAATACAAATAATTTTTTTTGAGATGGGGTTTCCCTCTTTCACCCAGACTGGATGGGATTTTGCCATGTTGCCCAGGCTGGTCTTGAACTCATGGACTCAAGCAGTCTACCTGCCTTGGCCTTCCAAAGTGCTAAAATTACAGGTGTGAACCACTGAGCCCAGCCAAATACAATTAATTTTTGTATTTTGATTTGGTATCCTGAAACTTTGCTAAATTTGCTTGTTTTTAGTAGCTGTTCTGTGAATTCTACTGAATTTTATAGATAAAAAATCATGTAATCTGTGAATAAAGACAGTTTATCATTTTCTTTCATTCTAGAAGCCTATTTTTTTTTTTTTCATCTAGGGCTCAGGTGATTGGACTGAAAGAAGCCTATTATTTCTTTTTTTGTCTTATTGCACTGGCTAGATCCTCCAGTATAATGCTATGTAGAAGTGGTAAGAGTAGACATCTTTGCTTTATTTTTTATCAGAGATGGGGAAAACAGTCTGTCTTTCAACATTAAGTATAATGCTTTTGGTAGATTTTGTTATAAATACCCTTTATAAGATTTTTAAGTTTCTGTCTATCCATGAGAATTTTTGTCAGGAATAAACATTCAATTTTGCCAAGTGCTTTTTCTGCACCTACTGAAATGATCATATGGTTTTTCTTTTTAAGTTTACTATTACGTTGAATTGCACTGATTTTTCTACTAGTAAACCTAACAAATTCTTGATATAAACTAACTTGGCCATGATATATTATCTTTTAAAAATATTGCCAGATTCAATCTGCTAAAATTTTATTAAGAATCTTTACATATACATTCATAATAACATTAGTCACTACTTTTCTTTCTTTGTAATGTCTTTGTCTAGCTTTGATAACAGAGTAATGCTGACCTTCTAGAATAAGTTGGAAAGTATTCCTTCTCTTCAATTTTCTGGGAGAATTTGCGTAGAATTTCTATCTTAAATATTTGGTAGAATTCCTAAGTGAAGCCATCTAGACATGGAGTTTCTTTGTTGGAAAGTTTTTAAAACTATAAATTCATGTTCTTTCATAGATATTCTGGTTACCTATTTTTTCTTAAGTGAGCTTTGGCAGTTTATGTCTTCCAAGGAATTTGTCCATTTTTTATAAGTTGAATTTATTGGCATAAAGATGTTCATAGTAGCCCTTATTGCCCTTTTATAATCTATAAAATATGTATTGATGCCACTCTTTTCATTCCTGACACTGATAATTTGGGTCTTCTCTCTTTTTTCCTTATCAGTATAATAAGAGGTTTCATAACGGTATTTATTGTCTCAAACAAGTAACTTCTGATTTCATCAATCTTCTGCATTGCTTTCTGTTTTTATCTGTCACTGATATCTACTCAGTTTTTTTATTATTATTATTTCGAAACAGGGTCTTACTCTGTCACCCAGGCTGGAGTACAGTGGCACAATCATAGCTCACTGCAACTTCAAACTCCTGGGCTCAGTTGCTCTTCCTGTCTCAGCCTCCCGAGTAGCTAGGATGATAGACGTGCACCACCATGTCTGGATTACTCTAATTTTTGATATTTCCTTTCTTGACTTTAGGTTTCATTTGGCCTTCATTTCCAAGTTTCTTCTTAAGATGAGAGCTCTCAGGTGAATGATTGAAGGCTTTATTTTTTTCAAGTATGAATCTTCAGTGCTATGAATTTCTTCCTAAGTTCAACTTTAGTTGCATTCCACAAATTTTTTTTTTTTGAGATGGAGTTTCTTGTTACCCAGGCTGGAGTGCAATGGCACGATCTTGGCTCACCGCAACCTCTGCCTCTTGGGTTCGGGCAATTCTCCTGTCTCAGTCTCCCAAGTAGCTGGGACTACAGGCGCGCGCCACCATGCCCAGCTAATTTTTGTGTTTTTAGTAGAGACAGGGTTTCATCATGTTGACCAGGATGGTCTCGATCTTTTGACCTCGTGATCCACCCACCTCGGCCTCTCAAAGTGCTGGGATTATAGGCGTAAGCCACCACGCCCGGCCTGCATTCCACAAATTTTGAATGTTGATTTTCATGTTCATTAGTTCTAAATACTTCCTAAGTTCCTTTTCATTTATTCTTTGACACATGGGGTATTTAGAAGTATATTGCTTAGTTTTCAAATAATTGGACATTTTGCAGAGATCGTTCTGTTGTTGATTTCTAATTCAATTTCTTTGTGATCAGAGAATATACTTTGTATGACATGAATTCTACTAAATGTATTTCTACCTTTAAAATGGCCCAGACTATGGTCTATCCTGGTGAATGTTTTATGTGCATATGTGAAAAGAACATGTCTTCAGCTGTTGTTACATGGGGTGTTCTATAAATGTCAATTAGGTCAAATTGGTCGATAGTTTTGTTCAAATTTTCTATATCTTACTGATTTTCGGTTCACTTATTTTACCAATTATTGAGAGAAGGGTGTCAAAATCTCCAACTATAATTGTATATTTATTTCTCCTAGTAATTTCATCAGTTTCTCTACATGGGTTCGCAAGTTCTGATATTAGGGACATAAACATTTAGGATTGTTATAGCCTCTTGATAAATTGATCATTTAATTAAAATTAAATGGTCCATTTTATCCCTGGTAATGTCCTTTGCTGTAATTTATTTTGTCTGATAGTAATATAGGCCCCAGACTTCTGATTTGTGTTACCATGATATATATATCTCTTATCCTATTACTTTTTTTTGAGATGGAGTTTCGCTCTTGTTGCCCAGGCTATGATGAGATCTTGGCTCACTGCAACCTCTACCTTTCAAATGATTCTCCTGCTTCAGCCTCCTGAGTAGCTGGAATTGCAGGCATGTGCAACCATGTCCAACTAATTTTTTTTTTTTTTGTAGTGATGGGGTTTCTCCAGTTGGTCAGGCTGGTCTTGATCTCCCGACCCCGGGTGATTCGCCCGCCTCAGCCTCCCGAAGTGCTGGGATTACATTCATGAGCCATCGCAGCTGGTTACTTTTTTTTTTTTTTTTTTTTTTTTTTTTTGAGACCGACTCTTGCTCTGTTGCCCAGGCTATAGTGCACTGTTGAGATCTTGGCTCACTGCAACCTCCGCCTCTTGGGTTCAAGCATTTCTCCTGTTTCAGCCTCCTAAGTAGCTGGGATTACAGGCGTCCACCACTATGCCTAGCTAAATTTTTGTATTTTTAGTAGAGATGATGTTTCACCATGTTGGCCAGGCTGGCTTTGACCTCCTGATCTCAAGTGATCCACCTGCCTTGGCCTCCCAAAGTGCTGGGATTATAGGTGTGAGCCACTGTGCCCCACCTATCCTATTGCTTTTTACCTATTTGTGTCCTTATATATAAAGCTGGTCTCTAGTATTTATTTGCTTTCTATTCATCACACCTGTTCTATATTCCCTTTTTCATATTTTCTTCATTGTTTTAGATTAAATTATTCTTAGGATTCAATTGTATCTCCTTTGTTGGTTTATTAGTATAACTCTTTGTTGTATTATTTCAGTGATTGCTAAGGCATAGAACATGCATCTTTAACTCATCACAGTCTATCTTTGAGTGACATTATACCACTGCTTGTAGAATACAAGAAATGTAAAACATGCTTCCTTTTCTCCCCTCTTGGCCTTTGTGCTTTTGTTGTCATATATTATATTTCTATATGTGTTATATTTACGTTTAGTTTCCTAATAGATAATACATTGTCTTATTTTTTGCTTTAAAGAATTAGCTATCTTTTAAAGAGATTTAAATAATAAGAAAAAAACTTCATATTTACCCATGTAGTTACCATTTTCAATATACTTCTTTCCTTTATGTAGATACAGATTTATATTTTCCTTCTGCTTGAAGGATTACTCTTAAGATTTCTTGTAGTGCTGGTCTGGTAATGATAAGTTCTTTTGGCTTTTGTATGTCTAAAAAAGGTCCTTGTTTTGCCTTCCATTTTTTGAGACATATTTTGACTGGGTAAAGGATTTTGTGTTGGCGGTGATTCCCTCTCCTTCCCTCCCTTCAGGACATTAAAAAATGTTGCTCCATTGTCTTGCACCTTCATCTTGCCATGCTACACTTGCATTGTTTCTAAAAAGAAATCTGTCATACTGTTCTTTGTTCTTCTGCACGTAGTGTTGTTTTGCCTCTGTCTGCTTTTATGATTCTCCCTTTATTACTGTTTTTAAGCAATTTGATTACTATGAACCTTGATGTAGTTTATTCCAAGTTTCTTATGCTTGAGGTTTGGTGAATGACATGGTTTGGTTCTGTGTCCCCACCCAAAATTTCATCTTGAATTGTAACTCCATAATCCCTACGTGTTGAGGGTGGGACCAGGTGGAGCAATCGGATCATGGAGTGGTTTCCCCCATCCTGTTCTCATGATAGTTAGTAAGTCTCACTAGATCTGATGGTTTTATAAGCATACAGCATTTCCTGTGCTTGTACTTACTCCATCCTGCTGCCCTGTGAAGAAAGTGCCTGCTTCTCCTTTGCCTTCTGAGATGATTGTAAGATTCCTGAGGCCTCCTCAGCAATGTGGAACTGTGAATCAATTAAACCTCTTTCCTTTATATATTACCCAGTCTCGGGCAGTTTATAGCAGCTTGAGTATGGACTAAAACAGTGAGCAGTGTGGATTTGTTGGTTTATCATTTTATCAAATTTGTAAAATTTCATCCATTACTACTTTACATATTTTTCTCTCTTCCCTCATTTCTCTTTTCTTCTGTGGGAACTTTAGTTACACATGTATTAGGCACCTTGTCCCACAGCTTGCTGATATTCTGTTCAGTTCTTTTTTAAATATTTTTTTCTCTGTGTGTTTCATTTTGGATAGTTTCTATGAAAATGTCTTCAAATTCACTAATTGTTTCTTCTGGAATGTGCAATCTGACATTAGTCCCATCCTGTGTGTTTTTCATATTAGACATTTTAGTTTTCATCTCTGAAATGATGATTAGTGAGAAATATTGGTAAGGATATTGACTGGTAAATTATTGACTATTAATTTAAAAAATGATTTTTAAAAGAATTAATTTTAAAAAAATGAGACCAGGTCTTACTATTTTGCCCACGCTGGTCTCAAACTCTTAAGCTCAAGAGATCCTCATTGGCCTCCCAAAGTGCTAGGATTACAGGCATGAGCCACTAAGCCTAAGCATAAAAAAAAAAAAAAAAAAAAAAAGACTTTTAAAATATATTTAAACATTAGAAAACCTTTTTCACTATTCTCATCCTTAGGGCTATGCACTTTTTTATTTTGAGATGGAGACTTGCTCTGTCACCTACGCTAGAGTGCAGTGGTGTACTCGGCTCACTGCAACTTCTATCTCTCTGGTTCAAGCGATTCTCCTGCCTCAGCCAAGTAGCTGTGATTACAGGCGCTTGCCACCATGCCCGACTAATTTTGTATTTTTAGTAGAGATGGGGTTTCACCATGTTAGTCAGGCTGGTCTCCTGACCTCAGGTGATCTGCCCGTCTCAGCCCCCCAAAGTGCTGGGATTATAGGCATCACCTAGCGTACCTAGCTGCCTTTTTCAATAAAACTTTTCTGAACTGTCCGCAGCTTTTAGGACATCCCTCCTTCCTTTTATTCAGTGGTAAACTGAATACAGACAAATGTAAATTCACTTTGACTTTCAGCTCTGCTATTATCAAGTCCATACTATAGAAATTTATAAACAGAATGGAATTTCCCAGGATTTTCCCAGCAGCACTTTCTGCTGAATATGTTGATAGATGAGGAAAGTCTAGTTTTCATTTGAACAAAATATCAATAATTTTTTGTTTTGTGCTTTCTGTAGTTTCACTAAAAATCTTCATAGAAATAAGACAACTATTTGAAACTCCATTTTTCAAATTAAAGTAGCTAAGAGCAGGAGAACGTTTTGTTGCTGTTGTAATTCGACTCATTTCTTGATGTATTTTAGAAGGCATGGTCATAGGTACAGTCTGATGAGATGAACTCTACACTGTGAAGAGTTGAACAATGTCACCCCCAACATTAAAATTCATGTCCATGTGCAACCTGTGAATGTGACCTGATTTGGAAATAAGGGTCTTTGTGGATGTAATCAAGTTAAGATGAAGTCGTACTGGATTAGGGTGGACTATAAATCCAATATAACTGCTGTCTTTAAGAGGGAAATGTACACATACACACACACACAGTCCCCGAAGATGTATGATTCCAAGTGAGGCTGGAAGGAGAAATTGGAGTGCTGTAGCTTCAGGTTAAGGCTTGCCAAGGACTGCCAGGACCACCCAAAGCCAGGATGGAGGCATACAACAGGTTCCTCCCTAGAACCTCGGAGAGAACACAGCCCTGCCCACACCTTGACTGCAGACTTTGTCTCCAGAACTGTGAGAGGAGGAATTTGTTGTGTCAAGCAACCTGTTTTGTGGTACTTGATTATGGCAGCCCTCGCAACCTATTACAGGGGCCAACGTGTCAGTTCTCAAATTTCCCTCTTTTGTTTGTCCACAGGACATTTTGGCTTCAACTTAAGAAGCAGGAAATGTAACCACTCACTTCCATAGTGCCATCAAGAGAATGATAAAATACTGTGTGTTTATTCATGTGATATGTCCATACCAATTCAGTGGTCACTGTTTTTGACTTAGCAGAGGTGTCTTTGGGAGCCAAAAAAAAAACAACCTTTCTGATTTAGAAGTTCTTCCTTGTCTAATCCCAGAATTGTGAAGCCCAGCATCCATGTGTGTTTTCACAATCACCTCTTCTGCATTGCCCAGGCCAAAGCTATTTTCTGCATATTGTGCAGTGTGCGCCATTTGGGCAGCTTATCTCCCTAATCCAGTTGTCTGTGTCCTTCCTTCTGTCCTTAAAAGAACACAGTCATTTAGCCTTCCTTTTTAGTGAGATCTGGGTTATGCTGATGATATTGCAGTTGTTCTCTTTTTCACAATCTGAACTTTTAGAAAATATTGCCACAATCTTCACAATGTTAAAAATTAAGCCAGCACTCTCTGTAATAAGGAGTCTGGCTCCACTCTTTGGCATTTGACTAGCAACAGCATTGAGCCCCACCTCTCTGTCTCCCCCTCTGCCCCACATCTGGGCAAGCTGATAAGAAAGGCTGGATGCAGCTGGGCCCGGTGGCTCATGCCTGTAATCCCAGCACTTTGGGAGGCCGAGGCAGGTGGATCACAAGGTCAGGAGTTTGAGACCAGCCTGACCAACATGGTGAATCCCTGTCTCTACTAAATATACAAAAATTAGCCTGGTGTGGTGGCACATGCCTGTAATCCCAGCTACTCAGGAGGCTGAGGCAGGGGACTCACTGGACCCCGGGAGGCAGAGGTTTCAGTGAGGCGAGATCGCGCCACTGCATTCCAGCCTAAGCAACAGAGCAAGACTCCATCCCCTCACCAAAAAAAAAAAAAAAAAAAAAAAAAAAGGCTAGCTGCTCTCTCTTTTGATGCTGTGGAGAGACTCAAACTACATAAGCTTCTCCCAACAGCAGGGAGCCCTCACCCTGCCCCCCACCCTCTAACCACAATAAAACTCAGAGTCAGTCTGTAGGCCATTCTGGGCCTACAGAGAGGCCTGCTCTGCTTTCCCCAGAGACCTCAATTATGTAAGTAATCAAACTTTCCATTATCTCTTGAGGTGTGCTTGGCATTATCAGTCCTAACATCTGAACTGAATTTGGGGTGGGGCTTATCCTAGTTTTCCAGAGTGGTCACAATAATCTTCAGACATCTGGTGGGGCGAAGTGGCTCATGCCTGTAATCCCAGTTCTTTGGGAAGCTCAGTGGGAGGATCACTTGAGCCCAGGAGTTCAAGATCAGCCTGAGAGACACAGTGAGATCCTGTCTCTACAAAAAATAAAAAGTCAGCTGAGTGTGGTGGCACGACTCTGTGGTCCCAGCTACTCAGGAGGCCAAGGTGGGAGGATCACTTGAGCCTGGGAAGTTAAAGGTGCAGTGAGCCATGATTGTGCCACTGCCCTCCAGTCTGGGCAACAGTAAGATCCTGTCTCAAAAAAAGCAAACAGTTAATCTATAGGTGAAGTCACACAGACTATTAACACCCACAATTGCAACTCAAGTTGCATACTTAATTCATATGACTTGAAGTGATGCCACAATGGTGAGCCATTGTGTTAACCACAAACCACGGTTGCTGTTGGATACAATGTGTTCTAAATTTCTCTTCAAAGAATCAGTATGTCAGTCTGTTCAGTTCTTTGTCCTCCATTTTAAAGTTTAACTTCCTAGTGGTTTCAGTAAACAACCTTCTCCACCAGTTCTAATCAGTAGTTCACATCTTTCCCTCCAGTTCCCTGTTCTATCCTGACTCATCCCAGTCACCTGCTCCAGTCACCTGTTCTGGTCACCTGCCCTGGTCACCAGCTTTTACCTAGGTCACCCTTGGCTACCTGGCTACCTGCTCTGACCTGCCTGTAACCATCCTTCCTGCCAAACTACCCACCCCACCACTCTGGCTTGTACCCTTGCTCTCTTTAAAATAGCCAATCGGGGATGGGTGCGATGGCTCATGCCTGTAATCCCAGCACTTTGGGAGTCCAAAGTGGGTGGATCATGAGGTCAGGAGCTCAAGACCAGCCTGGCCAAGATGGTGAAACCCGGTCTTTGTTAAAAATACAAAAATTAGCTGGGCGTGGTGGTAGGTGCCCATAATCCCAGCTACCCGGGAGGCTGAGGCAGAGAATTGCTTAAACCCTGGAGGTGAAGGTTGCAGTGAGCAGAGATTGCACCATGGCAGTACAGCCTGGGTGACAGAGCGAGACCCTGTCTCAAAAAATATAGATAAATAAAATAAAATAGCCATCGGAATTGGCCTAGACTGTGCTGTCTAACCCTAGCCAATAGGGGAAAGACACAGCAGTAGGGGCTACCTCCATCAGTAATAAGTACCGCTTCCCATCCCTTGTCCAGGTGTGTACTCACCATTGCTCCATCCATGAGGTGCGCCCTTCTATAGAAGTAAACTGCCTTACTGAGAGGATTTATCTTCAAGTGCTATTTCTTTTGCAGTATCGAAATTTTACATACAACAGTTGCCAACCTCAGTGGTCAGGAAAAATCAGTGATAGTCTTACCAAAGGCAGAGAGTCTGTGCTGTATCCACTTAATACTATAAATAGCACAGCTTTCAGGGTCTAGTTTTTAGGGTCACTGTATAGGTTTTCTGCTTTCTTTCCCAACTTCTGCCCCGTCATTGACAAGCAAAACTTTTCATATCCTTGGGAGGGATTTGCCAGGACACAGAACTTTCAGGGCTTAAAACTGGGGCAGTTTCAGTGAGAGACCTTGAGCAGGAACTGCTCAGCTGAATCCTATCGAAATTCCTGACCTACAAAAACATGAGTGATTACAGTAAATTGCTGTTTTGAGCAACTAAGTTTTGGGGTGATTGGTTATGCAACATAGATAATTAAAACAGCAACTTGGCTGGGCACGGTGACTCATGCCACCAAAATCCCAGCATTTTGGTGGCCAAGGCAGGTAGACCAGGAAATCAGGAGTTCAAAACTGGCTTGGCCAACATGGTGAAACCCCGTCTCTACTAAAGATACAAAAATTAGCCGGGCATGGTAGTGGTTGCCTGCAATCCCAGCTACTCGGGAGGCTTGAGGCAGGAGAATTGCATGAACCCAGGAGGTAGAGGTTGCAGTGAGCCAAAATTGTGCCGCTTCACTCCAGCCTGGGTGACAGAGCAAGACTCTGTCTTAAAAAAAAAAAAAAAGAAAAAAAAAAAAAGAAAGCAAGAAACAGCAACCCAAACTGGCTCCAGCAGAGTCTGTATCTTTTCTCTTAAGCTTTGTTCTCCCTATAGTCTTTCCCGTGTCCTTACATGACAACTCCACTCTTCCAGGTGCTCAGGCAAAAGTTATTCTTGCCTGCATTTTCTCCTACATCCCATCATTCAGCAATCATATTGGCTTACCTTCAAAATAGATTGAGATTCTGACCTCTTCTCATCTCCTTCACTGCCATCACCCTACTTCAAGCCATCATCATTCTTTGCTTAGATTGTTTTGAGTCTCCCAACTACTTTTCCTGCTTCCTCCTCATCCCCTTCAGCCTCTTCTTATCACAATATCCACGGTGGTCCTGTTCACATGTACATTAGATCCTGTCCCTCCACTGCTCAAACCCTCTCAAGGCTATCTGCCTCTGCTATAGTCCTTGCTTTGACGTGTAAGGCTCTCCATGATCAATTCCCCATGACTTCTCGGTCTTTATTCCCCTCTACTCTCCCCCTTGGTCAGTCTTCTCCAGCCACATTAGCTTCTTTCCTGTTGCTTGACTACAGTAAGCACACTCCTGTCTTAGGGCCATTGTACTTGCTGTTCCCTTTGCCTGGAATGCTGTTCCAGCAGATAGCTGCTTGTCTCGATCCCTCACTTCCTTAAGTTACCTTCTGAGAGCAGCCTTCCCTTCCCAGCCTACCTAAAATTTCAGCTCCTTTGACCTACTCTTCTTATTCTTCTTCCTTGCCTTATTCTCCTCTTAGTCCTTTCCATTATCCAGCATGCTTTACAGTTTACATATCTGTCTTGTCTTTTGTCTCCCCACTGAAATGAAAGCCCTGTGAAGGCAAGGATTTCTGTCCCTTTTGTTCCCTGTTCTATCCCTAGAGCCTAGAGAACTGTGCCCAAATCATAGCAAACTCTTAATAAACACTCGCTGTTCAATGGATAGTCATCATAGTAATTGACACTGCATATTGATTTTCAAATTTAGAATCAGCACTTAGGAAAATAACAGAAGATAATTATGATTACAGAGCAGAATGTAGATGCTTTTAACCTTAAGGATGTGACAGTATGATGACAGAGGTTTGGAGGTGATCAGGGAAGGAGTGGTGAAAAGAAGGGAAAAGACACCCATGTCTTCATCCTGCAAGAGTATCAGAAACCAGAGAGACTAGCTCTGATAGTTGGAAAATGAGGTAAAGTTACAGGCACAAAATAGAAAGTTGTAACTTATGCTTGCAAGCATAACTAATAGAACTAACAACGAGTTAACATGGGAGAGAGATGGAAGTGGTGATATAAATAATAACTTTGAGTTTATCAATAATGTTGGCAGTGTCTGTCTTTGATTTCCCTAGAACACAGAGCCTGAGGCAAAGCTTCAGTGCTTGAGCTTTTGGGGGAGGTACAGTCCCAGCTCTGTGAGGGCCAGAGGAAAGGGAAGAGAGGCAGGGAAGGAACGGCAGCAAGTACAAGGTGATGAATGACTGCCCTGGCCATTGCTTCCTGAAGAGCCATGAATAAACAGAACTGGATTCTCAGCAGGTGACTGGCTTCTCAGTCACAAAGGACCTCTTTGGACAGACTTGATGGAAATACTGTGCCTGGGACAGTCCCTCAAAGGCAGGAGGGAGAGAAAATGCATCTGCAAACTCACTTTGTCTTCTATCTTCTGCTGGTTAAAATTTGCTGGCTGGGGTGTTAACTCCCTCACACATCCAAGTTGTGTCGCCTGGCCCCTTTGTTGGCCACTGGGAGAGCCAGATCTGGGCATGTGGCCTGATGGCTCCTGTGGTGGAACCACATGCTCACACTCAGTCCCCACTGGGCTGGTCTGGGCAGGGCAGGCCGAGCGGCTGGGAGACAGCTGAGCCTAAGAAATCTAAGCAAGCACCTGTGATGGATCCACTGCAGCGTCCACATGTGAAAAAGCAGGAAAGGGAGATAGAAGAATCTTTTTTTCTGGAGAGAAGGAGGAAACCACCAGGAGAATAAAAACAGAAAAAATGTAAGGTGGTTGTCTCTGGAGGTGGGTAAGAGGGTGGAGAGCAGAATGTTGTGTTTTTTTATTATTTGTGTTCCTGTATAATTTTTTAAATGCATGTGTTATATTGAAGAAATTACTTTTGTAAAACTCACAAAGTTGGTTTTATCACTCCCCTTTCCTAAATTCTTCAATGGTGTCCCATTGCTTTTAGGATAATTAAAACAGATTGAGCAACACTATTTCCAGTGGGAATATTAGCTCTTAGACACTGCAAGTTAATATTGTTGTTATCTATATTGGCTAAGTTTATTCTATTAAAAATTTACTATTCAGACTGGGTACAGTGGCTCTTGCCTGTAATCCTAGCCCTTTGGGAGGCCAAGGTGGGTGGATCATTTAAGCCCAGGAGTTCCAGACCAGCCTGGTCAACGTGGCAAGATTCCATCTCTACAAATTTTTTTTTTTTTTCGAAATTAGCTAGGTGTGGCAGGTGCCTGCAGTCCCAGGTACTTGGGAGGCTGAGGTGTGAGGATCACTTGAGCTTAGTAGGTTGAAGTTGCACTGAGCTGCGATTGCACTATTGCACGGCAGCTTGGGCTACAGAGCAAGACTGTGTCTCAAATAAATAAATAAATAAATAAATCACTATTCAAATCCTCAGTGATTTGATTCAGTGGCTCCTTTTCTGCTTGTTGGACTCCTGAGTCTTTCTTCCACTTCAGGCTTTTGCACCAGGAGCTCCCTTTATGCCGACGACTCCCCTCCTCAATCCAGCCTCCAACACACCTAATCCAGTATTTACTAAGCTTCAGGTTTACACCTAACATCTTCATGTTTGCCCTTTCTGTATATTGCTTACTTTATTATTTTTCTTATGATCTTTCTTCACATTGACAGCTTTTAAAACTTAAATACCTTTATTTTACAAGGAAATTTTATATGCTAACGTGAATGGAAAACCAATTTCACCAGTCACAAATTACGCAAAACTGTAAAATACAGAATAATGACAAGAATGATATATCTGTGTATACTAGTGGTTTTTGTAACAAACTTTGCAACACCCTAGTTTAATTACCATTTACTCATTCTTGAATTATTTATTAGCTTAAATATTGTTTTGTTTTAGGGAAGTCTTTTCTAACTGCCTGGACTAGACCAGGCTCCTGTGCTGCACATTCCTGGACTATGGCTGCATAACATTTGTGAGCTATACAGCACTCATAGTTACATATTTGTGTGATAATTTTAGAGTATTTGCCTCACCAGCTGGACTTAAGCTTCATGAGAGCAGGATCTGTATTAATTTTGCTTCCCTCACATCTGTGCTGACCACAGCGTGAGTCTGTTGTTAACACTTAAAAAATACCTATGGAATGAATAAATGAATACCTGTATGAAATTATCACCTGAGAGCAACCAACTTCCTTTGTTTTGCTTCCATGCCCACCAACCCATCTTCTAACTACAACGGAGTTTCCTCAAATTCTTCTTGTTTTTTAGAGACAAGCTCTTTCAGTCTGTCACCCAGGCTGGAGTGCAGTGGCTCAATCATAGTTCACTGTAACTTCCAATTCCTGGGCTCTGGTATCCTCTCACCTCAAAAGTAACCAGAACTACAGGCACACATTACTATGCATTGCTAATTTTTTGAAAAATTTTTGTAGCCCAGGAGTTCCAGGCCAGCCTGATCAACATGGCAAGATCCCGTCTCTGTACTATATTGCCCAGGCTGGTCTCAGACTCCTGGTCTTAAGCAATCCTCCTGCCTCAGCCTCCTGCATAGTTGGGACTACACATTGGCATCACTGTAGCCAACTCTCAAACTATTCTTTAAAGAAGGTAGGGTAAATATAAGTAATGTATGAATAAATGAATGGATGGATGTCAGGAAGAGGATGGCCTGGGGTGGCAAATCATAGTTACCAAAATAACTACAACAATTTCTCACATTCCACGTGTTCTGCAGAGGGACTTTGTCACTCCCACATTAAGAGACAGAATCTGGCTAAGCATGGTAGCTCATGCCTGGAATCCCGGCACTTTGAGAGGCTGAAGCAGGCAGATCACTTGAGGTCAGGAGTTCAGGACCAGCCTGGCCAACATGGTGAAACCCTGTCTCTACCAAAAATACAAAAATTAGCTGGTCATGGTGGCATGTGCCTGTAATCCCAGCTACTGAAGAGGCCAAGGCACAAGAATCTCTTGAACCCCCGAAGTGGAGGTTGCAATGAGCTCAGATTATGCCACTGCACTCCAGCCTGGGTGAATGAGTGAGACTCTGTCTCAAAAATAAATAAATTCAAAAAGAAAAAAAGAGGCAAAATCTAATTCCCTCCTTTTGCATATAGGTTAGACTAAGTGACTCACTTGAGCAAACAAATGTGACTTCCAAAGCTAATTCGGAAAAGGTCACTCAGCTTCTGCCTTTCTCTTAGAACATTCACGACCTGGCTGTGCCTCTCAGGACACTCCCTCACAGAGCCCAGCCACCATGCTGTGAAGAGCCCAAGCCACATGGAAAAGCCACATGGCAGGTTTTCTGGTTGCCAGCCCCAGCTGAGCCCAGTCTTCAAGCCACCCCAGCTCAGGCAACAGACATGTGAGTGGGGCAGCTGCCAGGAGTGATCCCTGCCCCTAGTCACTCCAGTTTTCCCAACTGATGCCCTAGATATTGTGGAAAAAAAAAATAAACCATCCTTGTTCTACTCTATCTGAATTCCTGACCCACAGAATCTGTGAGCATAACTATTGTCTATGCCACCAAATTTGGGGGTAGTTTGTTGTGGAGTGATAGATAACCAGAACAGAATTTGGTACCTGGAAGCGGGATTCTTCCATAACAAAAACCTAAAACATTCACAAAAGTGATCAGCTTTTGACTAGGCAGCAGAAAGAAGCTTGTGGATATAAAGGATGATCAACCAAATGAGAACAACCAAAGGCTATTTCTTAACAGCTTGCTGTAGCAAGGGAGCCAGCTGCCATTACTTGCATTTTGGAAGCTGCTGAAAGGCAGAGAGAAGAGTGGGAAAGCTTTTAGTGGGAAAAAGGGAAGGCTCCAGGTATGCCCTATTGGAGGCTGCTCGTGTTGGGAATCTTTAGGCAGGCTAACTAGAAGTGGGGCATCCTCTCTGATTGGTTAGGCTGCATATTTGGCTTTCGCCGATTGGTCCTAAGCTGGAAGTGGAGACAAAAATTAGGGAAGCTGTCCATTAATGATCAAGTCTTGGTCATTTGGGGCCAGTTGTTACAGAGGCTGTTGTTTGGTTTCCTGGATTGTTGCTAGAGATAGCAGTCTGATTTCTAGTAGGCTTGCTTCTTGGGCTTAAATAATGGGTGGTTTTCTAGGGCTGGTTGCTGCAGATTATGTATCAGATTCTATTTTATATATTTTCTGGTCATTGTCTGTTTATATATCCAGTCTTTTAGGCTCAAATGGCCTTAAGAAGTTTGCTGGTGAAAGCTGAACTGATCTTGAGAAGACTACCAGTGAAGGTGGAAAGATGGGGAGGAAATTACGGCTGAAGGGTGGAAGAAAAGTGACCTTGCTAAGTGTAGCAAAAGGTTTAGCAACATTGTCACCTACAGTAATGCTGAAAATAGAAAATATGCCTTATGAACCAGTGGGTTTGGCCAAGAAGATTTCCTGGCAGACAATTTAAAGTGTCAGTTGTTTTCTACTTATGATGAAAAATGGCTGGAAAAAGAAGAACTGTTCGATTTTTCAGCACACTTAAGAGGAAGCATGGAGGGCTCAAATCAGTCTTTCCAGTTAGCAAAGTATTCTCAAAGAAAGGTCCTCAGTGCAATGGCTGAATTTGGGCACAATCTGAGACTAAATTCAGACTCAATAGCTGCTCACATCCCTTCCACATACAAAATGTTCTCTCCCTTTCCTCAAGGTCCCCAGAGCCTCATCCTATTACTGCATCAGCTGAAAGTCCAAGATTTTGCCATTCAATCAGGTGCCAGCACTGATGAGGTTTCTCGGGTACAGCTCCTTTAGTATGGTTTCTCAAAATCTGATGACCTGTGGGCTGAAGAGACAAGTGGCATGTTAAAATCCTTGAAAGGCCTATTTCTGTCTGAAAGTGTTCATGAGGTACCATCTGAAATCTTTCTGAGATCTTATAAAAGTATTTAGAGCCACATCGTTGGCTACATCTTTTATATGTGGGAGGGATGTGAGCTGCTATTGCAGGAATGTGGACTGTGAAAGACTGCACTTTTCCAAAGATGATGGTGTCAATGAAAAGAGTCAAACTCTGTAAAATAGAGGTTTATTCTGAGCCAAATATGAGTGACCAAGGTCCGAGACACAGGCTCAAGAGGTCCTGAGAACATGTGCCCAATGTGGTTAGTTTACAGCTTGATTTCTTTTTTTTAATTTTTGAGATGGAATCTTGCTCTGTTTCCAGGCTGGAATGCAGTGGTGCAATCTCGGCTTACTGCAATCTCTACTTCCTGGGCTCAAGACAGGGTTTCTCCACGTTGGTCAGGCTGGTCTTGAACTCCCAACCTCAGGTGATCCACCTACCTCGGCCTCCCAAAATGCTTGGATTACAGGTGTGAGCCACTGCACATGGCCCAGGATCACTCTTTAGATAGACCCCACAGGGTGCTTCAATTTAAAGGTTTACCCAAACTCAGGCCTTCTCCCTCCAGAGAGCTGGAACTTTAGAGAAGAACCTGTCCTTGGCAGAACAGCTGCTATAGTTCCAGTTCATAGGAATTTGAAGGGCATGATAAACATGTCTGTACTATAATGGGAAAGGGCTTCAGCCTCTTGATCTGCTAGCTAATTGCACTACTTCAGGCAAGTCATGTAAGTATGATTCTGTATAAGGGAAGAGGACTGGATGATCTCTTAAGGTCTTTTCCTGCTTGAAAATGACATGATTCTTATGAATGCTTATGTATGTAACCACGTGCTCTGGTTTACCTGTTGCTAAGTAGAACCACCCCAACACTTAATGGCATAAAATAATAACTATTGTGGTATGCTCATGTACTATGTAACCATTGTGGTATGCTCATGTACTGTGCAGTACAGGAATTCACAAAGAGCACAGTGAGAGTGGCCTGTGTCCCACAGTGTCTGGAGCCTCCTTTGGGAATGGCTCCATTGTAAGTGACTTGAATGCCTGGGAGCTGGAATCATCTGGAGACTTTTTTGCTGACATGCCTGGTGCCTGAGCTAGCATGAATTGAAGTCTGAGCTCAGTTGAGTTTGTCAACTAGAGCACCTATTTGTGGCCTCCACACGTGGCTTGTGTTTCACACTATATGGCAGCTGGCTTCCAAGAGGGAATGTCTTTTTAGTTATAATTCTGTCACATTTTATTGGTTTCAAGCAAATGACTAAGGCTAGCCAAGATTCAAGTAGTAGACTCCAGAACTTTTAGGGAGATTCACATTGCGAAGGAGCCATCTTTGTTGCCATTATAAACCAAAATAAAATTCTAAGCACTCCCCCAACCCCGCCCAGCCAACTGAAAGTATTCCTTCTCTTGGCCAAGGGCATTCCAAAGTAAACCTGAAAAACGAGTTCAGGCCATGATGGGAAGGGAGGGTTGGACATGCCTCATTATGCCCTCCTCACCTTGAAATTCAGGCACAATTGACCAGTATTAGCACTGAAACAGAGATTTTAAGATTGACAAAAGAGCCAGCATGGTGGCTCACACCTGTAATCCCTGTATTTTGGGAGGCCCAGGTGGATGTATCACCCTAGGTCAGGAGTTCAATATCAGCATGGCCAACATGGTGAAACCCTCTCTCTACTAAATATACAAAAATTAGCCAGTTGTGGTGGTACACACTTGTAATCCCAGCTACTTGGGAGGCTGAGGCAGGAGAATCACATGAACTCAGGTGGTGGAGGTTGCAGTGAGCTGAGATTGTGCCACTCCACTTCAGCCTGGGTGACAGAGACCCTGTCTTAAAAAAAAAATTACTGGCTGGGCTCGGTGGCTCAAGCCTGTAATCCCAGCACTTTGGGAGGCCGAGGCGGGTGGATCACGAGGTCAAGAGATCGAGACCATCCTGGTCAACATGGTGAAACCCCGTCTCTACTAAAAATACAACAAAATTAGCTGGGCATGGTGGCACGTGCCTGTAATCCCAGCTACTCCGGAGGCTGAGGCAGGAGAATTGCCTGAACCCAGGAGGCGGAGGTTGCGGTGAGCCGAGATCGTGCCATTGCACCCCAGCCTGGGTAACAAGAGCGAAACTCTGTCTCAAAAAAAAAAAAAAAAAATTACCAAATTCCAGGCTGACTGTAATATAGCATCACATAACAGCAGGCCCCGAAAGTAAACAAAGTATTTTACCCCCAAATACATTTCTTTGATATATTTTGCGATGACCCTGAAAAACTCTCTGTGTTGGAGAAAAATCTATGTTCTGTAGAAAATCCTCTTCTATTTTCAGGTCTTTTCCTGATCCAGGAGAGATTAAACTAAGAGTCTGGCACCGTAATAAGAGATATTTACCGTCTATTCTGTCTGAATCGTACTAGCTGGAGGCTTCGTCTACATAATAAAAACCTTGGTGTCCACCTTCCCTTATCTTAACCCAGTCACTCTTTTCGATTGATTCCAAGTCTTTAGATAGTAACTTAGCTGTTTCTAGCACTTGCCAGCCAGATAATCTTTTAATCCATCTATGACCTGGAAGCCTCTGCTTTGAGTTGTCTCGCCTTTCTTGACCAAACCAATGTACACCATGTATTGATTGATATCTGCCTGTAACTTCTTTCCCCCTAAAATATATAAAATCAAGCTGTAAGGGCAGGCACGGTGGCTCACCCCTGTAATCCCAGTACTTTGGGAAGCTGAGACAAATGGATCACAAGGTCAAGAGATCGAGACCATCCTGACCAATATGGTGAAACCCTGTCTCTACTAAAAAATACAAAAATCAGCTGGACATGGTGGTACACGCCTGTAATCCCAGCTACTTGGGAGGCTGAGGCAGGAAAATTGCTTGAACCTGGGAGGCAGAGGTTGCAGTAAGCTGAGATCATGCCATTGCATTCCAGCCTGGGCAACAAGAGGGATACTTTGTCTGTCTCAAAAAAAAAAAAAAAAAAAAAAAAAGAGTCACTTCTTGCTTTACTAGGCTGGCCAACTTGATTCTTCCTTTTCTCAATCGTCCTTGGTCTCTCGCCTCTTCCCTGTGGCTTCTGCCACTTTTTCTTCTCTTTCCCTTTTTCAACACTGGGTATTGAAATACTGTGTATCAAACAATGGCCTTGAGGGACATAGATTGTGCTTGAAATTATGGGGTAAGACTCATAACAGAAGTGAAAGGGATCATTCAGCTGTTGGTGGTTATTAGAGAAGCTCAAGATATGAAACAGACAGAAGTAGAGCACCCATCTACCAGGAGACTCCTGACACATCTCATCAGTCACCAGGTTCCTAAGGAATTATATTTGGAAATTCTTTAATGTCTCTTCCATTTGTAGATGGAGAAAACGATCTCAGAGAAGTGAAGTGATTTTCCTAGATCACACGTAGTTTTTATGCCTCTGGAAATCTCAAAGAATCAAAATGGGCAGTTGCGCTTGATAGACATAGTGAACTCCAAGATTTTCATCAAAGAATCAGTATGTCAGTATTTTCAGTTCTTTGTCCTCCATTTTACAGTTTAGCTTCCTTGTAGTTTCAGTAAACAACCTTTTCCACCAGTTCTAATCAGTAGTTCACATCTGTTTCCCCACTCCCCTGCTCTGTTCTGACACATCCCGGTCACTTGCTCTGATCACTTGCTCCAGTCACCTGCTTTGACCTAGGTCATCCCTGGCAACCTGCTCTGACCTGTCCCATAATCATCCTTCCTGCCAAACTACCCACCCTGCCACTCCAGCTCATAACCCTGCTCCATTTAAAATAGCCAGTTGGGATTAGACTAGATTGTGTGATCTAACCCTAGCCAATAGGGGAACGACATAGCAGTAGGGGCTACCTCCAGCAGGAATAAGAACCCCTTCCTCTCCCTTGTCCAGGTATGCATTCACCATTGTTCCATCTGTGAGCTGCACCCTTCTATAGAAGTAAATTGCCTTGCTGAGGAAATGTATATTCAAGCACTACTTCTTTTGCAGCACTGAAAATTTACATATAACACATTTTTCCCCTTTAAAGATTTTATCTGTGGCAGTGTAATATTAAAATCACTGCTATTCAAAGATACATTTTTCACATCATAAATTTAGACTCTATAGACAGCAGTATTAAGCTCTAGCACTGGGAACACATTAAAAGGGCACTTTTCAAGTGTTTAATGGAACACATGTATCTTCTCAAGAGTGGTGCTTTAGCATGGATATAAACAGGAGAAATTCTAAATGAGGCCATATTCTGCAGAGGAAAAAAATAAGCCTTATGAAGAAAGAAAACAGAAAATCAGATTTTAAAAGCCTGTTCTGGGAAGATATTTAGGGTTGTTTAACTAAACTCAAGTACATCTAAGAGGTTGACAATTCATTCTGTTAACCTACACACTTTAATGTCCACAACAACCCTGTAAGTTAGACACTCCCAGGTTTAAGCAATTCTCCTGCCTCCCGAGTAGCTGGGATTACAGGCACCTGCCACTATGCCCAGCTAATTTTTCTATTTTATAACCATTTTACAAATGAGGAAATGGAGTCTCAGGAGTTAAATAATTTGCCTGAAATCACATAGCCAGGTGTGGTAGAGGCAAGTTATAAGCCAAGGGACACACACACACACACACACTGGAAGCTACATGAGGTTAAGAACCATATCCAGCATCTAGGACAGGGCAAGGCACACTGAAGTTAATACATAAAGATGTATTAATTGACTGAATAAGCCAAAGGTTAACAGTAGTTGTTTTTTTTTTTTTTTTAATGAGAGGTCAAGGATAAAGCAACCCTTTTATTGTCGACTTGTTGTGTTTTGTACTTGCATTATGATGATGATGATGATGATGATTTTTTTTTTTTCTTTTTTGAGACGGAATTTCACTCTTGTTACCCAGGCTGGAGTACAATGGTGTGATCTTGGCTTACCGCAACCTCTGCCCCCAGGGTTCAGGCAATTCTCCTGCCTCAGCCTCCTGAGTAGCTGGGATTACAGGCACGCGCCACCATGCCCAGCTAATTTTTTGTATTTTTTTGAGTAGAGACGGGGTTTCACCATGTTGACCAGGATGGTCTCGATCTCTTGACCTCGTGATCCACCTGTCTCGGCCTCCCAAAGTGCTGGGATTACAGGCTTGAGCCACTGCGCCCGGCTGCGCATTATTTTTTTTTAGATGGAGTTGCACTCTGTTGCCCAGGCTGTAGTGCAGTGGCACTATCTCAGCTCACCGTGACCTCTGCCTCCTGGGTTCAAGAGATTCTCCTACCTCAGCCTCCCCAGTAGCTGGGACTGGGACTACAGGTGCGTGCCACCATGCCTGGCTAGTTTTTGTATTTTTAATTAGAGATGGTGTTTTGCCATGTTGGCTAGGAGTCTCAAACTCCTGACCTCAAGTGATCCGCCCTCCTTGGCCTTGAAACTGTTGGGATTACAGGCATGAGCCACTGTGCCCAGCCTACTTGAATTTTTATGATGAGCATATTGGCAGATCACAGTTAGTGTTCAACAAATATCCATGGGATTCTCTATATTTCCCATCCTCTATGCTTCTAGGTGTGTTCATGGGACTAATTCTCACTAATGGAATGTGTGTGCAAATAGTGGGTCTCCTTCAGTCTGAGGCAATTAAGAGACAAGGACTGTTGGGGGCCATCTCTGAGGCTGGTTACCACAAAGACCATAATATATTCAGCAATGCGATAGCCTCAGTTTTCCTGTGTAATTTACAGGGCACGTGAAGACAAATGTCAGGTTGTTGTTTTGTTGTATAATTCCCTGAAATTATCTTATTTCAAGGAAATAAGATGTGTTAAAGATGTGTTGTACTTAATTACGTGTTAAGAACAAAACTATGTGTTAAGTACAAAACACAAGAAGTAGACAATAAAAGGGTTGCTTTATCCTTCTACCTGTCATAAAAATGTTAACATTTGGCTCATTCAATCAAGACGTGTTTAATACATCTTTGCAGCTTTCCTGCCTTACTAGACTATCAGCTTCCTGACAGTGTAAAGCTTGTGTCTGTTCTGTTGTCTGCTGTTTCCCTGGTGCCTGACACAGTGACTGCCATATGAGAAGAGTCCCTAAAATAGTGAAATAAATGAAGAATTGAATGAATGAAGTCCTCTGGGTACCTTAGTATGGGCAAAGCTGGAAAACAGTGATGGAGTCTTCCATAGCAGCATCCTGAGAAGACACTCTTGAGGGAGTGAGAACTCATTTTGAGGACACCAGCAAACACAGCCTAAGAGGAGCTTAAAAGGTGATATCACCTGGGCTTGCTTTCTCAGGTACTCTTTTAAAAGGATGTAATTCATAGCTGTCCCAGGAAGACTAACCAAGAGTACTATTAATAACTGCCTTATGAAGCATTTTGTGATCTATCATTTAGGATATTTGTTTAGTTACTGTAACAGGTACCAAGTAACAATGGCTTAAATAAGATGGTCTATTTGTCTTTCAAATAAAAGTCCAGCTGGTTAGGCAGCCCAGGAAAAGTAGGCTGTTCGGCTTTATGTGATGGTCTGAGGACTCTTATTCTTTCTGTTTTGTTGCTCTTCCATCTTCCGGGGTGTTGTCCTATCTACGTGATTGAGTTGAATGCTTACCATCATGTCTGCATTTCAGCCTCAAGAAAGAGGAAAGAAGAAAGGGAAAGCATCCAACTTACTATTAAGGATGTGAACTAGAAGTGACATACTTTACTTAGGCTCACATGCCAGTGGTGGGAACTCAGTCATATGGCCACACCTAGTTGCCATTGAGGCTGGGATATGTTATCTCTAGATGGACAGCCATGTACCTCCCAAAAACTTGGGGGTTACTATTACCAAAAGGAAGAAAGAAAGTATGAATGGATGGGGATTGGTAGTCTCTCATCAGTAGGAAAGCATCATGGCTGATGCTGAGAAACTCTTTGTCCAAGTCTTTATGGCCATACATGTAACTCCATATTACTGAAAATGTGCATCACAGGATGTGATAGGTGGCTTCTAAAATGGCCCTAACTGATTCCTGTCTGCTGGAACTCAAGCCCTTGTGTAATCCCTTTTTCTTGAATGACTTCCTTCAAGTGAATAGAATGGATAGGCTGCCACTTCTGTGATTACATTATTAAAGATGTACCACCATCATTCTAGCGGACTTTATTGCCTTTGCAGCTTGCAAGCTTTGATGAAGCAGCCCTGCTGGAGAGGCCCATATGGCAAGAAACTAAAGTCAGTCTCTAGGCAATAGCTAGCAAAGAACTGAGGTCCTCAGTCCAACAGCGCACAAAGAACTGAATCCTACCGATAACCACTTGAGTTTGGAAGTGGATCCCTTACCAATTGAGCCTTCAGATTAGACCCCAGCCTTGGTTGACACCTTCACTGTAGCCTTATGAAAGACCCTGAAGCAGATGATACAATTAAGCTGTGCCTGGACTTCTGATGCATAGAACCTGTGAGATAATAAACATATATTATTTGAAGCCTCTAAGTTGCTGGTAATTTGTTGCAACAAAAAATAACTAACACATAGGGGTCTTTGTTAAGACTGCTGTTCTAGGTCTGTTTTAGGAGCACCATACCTGTTCCTTCTGAGGCATGACCCTTCCATATCTCCAGATCCATCAGTCCTCCACACAACACAAACCGACACCACTACCACCTCTTCTCGATCTGAGACACTCTCCTTCTCTCTTCAGCTGTGACTTCTTCCACCTCCTGCCTTGTGGTTTTTGCTTTTTTTTTTTTTGGAGACCGAGTTTCACTCTTATTGTCGAGACTGGAATGCAGTGGCACGATCTTGGCTCACTGAAACCTCCGCCTCATGGGTTAAAGTGATTCTCCTGCCTCAGCCTCCCAAGTAGTTGGGATTACAGGCATGTGCCACCATGCCCAGTTAATTTTGTATTTTTATTAGAGACAGGGTTTCTCCATGTTGGTCAGGCTGGTCTTGAACTCTTGACCTCAGGTGATCCATCTGCTTTGGCCTCCCAAAGTGCTAAGATTACAGGCATGAGCCACTGTGTCTGGCCAGGAATGTCTTTAAAAGCTGGAGTAATGAGACTTGGGAAATGCAAAGGAGTGACTGTTAGATATTGGGAAGTTGAGATTGCCTCAGAGAAGCCATCAGACCCAGGATTCTGGGAGTGGTAGAGAGAGACAATTAGCAGCTTCCTAGAACCACCGCTATGCCCCCACTCAAACAGCTCAAGGAAGAAAGGGATTCTGGTCTTTAATCTGAATGCACCTCTTATAGATGCTAATGGAAAGCAATAATACCAGTTAAAACTATGGCATCTTTACTATACTGACCATACTTGTAGTACCTTATATTCAGAGCAAAATAGTTACTGAGTATGTATTTTGCCAGGCACTATATTAGTCTCTGGTATGTGGTAGTGAATAGCCTCTGCTCTCCTGGTGTCCCTGGGTATTCTGCTAACTTTCTGTATTTCTTACTGGACTGCAGGGTCCATAAAGGCAAGAATCTTGTATGACTTTTTCATAACAGATGTTCATCTGTGCCATCTGTAAACATTTAATAAATATTTGTGGAATACATGAATCTGAAAGTGAATGGAATGATAAAGGGGGAAGAGACATCAGAGGAGGGAGTAAAATTTTACAACATGGTGACTTTACTAGAATGCAAACTCTATTAGGGCTGGACACTGATGAGTATTGGTTGGTTCGTCTGTACAATAAAGAGATTTGATTTGGTGAACTCTGAGATCATTTTGGTTATAAACCTTAATGACTCTTTGATTCTGAACTGTCACAGAAAGATATGAGCCCAGAAAAAAAACTAGAACATATATATTTAACTCAATTTTTGTGACGTCAGTTCAGAATTTAATTAATTTTAGTTGGGAATTTAGAAAACCCAAGTGACTGTTTAGTGTCTTTATTCTTATATTTTGACAGGAAAAGGATCGTAACATCTACTGCGCATTTGACACAGACCCAGGTAAATAAGATAAAGCTTCTAAGTCACTTCTCCTCTTCAAGATCATGGAATATATTGTGTCAGACCTCAGCAATCAACTGTCGACTTTTAAAAAAGGAAAATTAGATAGGATTTATTACCTGAGCATTTGCCATTGTCAAAATGTGTGGATGTTACCCATTCACTATGTTTTCTCTTGTAAGGAAGCATTCTCTACTGGTGATCTTCCAACCACCTGTCTTAGAACTGGGGTGATGGTTATAATGAAACCAGCTTCCTCACTCCTGGACCAAACAAATCAGCAGTTCAAGGGATGTAGCTCAGGATCTTCCATTTAAATAAGCATCCTATGTAATTTTCATGCATGTAAAAAGCTGAGAGCCACCATTCGTGTCCTTTGGCAATTTCAGACCAAAGCTTCTCTCTATATTTCTTCCTTGAGTCTTCTCTCAGTCTCTGTGCTCCTCAACCATCTCTCCTTTTGCTAGGCTGCGGGATTGCTATTGAGTGTGCTTACTTGTTAATGCGTCATGGGTAATGATGGTGTCACTGAATCTGGCATACTGTTTTCTCTTCTGTTAAATGAGAGGGTCAGAGTTGGTAATTTTTTTTTTTTTTTTTTTTTTTTTTGAGATGGAGTCTCCCTCTGCTGCCCAGGCTGGAGTGCAGTGGTGCAATCTCAGCTCACTGCAACCTCTGCCTCCTGGTTCAAGCAAGTCTCCTGCTTCCTGAGTAACTGAGATTACTGGCACCTGCCACCATGCCCAGCTAATTTTTGTATTTTTAGTAGAGATGGGGTTTCACTATGTTGGCTATGACTTGTCTCGAACTCCTGACCTCAGGTGATTTGCCTACCTCAGCCTCCCAAAGTGCTAGGATTAGAGGCGTGTGCCACTACACGTGGCCTCAGAGTCAGTGATTTTTAAGTCTCTTCCAACCCCAGCATGCTAAATTCTGTGAGTTGTGGCTGGAGAGATTTATCTCATCTTAGAGAGCTCCCTTGATCTCTCAGGGATTTGGGGACTCCTTGGGAATATGCTACAATCAGCATCATCCTAGCTTCTTATTGTTCACTAGGGGGCCTCCTAAAGGACATCAAACAATGATGATTGGATAGTTTAGACTTGGGGGCAGAGTGAGGGGCCCATTCCCTGAAAAAAAAATCATGGAGGTATTTTCATTCACGTTTTAGGCTTCCCTAGTATGGGTAATTCCCAGCAGCCTTCTATAATTCCAAAGGTCAGAAATCAACTGCCAAAAAATTTTACTAAATCATGTTCTGGTCTGGGAAACAGCCCTGAAATGCACTTCGAGCAAGACTGCGTGGAGGAGAAAAAAGGTGGACCAATGAGAATTGGGCTAGAACTGAGGAAAGTGAACATTCTTGGTTTAGATAAATATCCACGAAGTTTTTATGTTTACTACAGAGAAGCTCCAGGCTCCTACACTTCCCTGTGGGTAGTTTTAAGAAGCTATGGTAGGCTGGGCACAGTGGCTCATGCCTATAATCCCAGCACTTTGGGAGGCCAAGGCAGGTAGATCACGAAGGCAGGAGTTCAAGACCAGCCGGACCAATATGGTGAAATCCCGTCTCTACTAAAAATACAAAAATAGCCAGGCATGGTGACATACGCTTGTAGTCCCAGCTACTTGGGAGACTGAGGCAGGAGAATCACTTAAACCTGGGAGGCGGAAGTTGCAGTGAGCCAAGATTGCGCACCGCACTCCAGCCTGGGCAACAGAGCAAGACTCCATTAAAAAAAAAAAAAAAAAAAAAAGCTATTGTAGCAAAACAGGCTGGTGGTGACTATGCTTATCTTTTAGAAGAGCCATCATTGCATTTCTGCAGCACAGAATATGTATGTGTTTTTCACTCTTAGTGGTGGAGTTTATAAGTGTCTCATGATGTTTTGTTATTCATTATCCAATGACACTAAATACTGCTTAGTTAGCTGACTGTTCCCTTTAGGAAAACAGATATTGCTAAAGTCACTGTTCAACTTAATGGGGAAAATTCCACTAACATATAAAATATGTGATTTATAATTCAAAAATGTAAATACTCTATTGGTATTACATACTATAAAAGGACAGTTGTCTACATAATTACCTAACATGCATGTAAGGATCAATATTTCATTAAGACTATTGCTGTATTCTCAACCGGGTGAGAATTTCAGCCAAATGGTCTATCCATTTTCTTTTCCTTTATGGATCTCACTCTGTCACCCGGGCTGGAGTACAATATTGCAATGTCGGCTCACTGCAACCTCTGCCTCCTGGATTCAAGCAATTCTCCTGTCTCAGCCTCCTGAGTAGCTGGGATTATAGGCGCTTGCCACCATGCCCAGCTAATTTTTGTATTTTTAGTAGAAGTGGGGGTTTCACCATGTTGGCCAGCCTGGTCTCAAATACCTGACCTCAGGTGATCTACTTGCCTCTGCCTCCCAAAGTGCTGGGATTACAGCCGTGAGCCACCGTGCCCGGCCAGGCCATGCATTTTCTATTTCCCCAGAGTAACTTGAGAGAAGTGTCTTAGGCTAGAATTTGCTTATATATTTTCCATCTTACACATGGTTAAAATATCAGCGTGGTTCTTGAACATCAGCGTGCATTAGAATCACCTGGAGGGCTTGTTAAAACACAGATTGCCAGGCGGTTCCCAGAGTTTCTGATTTAGTAAGTCTGGCGGTTGGATCCCAGAATCTGCATTTCTAACCAGTGATCCCAAGTGATGCTGATGCTGCCATTCTGGGGACCACATTGTCTTGAACTAACAGCTCTGGATAAAAATCTAATTGGATTCTGAATGCCACAGATGCAGTTTGGGGATTGTTGTTTTTCAAAGCAGAATATCCATTTGTGGAATAAAACAGTTTATCATTGTTATTACCTGAAGTAATTTCTCTTTCCTTAGTGTTTTTAGGGGAGTTTTGTTGGTCACTTTTGGCAGGCATGAGGCATTGTATTACATTCATTTGGGCCTTTGTTTTGTTTTATCTCCTTTGTGACTGTGAGCTCTTTGAAGGAACGTGTTCGTCTTTAAATTCTCATTGCACCTTATATCTTGTAGACTTCACATCATTGTTTGGTAAATTGAATTTAGTTATATATACATGTTTTGTGCCTAGTTTCCTACACGTAATAATTATAAATAACAAATATCAAGTTAAGTATGCAGCTCACATATTTTTTTTTTTTTTTTTTTTTTTTTTTTAGACAGTGTCTCACTCTGCCACCCAGGCTGGAGTGCAGTGGTGTGGTCTCTGTTCACTGCAACCTCTGATTCCTGGGTTCAAGTGATTCTCCTGCCTCAGCTTCCTGAGTAGTTGAGATTATAGGCATGCGCCACTGTGCCCAGCTATAATAAGATTTATTCAGACTTTTTGGCATATAGATATTAGATTTGAGGCATTTCAGCTTTGGAAGACACCATAAGGATAATCCCAGTCCAAAGGTCCTTGAAGTCCACCACACCTCCTCTATAGCCTACTCATACTCAACTTTAGTAAAAAAAAAACCCCAAAATACGAAACACAAAATACCAAAACCCTGGGGTGAGGGAAACACCTTCCTCTGTGGGGTCCATTTCAAGTTTGAGAAGTTGCTCAAACCTTGCCTTTTTACTTCTACCCAATGATCCTATTTCAACCCCTTTTGATATCCTGTTTAGATAGGGTATTCCCACATCTGTTATTCCCCATGATTTGTTTCCTCTTTCCTTACTTCCAAATCTCCCTGCTCCAGAAGCAAGGGGCAGCCACAGCCCCACAGCCTCCAGGAGCTGGCTGCTCAGGGCACACAGGCTTGCTATTGACAGGTCTGAATCACGACTGATGAAGGAAATGCTTTCTCCCTAGAAAACGACTTCAAAACTTCCTACTTCAAATACAGGCTCACTACAGAATTTCTTACCACGATGACTTTCCTGGCAGTTGTCTGCAGTGTTATCAAGAGATGACATGGACCTCAAGGATCAAACAGGAGAAAAATGCTTAAAAGAATAACAAGTCTTCATTGAAGATAATAACCACAATGAGAGATATACATAGCTATGTGCTTACATGTCTTAGTTCACATTCCCCTCATTTAAATTTTAGCTCAAAAAATAAAGGGCTATGTTTAACCACTTAGGTATATAAATATACTTCATTCATATGTTTTTTACTTACTAAAGTCTATGCAAACTGGTATTACCTCAAACCATAATTTTCTACTATATTTTATAATTTTTCTTTAAATTGCCATGTATTTTTCCCACTGATGTTCACAAATTCACAGGAAACATCAGCCATGTACTATAAATAAAATATGAATTGCATCTACAAATAGGACTATAAATTTAATTCACTCACATGTAAAATTTAGACCAAAGAATACAAATGTCTACTAAAAAATACAGCCAGGAGTGATGGTTCACACCTGTAATCCCAGCACTTTGGGAGGCCGAGGTGGGTGGATCATCTAAGGCCAGAAGTTTGAGACCAGCCTGACCAATGTGGCGATACCACATCTCTACTAAAATACAAAAATTAGCTGGGTGTTGCAGTGGGCGCCTGTAATCCCAGCTACTTGGGAGGCTGAGGCAGGAGAATTGCTTGAACCCTGGAGACTGAGGTTGCAGTGAGCCAAGATCACGCCACTGCACTCCAGTCTGGGTGACAGAGTGAGACTCTGTCTCAATAAACAAACAAAAACAACAACAACAACAAAACCAACAGATTTAAAATACATTTTAGAATCCTGTTGAGTTCTGCATTATTGGGAGCAAAATCAAATCATGGACATAAATACTTTGAGAAAAGCAAGAGAGACACATGACACAAAAAATGAAAGCTTCCATGCTAGAGATGGACATGGATATATAGAAGACATGTAACATCCACAAGTCAGAATGGAAAAGAAAGCAAGACATAGAATTTGTGAGGATAAAACTCACATAGAAATAAGGGAAATGAGCTTTCATGGTATCTGGTGTAGACTTTCAGGAAATTGCCACCAAATATTTTTAAAATTAGGACACATTTTCCCAACCATAAGCATAAATGAGTTAGCCTTGATATCTGCCTCATGAATTGGGTAAAATTAAGCTGAGGGCCAGATGTTTTCCATCTGTGTTTTAGATTATGCTAAACATAAAATGATTAGAAAGCACCCGTATATGACTGAACGGTGTAACTATATATTAAAAAATCAGATGACATCAAGACACTGCCTTAGACTTTAGAAAAGTTTAGTGTATGTTGATATCAGAATTTTGATAAGTAATGAAAATATTAGATGAATAGTTTTACTGTAAAATGAACTTCTATTTCATAATAGGCATAATGAATCTTCATCATGCTGAAACAACTTTTTAAAAAGTGAAAGTTGCAGATTTTCCAGGTGGTATCAAACCAATAGCTAGATTTATTTACCCTGAATTAAATGTTGGTATTAGGTAGACAACCAAAATGTATTAGTTAATGTGGTTTATTATGTGTTATGTAGAGACTACTATAGTTCATATGCAAGGACTGAATTATGAATTAAGTCTCAAATATCCAATGGAGGATTATATTTTAGATAATTTCTAAAGACACGGAAAGAAAAGTATGTAAAGTCTAGAAAGGGAAGTCATCAAAGTGTCAGCATGAAACTATATCAGTCATCATGTACAAATCTTCAACTGGTATTAAGAAGTTGTAATAGTAAAACAATTATGAAACTCTCAGTCAATAGCTGTTTGATTACATCTTTGTTGAACAAATACCACTAGTTCATTATAGTAAGGAACATTACGTTATTCTACAATGTCCACAAATTAATCTGAGACATTGCTGTTTCTGGCAACATATCGGATTCCTTAAAAACAATCAAGGAAGGAGCAACTGACATCAAGATCTTTATACAAAAATGTGTTGAGTCTGAACATCAGAGAAAAAATTTTACTGCCTATATTAAATAGATTGCATGCCACGCTAATCAGGTTGCCATTATAGTGGCCCAATAATGAAATGTGTTATTTTGTTGTATTAATCTAAACATGTATCTCATTACCAACATACATCTATCTAGATATTTTTCTTATTTTTTCCTACTCTATTGAACTATGGTGGCACATAACATTTCAAAACTGCCCTGGTTCTCATACTCTTTTAAAGTTCCCTCTATCATGCAAACCAGAAGAAGGTCATGATATTTAATAGAAAATTAATATCACTTGTTTTGAGTGGCCCTCAGTTTGGGACACTAGCAAACTGTAATTACGCTTACTATAACGCAAAGCTTAAGGTTTGAATCTGATTCTATAACACAGACCATTTTCCAGTGAGAATGGTCAACTTACCTTGACCAGTCATTATTTGATATGATGAGCTAATGCAAGTAAAAGTGGCTTGCAATTTTAGAACCCTGAACAACTTACTAGATGTTTATGTGAATTTGAAGTCATAGCTGTAACAATATTCTATGAAACGGTTATGGCAGAAATGAAATAAATAGAAAACACTGAAGAAGTTGCTTTAAACTAATTACTTAAAACCCCACAATATTAGAATAAAAAATAGTACAACTTGGGGTAAAAAACTGACTTTTCTACAAATGTTACTGTTTCAAATAGGTTTCTGCAAGAGGCATGCTTGGCAAGATTAATTTTTAAATTGGCATATTTTATTTGACTACAGTAAACTAGTTTAAAAGAATATGCAATATAGTCAGAAGATTTAAGCACTAGTTGAAACTAGAAAATAACATAACATGGGAGATTACAGTTGTATTTTTTTTTTTTTTTTTTTGGTTTGAGACGGAGTTTTGCTCTTGTTACCCAGGCTGGAGTGCAATGGCGTGATCTCGGCTCACCGCAACCTCCGCCTCGTGGGTTCAGGCAATTCTCCTGCCTCAGCCTCCTGAGTAGCTAGGATTACAGGCACGCGCCACCATGCCCAGCTAATTTTTTGTATTTTTAGTAGAGACGGGGTTTCACCTTGTTGACCAGGTTGGTCTCGATCTCTTGACCTCGTGATCCACCCGCCTTGGCCTCCCAAAGTGCTGGGATTACAGGCTTGAGCCACCGCGCCCAGCTCAGTTGTATTTTCTTTAACATAATTTACTTTACTTTCATTTATTACCAGTACTATTTAAAACTAGTGATCAGTGAAGAGTGTATTTGCACAATTGTTTCTTGAGAAAAGCAGAAAACTAGTGTTAATAAGTTCAGAAAGACACAATTCTAAATTAATTAATTTACTGATAATGCAGTTTCTCCATGTTTCAAAGGTTTTGCTCAAAATACTTCAAAAACTGTTAAAATTAAAATAACATCACATGGATTTTAGTATTTTTTAAAATATTAACACTCGGGCCGGGCACAGTGGCTAATGCCTGTAATTCCAGCACTTTGGAGGCCAAGGAAGGCGGACCACGAGGTCAGGAGATCGAGACTATCCTGGCCAACATGGTGAACTCTATGTCTCTACTAAAAATACGAAAGTTAGCTGGGTGTTGAGGTGCGTGCCTGTAATCCCAGCTACTCAGGAGGCTGAGGCAGGAGAATCACTTGAACCAGGGAGTCAGAGGTTGCAGTAAGCCAAGATTGTGCCACGTCACTCCAGCCTGGTGATAGAGTGAGACTCTGTCTTAAAATAAATAAAAATAAATAAATAAATAAATATATAAATAAAACTTTACATTATAATTGCATGCTAACAAAACAGCTGCTTTAAAATTTATAATGTCTACTGACATTTGAGGCAATCATTAACATATTTTCTGCAATTAGTTATTTAAACTTCATTGAATTGTGTGCTGGGATCTTTAAGTGAAAACTTGAATGAAGCTGGTGGATTAAATTTACTTTATAATGTTGCCTGCTTTTGAAATATTGCAAATTCTATCAGATTTGCAGTGGTACAATGAGCAACCTTTTCAGTTGTACCAAGTTAAACACCATTACTTTTTTAGTTTGCAGGTGCAATTAAGTAAAACCATAAGTTATTCTGTCATATGACTTTGTTCTGTTTTAAAAAATTATACATATATATATTTTTAGTAAATTTAGTAGATATTTTAGTAAATTCCATATAGCTTAATCTAGTTTTTCTCTTAATAACTACAAAGTTATCTATTTCCAATATCTCATTTGTTTAGATATTAAATTCCATATATTTTTATCTACTTTTTGTCTTAACAACCAAAAAGTTATAAGACAACTTTACCTTAACATCTCTAAATAAATGATTGGATCTGTCAATTATAGCTAGGAGACTCATTTTGAAATTGCCATTTTTCTTTCTCTACTAAGAGCATTCTTTCACATAAAAGAATCATTTCAAATTTTGAGTCCAGAGCCTTTGGTCTTTTCACTTTCTAACAAGGATTCCTCTTTCCCACCACTTTCCAAAAATTCTTTTCTGAATCTATAGTCAATCCCAGGGCATGGTTCAGATGTGAATTTCTGTAACTTTTCATGGAAAGGTGAGTTTCTATAACTTTTTTCATTGATTTATACATCAAAATGTGTAGTCTTAATCTAATGATTTGGATCCAATGATTTTGATTAAGATTACATATTTAGGTGTATATTAATGTTAGTGCCTAGCAACTTTATCACTATTGCTTGGAAAACTGCCACACCCTTGAAAATTTAACACAGACTTCTCTTCCTGGATAAAGAACCATGAAGACTCACATTCTAATTTGTCATTAAATAGTTCCAATTTCTCTTATTCTAAGGCATATTGCCACCATGAATCTAATATTCATTTACTACCTTGTCCCAAGTTCCAGAATAAAAATACTATCTCTTAGGAGTATAAAAGTAATTCTTATCTCAATTATGTTGATGTTTGTGTTTTACTTAATATAAGATTCAAGAACAACCGTCAAAGCTTTTAAAAACTGATCCTTCAGTCTGACTTCAAACAAAAGGCAAGGTATAAGCAGTTTGTAAACTGCAAAATCCTATCAATTTGTAGAACTTCTTTAATGAAAAGATTATTCGGCTCTATTAAAATTTGGCATTAATGATTCTAGCTTAACATGTTAATAAAATTTAGAACATTTTCTGTGCTTTGCTAATCTTAAATCAGAAGATTTAACTGCCGATTAAAGGCTCAGTTACCGGTTTAAAAACTCAAATATTAGAAAACATCAAGGAGTTAGTTTCGACACGATAAAACATTTGTAAACTTCAAAACTTCAACTTTTAGAGAAAGGTGAGCCACCTAGACAAAAAGATACCCTATTTCCACATTTCCAAACTATGAGTATTCCTGGCTCTTCCCTGAGAAAAATCTTGGACTACTTCAGTGATTAAAAACATAATAAAATTCAAAGATACAAAATGGAACTAAACGTCCTGGCCTAACCAGAAATCCCTGGTGATTACTGTGAAGTAAGACTTGTTAAGATTTCCACAGCAAGATTAAGAAGAAAACAAGCAAGACAACACTGGGTATCTTGATGGGACTGAAATACAGGAGTGACGCTTGGGAAGCTATCTTCATGGTTCTTTCCCAGGCAAAGACCAACCTGAACAAGGGTCCCCAGTTTCTCCGTACCTCTCCACTAAGTCTCACCTGTGAACAGATCCTTGCGCCTCTAATATCTCTCTTCACACCAGCATAGCCGGCTGTGACCTGTCCCAAGAGTATCAACAAATGGAAAGCCACAGGGAATTCACCAGGTGAAAACAAACTTGGAAGAGAAACAGTCTCCGGTGAAGTCCTAAGGCCGCATGAGCAACTCAAGCTGTGACTGGAAAAATCTTGCCCTTCCTCTTTGCCACAAAACGGAATTGCCTGCCTTCTTCCATTCCTGCACCCAACACATTTGCCCAGAGCCTTCCAAACCAAAGAAGCCTCCGACAAAGGCAGACTATAGGAACCATCAAATTCCCGGTGAAAGCCGACTGCTTAGTACAGCCTCCCAGAGGAAAAGATCAAATGAGACCAGCTCAGTGGGGTCTTCCCGTAGTGACCCCTGAGTTAACGTATTTATTTTCACGCTGCAACTGCTGATCACTTTACAGAGACATATCATGCTGTAGCTCTGCATGGAGCTGAAGACAAAAGTAACATTTTTATTGTTATAATTATTTTTAACAAAGCTATTAAATAACCTGTACAAAGCTCAAACCGGTCCTAGCGAAAACCCGAGCACTATTTCCAATCTCCCAAGTTCCTTCCGCTTCAATTCAGCAGCGTTTCCTATATACAAGGCCAGCCCAGGGTGGTCCCCCACCGTCTCCTACGGTGGGAACGGTTTAGAGTTTGGAACCACCCTGGCGTAGGGCAGAGCTCCCAATCATGACCCAAATGCCCCAAGTCCCAACCCTACTTTCCGGCTCCTGGGAACTGGGTCCCTGTGTCCAAGGGCCGGGGAAGCTGGGGGCCTGGCTCCATTCTGCGCGGCAAGCAACGGAGAGAGTCCGTCTGGTGAGTCTCCCCTCCGCCAGCTGCCCACAGGTCCCCAGATCTCCCGAAGAGGTACTGGGAAGGGGGTCCACCTCTGGGAGAGTTCACAGGTCCCGCAGGTCCTCTCGCTTAACCCCGGCCTCAGCAACTTTGAGCTTCTTATTCTGGTGAGTTTTGACGTGCTTGGCTAGATGGTCGCTGCGCATGAAGCGTTTGCCGCACTCGGGGCAGGCGAAGCGCTTCTCGCCTGTGTGAGTCCGCAGGTGCCGCTGCAGCTCGTCGGAGCGCGTGAAGCTCTTCCCGCAGAAGAGCCAGTTGCACACGAAGGGCCGCTCGCCCGTGTGCCAGCGCAGGTGCGCCTTCAGGTGCGACGTCTTCCCGTACACCTTGCCGCAGCCCGGCACGTGGCATACGTGCTGCTTCTTCTTGCCCGGCTCCGCCTCAGGGGCGCCGCCCGCCGCCTGGCAGTTGGGGCAGCGGCAGCGGCGGCACCTCCTGGCCGTGGCCGCCAGGGGGGCCTTGGTCTGCAGCAGCGCGGCGATCTGGCTCTGGTACTGCGCAAAGTCCGACGGGCCCAACACCAGGCCTCTTTGCAGGGCGGCGGCGGCCGCAGCAGCAGCGGCCGCAGAGGCGGGGAAACGGGGCGCGTGGGGGGCCCCGGCACAAGTGCCGGAGAGGCCGCTTCCCGGAACCCCGGAGGCCCCCGGCCCGGCGCCTGCCTGCGGGATGCTCCACCACGGGAGGTCGTCGGGGGCTGGATTGGGTGACAACTGGCGGCAGGTGGGCGGCGGCGGCGGCGGCGGCGGCGGGGGCAGCAGGTTGGAGTAGCCGGGCGGCAGCGCGGCCTGAGTCGCGTAGGGCACGTAGGCGGGCGCGCAGCTAGCTGGCAGAGCCGCCATGCTCGAGGGCAGCATCTTGACCGGCGAGAACTCGTAGGGGTAGGAGGGGTCGGCGGGGGGTGTGAGCGGAAGCTCATGCGCAGCCCCGAAGGACGGCTGCAGGTGCGTCTTCTGCGGCGTCAGCCCCAGGCTGGGGTGCGGAGGCGGTAGCGCGCCGGGCGAGTGCGCCGGCATGTCGGCGGTCCACGGGTGGAAGAGCCTAGAGGGGGAGCCCAGCGCGGGGTCGTAGGGCACTTGCAGGAAGTCCGGGGGCGCCGCCGCGCCCGGCTGGCCGATGCGGCTACAGGTGGCGGCCAGCAGTGCCAGGGGCGAGTGCTTGCCCAGGTCCGGGGAGGCGCTGGGGGTGCGGTCCTGCATACGCAGAGAAGGAGGGCAGAGAAGAAACAAAAGGTTAGCTCCAAGCGCCGACTCCCGGCCTGCCCGCCGCCCCCGCGCCCGCTGTTATACTACTATCCCTCCTCCGCAGCGGCCGTCCCTCCCCCGCCACCGCACCCCACGCAGGCACCCACAGGCCGCAGGAAACTTTTGGAGCCTGCGCTACCTGAACGTGGGACACGCGAGCGCTTCTTGCTAAACTAGTTGGTGCACTGAGACGCCATCCAGCTTTAGAGGAAGCAGGCGCAAAGTGGGAGGGGGAGGCATCCGACAGGCCACTCCGGGCTACGCGGTCAGTTAGAGTCGGGAAACACCCACAACCCGGCGGCCCAGCCTCCCTCCCTCCCATCTTTTAAGCTCTCCTGTCCTCGCGCTCCTCCCCCGCCCGCCCCAGGATGAAATCAGCAGGAGGGCCCAGCAGGGTGAGCTCCGGTCGTGTTCTCGGCTGGCCAGGCACCTCCGAACAATCCCGGGTCCATGCGTCCCTCCTGCAAAGGCCACACTCTTGACACCGGATTAGGTGTGAAGTTGGCGTGGGCACCCTAGGCCTGGCTCCAGCTGCACCCACCGGCGGGGTTCCCTTTGAGATTCAAGCTGCACGGAGTACCGGGGGAGAACCGGACAGGGCCCTTTCCACCTTTCTCCCGCCCCCTCCGGGCCCAGCCCTGACCTGGAGAAAGGCCTGCAGCGAGTCGTTCCGGAGGACGGCCACCGCGGCCATGGCTACAACTTCCAGGCCTCTGGCTGTGGAGCGAGGCGCCGCCGCGGAGGCATGGACACCCGAAGGAGAGGACGAACGGCCGCCCAGCCTGCCTCCCCAGAGCCCGCTCTGCGCGCTGGGGCCCTCCCCGCCCTCGCCCCTCGCAGCGCCCCGCTCGCTCGCCCCGCGCGCGGTCTGAGCGCTTCAGGATCACCTCCAAGAATTTGATAAGGACTTTGCTGGGCCGCCAGCCAGTCAGAGGGAAGATTTATGGCTTTGAAGTTTGCCGCTACCCAATCATCAAAGAATAGCGGCTCTTTCAGAAGCGAAAGCAAATCCTTTGAATCCACAAAGCTCCTATGGTGTGTTTGTTGGTCTGGATAAAAGAACTGATTATTAGGGGGGATGGGAAGGGAGGAGATAAAGGCGGGACAATTAATGAAGTAATCACTATGTGGGAAATGTATATACACAAATAATTGGATTTTCCTGATCAAAGGGGGACTTGCCGCCTGGAGACCCGCGCTTGGGTTGCTCGAGACACTCTTCCCGCCCCCCCGCAACACACACACTTGCAATTTAAAGATTTGCACCAAGGCAGCGCCCAAAGTGACAAAGTGTCTTTGTTATCTCTAGAAAAATCTGCCTTCGGCTTCCAGGCGCGGGACTTTGGGACGGGAAGGAGTGTAACTCTCCCCTGTATTTGTACACCCTGCACCCTCGCCGCACACGCACCCGCCGGCGCACACAGCGGACCCAAGCGAGTTCTACGGTGGGGCGTGGGACCGATCGCGCCCGACCTGCCGCGTGTCCCCCCGCCAGCCGCTGTGGGGCCGGGGGCAGGGCTGTGACCCGGGGCGGGGCCGGGCGGCCGCCCAGCGAGGCGTTGGGTGGCGCGCACGCTCCAGGGCCGCCCGCCTGACGAGCGACCGGGGCTCTCGTGTGACGTTCCTGCTGGCGACCGGGAAGTTTTCCACAGGCCACAACTTTTGCAAAGAGGGGACCTGGGAAAAACATCCGCGCCGCTTGTACCCTCAAAGCTGAACTTGGCAGGACACCCTAGGCGATCCGTCAAGCCCACCCGAGGGGAAGAAGCTGCGCCGTCCCGCCCTCTTCTCTCCAGGCCACCCTGGACGACCAGGAGTCCTGGGCCGGGCTGGGGGTGCCGAAAGCCCCAGCGCTGCTGGTGGTTTCTCGCTCCGGGCTCTGCCAAGCCGGCGTGCGCTCTCGCAAGCCTGACGGACCAGGAACTACTTGAAAAAAGGAAGGCGCGGTCGAGGAAGCCTGGTTGTTGTGGTTCCATAAACCACAAATCAAACGAGAGAGGCCCCTGAAGGGGGAAGAAAAGTCAGTACAAACTTGTTCCTGTCACCTTTGGAAAGAAAAAGTTCCTCACCAGGCGCGGGGCATGCTTTGCCCTGGGCAGGGACGAGCTTGCCGGGGCTTGGGTGACCCCCATCCCTCCTTGGCCGCTCACCTCCTGCGGAGGAGGGGCTGTCAGCCGCCTGCCTCCTCCTGGCTCAGGGCACAGGGCTCATCCTGCCCCGGCGCTGCGGCCCCCGGGATTGCCTCCCACGAGCGCGCGGGCGGGGAAGAGGAAGAGGCACACGGGGCGCCGCGGGGTCCTCACCGCCCTGGAGCATTAGGAGCGGTGAACCGGGATGGAGGCCTCGAGGCCCGGGCTTGCAAGACCACACTGCGGAGTGGCCGCCGGAGCTCGGCCTACTGCTCTCCCTCACCAGCCTCCTGGTGGACACGGTCTCCACTCTCCGGCCCGCCAGCCGCGGGGGAGTCCCGAACCAGCTCGCGCCCAGCCTCTCTGCCCATCTTCCTCTCGAGAGCCGCACGGCGACCGGGACTGACGGAAGAGGACGGACAGGGTGACCCATCTCCCAATGCGGCGCCAGAGGTTAGCCTAACTCCAACGGACTCGGAGTCTGGGCTGTATAAGTATGCCCTCCGCACTTCCATCAGGGGTCGGGACGAGATGTCTCCAGACACACCTTCTCGCACGCCCAGGGCGCTCCTGCAGAATGGGAACATCGTACTGAAGACCGGTGGGCTGCAGGCGACCCAAATACAATGGGTTCCTCGCTCAACCCGCTCTCGCACACTCCCTTTTCCCCCAACAAGTTGTCCCCTGTAGAACGCGATCGGTGACCACAGTTTGGCCGACCCGATCTGGTTTCTGAAGATGAGGTCGGCTATTGTGGGAGCTGAGAAGGGGAGAGAGCTTAGTGGTTTCATGCGAGATCTGGCAGATTTGCTCCTTCCCACGCTCCCGTCCAAGAGTCGAGTCCTGGAGAAGGGTGGGACTCAAGGAAGCCCTTTCCCGGATGCAAGTCGAAAGCTAGCTCCTTGACACACACTCGCGCTGGCACATGCCCGCACCCTCGAAGCGATCTGGTACCTTAGCGCTTGTTTCCTTTCCTGCTCCTTTGAGCTCTTCGAAGCCCCCTTTCCCAGGCAGGCGAACAGGGCCGGGCTAAGCAGGACGGAAGGCAGCGCTTTTTGTTGAATCTCATAGCTGCTTTACCAAAAAGGCCAGAAGAGCCATTTTTACATCTCCATAGTCACAGGAATTAGCTTTTTTTTCTCTAAGATGTCCCCATTAGCCAATTAAACCACCGTCAGTGGGCAATAGGGTGAAAGATAGTGGCTTGGTGGTTAAGAGCTCGGAGTCTGAGCTCTCTGAAGACAGATTTTTTCCCGCCCTGCCACTTTCTAGTTGGTGACCTTGGCGAGCAAGGTACTCAGCCTCTGTGTACCTCAGTTTGCGGTTTGTAAAATGGGACTTAACAATAGTGCCCCTAGTAGAGTGGCTGAAGGTTTAAGAGTTAATATATGCAAAGTCTTCAGGACTGTGCTGAGCGTACAGTAGGACCTCTCGAGTGGTCGCAGTCGGCTGCTCTAGGCCTCATCTCCGTTTGTGAAAACCCGCCCAGATTCCGGTCCTCCCAGGCCGCAGCTGAAGTTTGGAGACTTTGCCGAATAGCTGTTTAGCCTCCCCCAACCCCCTTGGCCCTCAGAGCTCCTGAAAAAAAGTTCTTAATGAAGTAATGTTGAGAGCGTACATTAAAAATGCAATGCTGAGAGATCAAAGTACAATATTTATTTTAGAAATTTGTTACAATCACCAAGAGATACAGGTATCAAGGCCAAATGTCAGTTCCATTACACAAAGCCCCGTGCCCGGGAAGAGCGTGTGGCTGCTCTGCCATAATGTAAAGAGACATCAAAGACCGAGCGCGCTGCAAAAGTGCGCAGCCGGGAGGGAGGGAGCAAGCCCGGGAGGGCCAGGCGCGCCCCAGACAGCGCGGGGGCTGCGGGGGCGGGGGTCAGTTCAAAGAGGTATCCGCTGGGGCGCGAGTTCACAGGAGGGAAGATTTAATGGGCTTTCTTTTGTTGGTGGGTGTGTTTGCGCACGGTGGACCCAGGAACTCCTTTGCGGTCCTCCTGCCTCGGGGGGGAGATGGGGGTGGGGTGGGAGCTGCGAATGTGGAGCAAACTTTAACCGTGGCGGGGGGCGGGGAGGTTGAATACCGGTCTCCTGGAGGCGGCTGGCACCGCGGAGCTACTCTCCAAGCAGTGGGGTTCCGAGGCTGGGAAGTTTACGTTGCAGTTTCTTTGCGGGCGGGCGGCAAGCGACGACTGCACGCCACCTGCGCGCCGCCTGCGAGAGGAAGAGGCGGGTGGGTGAACCCGAAGCGACACGCGTAGGGAACGGACCAGCTCTGAGCGCTCTGGGATTAACTCTGGGGTTGCCACTTCGAATCCAAGCTTGGTACCTCGCTTCGGGCATTTTCTTGAAGCAAGTAGGGATGCATGCCTCTGGCATAAATCCAATCAGATAGTCGCCCCTCTCCAGTTGATTTTCTAAAAATCTAGATATTATTTAGATAATTTCAACACATTCTTAATTCTTTGGCCTTTCACAGTAAGGCATTGCTTAACCAGCTGGATCTCGCTCCTCTTTGCCAAGGAGGCTCAACTTTGCAATTGCCGGCATCTATCTAGTTCAATCGTTTCTATACTAAAGGTTCTGGGAGGATGGGGTCAGAATTTTGCCTGTGCTAATGCGGCACTGAATCGCAGGAGGCTGCCCATGCATTTCTTCAGTCATCTACAACCAAGAATTCTCAGAGCAGTCACTCGGCAGCCTTTTGAAGTTGTGCTAGAGCGGAAAGCTGCTATTGTTCTCATCTCTCAACAAGGAAAGGATCAAACTTTGCCTCTTCAATCTGAAAGATTTTTTTTTTTTTTTTTTTTTTTTTTTTTTTTTTTTTTTATGGTGGTCAGGGGAGGGATTGCAATCTGATACTCTAAGTTAACTTTGAGGATTTGGAGTGGTCTCCCAGATTAAGCTGCAGATCAAATCACAGATGCCCTAACGCCAGCATCTCAAGTCGGGGACACTTCATCATTAATACGGTGGAGTAGTCAGTCACAAGCAATCATAACGCTGGTAACCTAGCCTGGTGACCGAGCTAGTTTACTTTCCACTGAAATGGGGCCATTTCCTCAACTGGAATCCTTGAATTAATTTTAAGCTTAAACTTCCAAATTGGATCAGTATACAATATTGGTTGTAGAACTAGGAGGAATTTTTAAAAATCTCATCCGATTCTACTCCTTCATTTGATGGCAGGAGGAAACAGCATTTGCATGATACATGTCCTGCCTGCACAGTGCTGTGAACTTCCGTAGGTGCTCAATAAATGCTCACCGATGTTGGATGGTAGAGTGGAATTGTGTGTACCAATATCATCTGTGTAATGACTGGTGCCACAGAGCACACACATGTAGGAGGAAGTCAGAGAGGATTGGTGAGCCCCTCATCAAGGAGCTGGGGTTTGAAGGAGACTTTAAGAACCTATAGAATTTTAACTAATTTAATTTTATTGCAAAGAAAGGAAGAGGGTGAAGGGGAAAGGGACGGCGGAAGAAAGAGAATTCTTCTTCAGTGAGAAGTTGAATACGAGGAAGTTTTGGGCCTTTGATTTGTTGGTGTGGACATGGTGAAGTCAGAACAAGGAGTTTACCCCCATGCTGTCTACATTATTGTAGGAACTCCTGAGCAGGTAAATAATGTGAGTTCAATTCCATTTCTGAAAGCTTCTTCCCTAGGAGGCTTGGCTTGCCGAGTCTGGAAGGATAGATGCAAATGCAGTTTTCTAGGTGTGAGATGGTGAAAGTTTTGACTGGGAACTGGTGGTAGTAGTGAAAGGATGACTCACCATTTTAAAGGGGAAAAAGGGCAAAGCTTGGTGACAGGTTGGAATAAGACATTAAATAAAGGGGAAACTCAGAAGAACTTTTGAGCAAATGGTGCTGGGACAACTGCATATCTACATGTAAAACAATGAAGTTGGACCGTTTCCTTACAACACGCACACAGATTAACTCTAATCATAGACTTAAAAGTAAGAGTTAAACTCTAAAGCTCTTAGAAGAAAACAAAGGAGTAAATCTTCATGACCTTGTTAGGCAAAATCTTCTTAGATATGATGCCAAAAGCACAAATGACTAAAGAAAAAATAGTAAATTGAACTTCACCAAATTTAAAACTTTTGTGCTTTAATGAACACCATCAAGAAAGTCAAAAGACAACCCACAGGATCGGAGAAATCATTTGTAAATGAGATATCTAATAAGGGAACCCATGCAACTCAACAATAAAAAGACAACCCAATTTAAAACCAGATAAAGGATTTGAATAAACATTTCCCCAAGGAAGATATACAAATGGACAATAAACACATGAAAAGAAACCCAACATCATTAGCCATCACTGAAATGCAAATTAAAACCACAATGAGAGAAACTGCTTCACACCTACTAGGATGACTAGATTATAGAAAAGATAAAGTGTTGGTAAGGATGTGGAGTATTGGAATCTTCATACATTGCTAGTAGGAATGTAAAATGGTACAGAAAACAATTGAAAAACAATGTGGCAATTCCTCAAAATGTTAAACATGGAATTACAATTCTGCTTGGTAGGTACAAAGAGAATGGAAAATATACATCCACACAAAGACTTGTACATGAATGTTCATAGCAGCATTATTCTTAATAGCCAAACGCTGGAAACAATCTAAACGTCCATTCCCTGATAAGTGGTTAATATGTGACACATCTCTGTAAAGGAATATCATTCAGTTATAAAAAGGGATGAAGTACTGATACATGTTACAATATGGGTGAGCCTTGAAAACATGCTAAATAAAGGAAGCCAGTCACAAAAGTCACATATTATATGTTTCCATGTATATGAAATGTCTAGAATGGAAAAATCCACAGACAGAAAGCACCTTAGTAGCTGCCAGGGACTTGGGGGCAGGGAAAGAGGCAATGACTGCCAATGGGTAAGGCTTTTTGGTCAGGGTAAAAATGTCCTCAAATCGATTGTGGTGATGGTTGCCCAACTCTGTGACTATACTAAAAAAAAATTGAAGGGTACAGTTTAAATGGATGAATTACCTGATATGGTATGTAATTATATCTCAATAAAGGTGTTTAAAAACAAATCAAGGGGGGGCTAGGGGAGGGGTAGTGGGAGGGAGGGTGGGGAGGGATAATGTGGGGAGAAATGTCAGGTATAGGTGATGGGGGGATGGTGGCAGCAACCCACCTTGCTATAAATGTATCTATGCAACAATCTTGCATGATCTGCACATGTACCCCAGAATGTGAAGTACAATTAAAACAACAACAACAACAGCAAAGGATGGCTGGACACGGTGGCTCATGCCTATAATCCCAGCATATTGGGAGGCCAAGTTGGGTGAATTGCCTGAGGTCAGGCGTTCCAGACCAGCCTGGGCAACATGGTGAAACCCTGTGTCTACTAAAAGTACAAAAAATTAGCCTGGTATGGTGGCGGGTACCTGTAATCCCAGCTACTTGGGAGGCTGAGACAGGAGAATCGCTTGAGCCTGGGAGGCAGAGGTTGCAGTGAGCCGAGATCACACAGCTGCCCTCCAGCCTGGGTGGCAGAGTGAGACTATATCTCAATAATAATAGTAATAATCATCATCATCAAATGGACCCTATGGTTTTAGCCCGTGAGGCAGAAGGAATAGCTCAGTTGCTGACAAAAGCAGGAGAACAAGGAAAAGAGAGAGTTTAGAGATAAGTAGAAAAACTGAATTCCGGGTGGGAGGTTGAATCTAAGATTTTGGCTGGCTACACATGAAGAAATGTCTGCAGAAAGCTGTAAATGTCAGGAGTCGCAGTGAGTGTGAGGGACAGGGCTAAAGAGAAGACTCTGAACTTTTGGTAAGTAGGGAGGGCTGAAAAAATGAGCTCATAAGAGTGAGTGGAGATCAAGCAGGTAGAGAAAAGCTACAACAGGATTTGGAGAGAACGCACAAAAAAAAAAAAAAAAAAAAAAAAAAAAAAAAAAAGAACAACAGAGGAATAGAAGCCATCAAAGCAACCCAGTAAAAAAGAGTGAGAGAGGCAGGAGAAAACACAGAGCAGAGGAGTGGGAGGACGAGCAAGACCAGTGTGCCTGCCCAGGTTGTGGAAGGCGGTGGAGAGAGCCCTGTGGAAGAGTGTTTGCTCAAGAGGAAGCCTTGAGGTTCCATTCGGAGAGCCGAGGTGGGGACAGAAGGCAGATGAATCGAGATTAAGAATCCGTGAGAACAGATAGCAGGGCAAGAAAAAAGTTGTGTGTTCGTGTTTTGGGACATGGTAAAAAGGAAATGTCAGAAAAAAGGGGCAGTGATAGGTAGGGAGCCTAGAAACTGGCGGTCTGCAGGGGAATGTGGGTGTTGCCATTACGAGGAGAGGAACTTCTTTTTCCCAGCCAGGATAGGTGGGAAAGGATAGCCCCAGGACATAACTTCTGACCTGGGGGGAACAAAACAAACTCAAGGAGAAGCTGCTTTTTTATTGATTTGAAAGGACAAGAGCACAGTCTTTGCTGAGAGTGAAAGTGGTGGTCACACATTCAAAGGGCAGTAGGGAACTAGTGGCAGGTGTACACTTGCTTATGCTGAGCCTCGTCCTGTGTTTGACTTAATCACATTCAAGCCTCACATGTTTAAGTCTTGCCTTCTCTTCCATTCCACTGCCATTTGGATTCCCTCAGATAAGAAGGTAAGAAGAGGAGGCCAGGTGCGGTGGCTCACGCCTGTAATCCCAACACTTTGGGTGGTGGAGGTGGGCAGATCATTTGAAGTCAAGAGTTTGAGACCAGCCTGGCCAACATGGTAAAAATCTGTCTCTACTAAAAATACAAAAAAATTCACCAGGCGTGGTGGCAGGTGCCTATAATCCCAGCTACTCGGGAGGCTCAGACAGGAGAATCGTTTGAATCCAGGAGGCAGAGATTGCAGTAAGCCAAGACCATGCCACTGCACTCTAGCCTGGGCAGCAGAGCAGGACACGGTCTCAAAAGCAGAAGGAGTTCTGTGACCTGGAGCAGGGGAAGGAGCCCTGGGTGCCACCTGCCTCCCATGGGAGGAAGGTCCTCCAATAAACCTGCTTTTCTTAGACGTGCACAGTTGCTTTCAACAGCACTGCCATGGACAAGGATGATCTTTAGGTACAGACAGGGCCTCCTTACAAAAGACATATGTTAGGAAAAGGTAGTGCCACAATTCCTTTATTAAGCATATATTTTTCTATTTGTAATATTCATGTTTCAAAATGACCTTGTAGCAAGTACCACTTGATGTGAGAAGGAATCAAGGCACGAATAAATCCATGAACTTAAGATCATGGCAGGAGCCTGCAGAAACTCATAGTACTGTGGCTTTGCACGCTGTGGCTCTGTCAAACATCTTTCTTTCTAGGCACAAAAAGCAAATCTTGACTGAGTGCAGTGGAGGAATGCCCAGGTGAGCACAGGCACAGTGCCAGGTGCTGCAGAGGACCCAAGACAGAGTCACTGTGCCCTCAGAGAGTTTGGAATCCAGCACTAGGAAAAGAGAGGCCATGGGAGCACAGGTGGGTCCCACAATCATGGGAAGAATACTGTCTGACTCAAGGGCCTGGCAACTTATCTGTGACTCATGAAGACACAGGCCCAGAGAAGTAAGGTGATTCCTTGAAATCACAGAGTGAAAGAACTGAGTCTCACCTACATTATTTGAGACAGGTTCTCTCTCTGTCACCCAAGCTGGGGTGCAGTGGTACAATCTCAGCTCACTGTAACCTCCACCTCCTGGGCTCAAGCAATCGTCCTGCCTCAGCCTGCCTAGTAGCAAGGACCACCTACATGTGCCAGCACACCTGGCTAATTTGTTTTTTATTTTCTTGCGGACACAGGGTCTCCCTATGTTGCTCAGACTGGTCTCAAACTCCTGGGCTTAAGTGATTCTCCTGCCTTGGCCTCCCAAAATGTTGGGATTATGGATATGAGCTGCCACACCCAGCCTCATCATTTTTCCAGTGAATGTTTTACTAGGAAACACCAGTATTAAAAGGAAAGATTCTCCAAGTACTGTTACTCACCTGTGGTGGCATATATTTCCTAAAAAGAAATGAATGCAATCAATCTTTCTTTTAGGCTAAGCTGTAATGTTTCACATACACAATTCTTGAAATTTGATCTCGATTATAGTAATAAAATTAAACATGCATTAACATATAGGAGAATCAATTTTGATATAAGCTCAACAAATATTCAGTGAAAAACATTGTCATATAGTGAGAAATGCAAATTAAGTCTGAAGCCCCCCATTTCTACCCCTGTAAGTCTAGCACCCCTGGATGGAGGCGGGGTTTGGCTAACTTGGGCTGGAGAGGCAGGCTGGTGAGGTTATAGGTTTGTTCTGGTTTGTTGGTAGTGGTCTTTTGGGGGCCACAGCCTGTTGTGCTGTCTCTGCACACGCAGACACTTTCCCCCAGTGTGCTTGCATGACCGTGTGGCTGCCAATCACAGCACGGGGTCGCCCAGAATCTTCTCAATGACTCTATTTTACAGATGAGTAATTTGCCCAAGATCCCACATCTTGTTCTTGGAATTTAATGCAGGTGATGTTACTCCAGAGGGCAACTTTTAACAATCAGAATAGAGCAGGCGTCCCCAAACTTTTTACACAGGGGGCCAGTTCACTGTCCCTCAGACCGTTGGAGGGCCGCCACATACTGTGCTCCTCTCACTGACCACCAATGAAAGAGGTGCCCCTTCCTGAAGTGCGGTGGGGGCTGGATAAATGGCCTCAGGTGGCCACATGCGGCCCGCAGGCCGTAGTTTGGGGATGCCTGGAATAGAGTGCCTCCCTGGGTGAGTGCAAAGCTCTTTCTATTATCGGAAAAACAAACACGTATGTGGGTCTGTGATGGCATTATTAAATATGAAGTCTGGGATATTTACTGGCCACATTACAGGTTGTTTATTATTTGCCTCATGGTGAAAATGTCGGTCCCACATGAGATGCTTGTTATCTGGTTTTACCCAAGATAAATATAGGTCTTGACCTCAAGGATTATAGTTCAGATCCATGATGACTTTTTCCTTCACTTCTAGAGTAGTCTTTTCTTCCCCCCCACCCCCTGCCCCAAGCCACCAGGGGGCACACAGAATCAGCTATTTACCTTGGAAAATGCAAGGCACCAATTTTAAGGATATAGATAAATATCAGTCCAATATCTTTAGAGGTATAGCTGGGAACAGACTAACACTAATATCAGGCGTCTGTCCCCATTTCCACTTAAAAGATCGTCTCTACTTCCTTTAGGACTGACAAGCGTCTCACCCATGGGCCTTTTGGTCTTCAGGAGGCAATGCCCTTTTTATTTGGGTGTCAGTGTCATGGTGTAGTTTCAGGTTGGATCTGTCCTCCTTCCCCTGCAGAAACACACATATAGATCCTTCTGTCCAGGGCACCAGCTCCAATCCCCCTTTGCCTTTGTTCTCTTCTCTTTCTTTCGGCTTTTTTCATGGCTGCTCCCTGAAACCTTCCTCATTTGTTGTTATTTAAAGGTTCTCCTAGGTAACTGCTACAAGAGGCTCTAAACCTGCACAGGAATCCCTGCTTGTCTCTTGCTTACTGTGTCATTAGGGTTCATTCATAGTGAACAGAACCTATTTTACCTGGTTTAAGCAGACAGGGACTTATTATAAGATATTTACTTCTAGGCCGGATGCAGTGGCTCATGCCTGCAATCCCAGCACTTTGGGAAGCCAACATGGGTGGATCACCTGAGGTCAGGAGTTTGCAAGCAGCCTGGCTAACCTTAGCAAAACCCCGCCTCTACTAAAAATAGAAAAATTAGCTCAGCGTGGTAGTGATCTAAATCACTACTGAGTACCTGGTAGTCCCAGCTACTCAGGAGGCTGAGGGAGGAGGATCACTTGAACCTGGGAGGCAGAGGTTGCAGTGAGCCGAAATTGTGCCACTGCACTCCAGCCTGGGTAACAGTGAGACTTTGTCCCCCCTGCCCCCCCCCCAAAAAAAAAGGATATTTGATGTCTTACAGCATGACGGGAGGGCAGAAGAAACAGAATCACTACTGAACTTTCAGGGATGACTCCCAATGCCACATCTCAGACTTAGGTTGGCAAGGGAGCCACTGCCCCCACCAAGATCAGGAGGTTGTGGAATCAGAAAGCTGCCTGCCTCCTAGGGAGCCATAGTGACAGCTGCCCAGCTTCAGACTCATGCCACCTCTACTGTTATCAAACTGAACTTGGGTCTACCCACCCAGCGCAGCAAAGCCAAACATTGACATTGGGATTGCAGCAAGAGAAAGTGAGGCATTTATTGTAGGGTGCCAAGCAAGAAGGACTGGGCAGCTAAAGCTTATCACCTGAACTCCCAGGTGGTTCTCAGGTAAGGGTCTTTAAAAGTGGGGAGGCAGAGGTTGTAGGCTGATATGATTTGGCTCTGTGTTCCCACCCAAATCTCATGTCAAACTGTAATTCCCAATGTTTACAGTTGGGGGAGGGACCTGGTGGGAAGTGATGGGATCACGGGGGCAGACATCCCCCTTGCTGTTCTCATGACACTGAGTTCTCACGAGATCTGGTTGTTTAAATGTGTGTAGCACTTCCTCCTTCGGTCTCTCTCCCCTGCTCTACCATGGCAAGACATGCTTGCTTCCCCTTCACCTTCTGCCATGATTTTAAATTTCTTGAGACCACCTAGCCATACTTCCTGTCTAGCCCACAGAACTGTGAATCAATTAAACCTCTTTTCTTCATAAATTACCCAGTCTCAGGTATCTTGCTCTGTCACCCAGGCAGGAGTGCAGTGGTGCGATCTCGGTTCACTGCAACCTCTGCCTCCTAGGTTCAAATGATTCTCCTGCCTCAAGTAGCTGGGATTACAGGCACACCCCACCATGCCTGGCTAATTTTTGTATTTTTAGTAGAGATGGGGTTTCGCATGTTGGTCAGGCTAGTCTTGAACTCCTGACCTCGTGATCTGCCCACCTGGGCCTCCCAAGTGCTGGGATTACAGGTGTGAGCCACTGTGCTTGGCCCCTTCTGGTAGTTCTTTATAGCAGTGTTAGAACAGACCAATACACAGGCAAAGTCGTAAATCAACTCTCACACTTCTATAAAGAACTACCGGAGGCTAGGTAATTTATGAAGAAAAAAAAAAAAAAAAGGTTTAATTGAATCACAGTTCTGCCAAGAACTCAGTTTGAACTTGAGCCAATTTGAAAACACCAATCAGAAATCTTGGGAAGACAAATTGGTTTGAAAAGTGGGAAGAGAGAAGGTGTTTCCTGGAGATGTATTTATTTTGAAGATCTAGTGGGACATTCCTGAGGAGATGTCAAGGAGGTATTTAGTAATTCAGAGCTGGAACTCTAGGGAAAGGTCAAGCTGGAAACAGATTTGGGAGTTGTGAGAGAGAGAGGTGGTCAAGGGAATGTATATTGTAGTAACTCAGTAAATGTTGGTTGAATGACATAATCCCATCGCAACTGGGACCAGATTGGCTAAACCATAATTAGTATTTGTAATAAGCAGAAAGAGCACATTGGTTTTTGGCCATAAAGGAGAAGTGAAGGTCTAGGAATGGAGACTAGGAATGAACATGAAGCAACTGCATAATCAGCAAAGGTAGCAGCTATTTAGATCATTTCATTTTAGCTATTCCAATCTCTTTCTAAGCCAGAAGACAATAAACTATATTTTCCAGACTTTCTTGCAGCCAGGGTTCCATATATATGATTTAGATCATACCCATCAGATGCAGCATACCAAATTTGGAAAGCAGAAGTAAACAGTTATAAGGCGGGAACTGTGTTTTTGCTGTTCCTACGAGTAAGCACAGTGGTGGTACCTTTGTTTTTTCTATGACAGCTGTAACAGGTCCTAAGTCCCAGCCCTATGTTCATAGTTGTCAAGAGGTACACACATCATGGTAGTGAGATGGAGCAGGGATCCCCAAGCATGGAAATAAAGGAAAACCTTGAGTTCCTTTAAGGGTAATTTCAGGCACCTGGCTATAGAAGTAAATGAGGAACTTGATAAGCAAGAATGTAATCATCGCCTAAAATAGCCAAAGAAGTTAGAATCATAAGAATGTTTGGTTTCCTGTAGAATATAAAAATAAGTTTTTTTCTTTTTTTAGATGGAGTCTCATTGTGTCCCCCAGGCTGGAGTACAGTGGTGCAATCTCGGCTCACTGCAACCTCTGCCTCCTGGGTTCAAGTGATTCTCCTGCCTTAGCCTCCCAAGTAGCTAGGATTACAGGCACCTGCCACCACGCCCAGCTAATTTTTGTATTTTTAGTAGGGACGGGGTTTCACCATGTTGGCCAGGCTGCTCTCAAAATCCTGACCTCGTGATCTACCCACCTCAGCCTCCCAAAGTGCTGGGATTATAGGCATGAGCTACTACACCTGGTCAAAATTACCTCTTAAAGTATGTCCTTGAGTTGTTTTTTAGAAACCTGACAACCCACCAAATGGATCCACTGGCAGGTAGACCTCGGGTAAGGGGGAACGGAGGACTGAACTCTGACCCTGTTCCTTGTTTCAGATTTCTTCCTGAGGGGCCTGGAGGAGGTCACACCCACAAACAAGCCAGAGCTAACATTCTTTACAGCTGATTCCAAACGTTTAGATGAAGCTTCGCCTCCATAACCAATTGCAAATCAGAAAATATTTGAATTCACCTACGAGCTGCGGACTCCCTTTGAGATGTCCCACCTTTTTAGGTCAAACCAATGTATAGCCCAGGAGCCAACATGTGAGGGAAGAAGCCTTTGGGTGATCTAGCCTCCAGCTCTTGGAGCCACCCTGGCTGAGATGCCCGACATCATGGAGCAGAGATGAGCCATCCTCTCTGTGCACAGTCCAAACTCTTGACCCAGACAATCCATGAGCACAATGAAATGGCTGCCGTTTTACTCCACTAAGTATAGGGAGTTTTGCTAAATAGCAATAGGGAATCAAGACATCCATGTTCCATATCATCCATGTTCCTCACATCCATTTTCCATATTATCTGATGATTATCTTTCACCAATACCAAGCAGCTCGTATTTATTTTTACCTTGCTCAAAAAAACCTTAAATGGTTCCCCATTGAATATGGAATTCATTATATATTCTTTAGGCTTGCATTCACGATCCTGCTCCGTTTAGAATCTTACTTCCTTATCTTTCACTTTAACCCGCTACTCACTTTCAATCCGATTGTACTGTAGAACAGATCTTCACTCGGGCATGACTGATGCTTTCCTATCTCCGTGCCGTTTCACCAGCACTGGCGTTTTGGTTGGGATTGTCATTTTCTATATTTATCAAATTCCTAGCTATCCTTCCTTCAAGCTCAGTGCAAATCTCACATCCTGTAAGACTGTGCTGCCCAATATGGTAGCCATTAGTGACATGTGGCTATTCATGTTCAAAATGACACTGATTAAAATATAAAGTTTAGTTCCTCAGTCTCACTGGCCACTTTCAGTGCTCAGAGGCCACATCCCACTGACAAGCACTGTCTTCAGTTTTCCATCTCAACTCATCTCTCCTTCTCCCATCTAACCTTAAAACTGCATTTTTAGCAATTTTGACCTGAATGATATTTCTGAGGGTTGTGTAATCCAGATCCACAAAATGCCAGCTACACCTTGGCTTTCTACCATTCTAGTGCATTGCTCTGTATATGGTAGGCGGCTTGAACATTAATTGAGTTGGAAGGAAGCAGTGGTTAATCTCTATACCATGCTAAGGGGTTTGGGTGAAATTACCTCTTATGATCTTTTCCAGTAAAATATTCAACAAACAACACAAATGTGTTATCTTCAACAATATATAACCTACCAGGAAAGCTATTTTTCAAATCACAGATGATTTGGGAGGAAGGCCCTTGAGAGGAGCGTTCTGGTGTGGCTGTTTCGTTTCTCCAGCAGCTATTTCAGGTATTTAATTATTTTGGAGTGTGTGCTTGCATGTGCTTTGTCTCAACAAATGCCAATTTTTTGCCTAGTCCTCCTGACGTCTTAATCTTTCTGCCAGCGCTACATGCCATTGAGCCAAGGAGGAATTTCCTTCTCACTGTTGCTTCTCTGACCAAGGAAGACATAAGCACAACCAGTCACCAGACTGATGAAATTCCTTCCAGTTTCAGAAAAGATGATTGCCAATCCCTAAATTATTAAATTCATACTAATAAAGCACAAAAACTGAATTCTAACATTATATGCCATGTGATAAGACTACTTCATTGTCTGTGTATGTGTAGATAATTATTTTCAAGTTAACCATCCAATTTTTTTTTTTTTTTTTTGAGATGGAGTTTTGCTCTTGTTACCCAGGCTGGAGTGCAATGGCGCAATCTCGGCTCACCGCAACCTCCGCCTCCTGGGCTCAGGCAATTCTCCTGCCTCAGCCTCCCGAGTAGCTGGGTTACAGGCACGCGCCACCATGCCCAGCTAGTTTTTTGTATTTTTAGTAGAGACGGGGTTTCCCCATGTTGACCAGGATGGTCTCGATCTCTTGACCTCGTGATCCACCCGCCTTGGCCTCCCAAAGTGCTGGGATTACAGGCGTGAGCCACCGCACCCGACCCTCTAAATTTTACCTGTACAGTAAAGCAGGCATTAGGCATGTGATAGAGGCACTGTGTTCATTAGTGTGGCCTTTTACAAGCCCCATAAAGAGACAAACCTTGATGGTGTTTATACATTACATGATGTGTGCATGTTAACAGTGTTCACTGTTTTCATTGTCCTTCACTCATAGCCAGAGAGTGAGCTCTTCTTAAACCTGGGACATTTGAGGTTGAGGTTAATATTTAGTTAATCTAAACGTTCTATTTTATTATTGTTTTATTTTATTATTATTATTATTTTTTGAGACAGAGTCTTGCTCTGTCGCTCAGGCTGGATTGCAGTGGTGCAATCTCCACTCACTGCAACCTCCACCTCCTGGCTCAAGCAATTCTTGTGCCTCAGCCTCCTGAGTTGCTGGGATTACAGATGCCGGCCACCATGCCTGGCTAATTTTATATTTTTTAGTAGAGACGAATTTTGGCCATGTTGGCCAGGTTGGGCTCAAATGCCTGGCCTCAGGTGATCTGCCCACCTCTGGCTCTCAAAGTGCTGGGATTACAGGTGTGAACTACCACACCTAGCTTAAACACTCTATTTTAAATATTAAAACCTGGACTCTGTACCAGAAGCCCCTTTTCAGTTACTCAGTAACCTTACTTTTATCTAACAGTAATAAATGGAAATTTATCTGGAATAGATACTGAAAACCAGGGCACTGCTCTTTGGTTTTGGATTTCACGATTTTTGGATATCTTTGGGATTCTTTCCTAGCTTAGCTGTTTCTTTAGAAATTTTTTTTTTTTTTTTTTTTTTTTTTGAGGCCGAGTCTTACTGTGTCACCCAGGCTGGAGTGCAATGTTGTGATCTCTGCTCACTGCAGCCTCTGCCTCCTGGGTTCAAGGGATCCACCCTCCTCAGCCTCTCAAATTGCTGGGATTAGAGGCATGCACCACCACACCCAGCTGAGAATAATTCTTATTTCAACCACAATAACATCTTGTGCTTATTTTGTTAGGATATGTTTTTAAGATACAGAAAACATGACTTTTCTTGATATTTTAGAAAGATGTCCCAGGTCTCAGTATTATTACAAAGTGCTTTTGGGCCAGGCGATGTAGCTACACCTGTAATCCCAGCACTTTGGGAAGCCAAGGAGGGTGGGTCACCTGAGATCAGGAGTTCAGACCAGCCTGGCCAACATGGTGAAACCCCGTCTCTACTAAAAATACAAAAATTTAGCTGGGCATTGTGGTGGAAGCCTGTAATCCCAGCTACTCGGGAGGCTGAGGCAGGAGAAGCTTGAACGCGGGAGGCAGAGGTTGTGGTGAGCCGAGATTGCACCATTGTACTCCAGTCTGGGCAACAAGAGTGAAACTCCATCTTAAATAAGTAAATAAGTGCCTTTGGGGCTGAGGCAAAGCAGAACCCCAGCGAGGGCATCTCAACATGGCCCAAGGCAGGCCAGTCACCCTCCCCCCATCCCTAGCACTTGCTGAGGATAAGGCCACCATCTCTGTCTTTCTTTACCCAAAAGTCTCTGCCAAGTGAGTAGTGCCCTGGATGCACATCCCAGGACCAGGAGGGACACATCATTAGCTACAATAGCAATATCACTCTTCAGATCTCAACAATTTAAGAATATGATGGCTTACATTTACATCTAAAAGAGAGGACTATATAAAACACCTGTGTATTTTATTTTCTACTAACCTAATTAATAATTGACAGACATGTATATTGCGTGCATTCTTGACATAGTATGAAGAGTTAACATTATTTTCTTCTAAAAGCATACAAGAAACTACTGAGTCTTTAACTTTCCTGTTTTGATGACAAACTAGTAAGAAGTTCAGCACTCTGTGAGAGCCCAAAGGCAGAGATGTGTGAACCTAACAAGGCTTTTTGTTGTTGTTGTTGTTTTTGAGACAGAGTTTCACTCTTACTGTCCAGGCTGGAGTGCAGTGGTGCAATCTCGGCTCACGACAACCTCCGCCTCCCATGTTCAAGTGATTGTCCTGCTTCAGCCTCCCGAGAAGCCCGGATTATAGGCATGCACCACCACTCACAGCTAATTTTTGTATTTTTAGTAGAGACGAGGTTTCTCCATGTTAGGCTGGTCTTGAACTCCTGACCTCAGGTGATCTACCCACCTCGGTCTCCCAAAGTGCTGGAATTACAAGCATGAGCCATCGTGCCTGGCCTACTCATTTCCCTCACCTGTGAAATACGGGACAAATTTTCTTTCTGCCTGCTTTTCTTTCTAGATTTCAACAATATGGTAATAACATTTTTTCCCTTATATGTGAAGTTTGAGAAGGTTTTTTTCCTTTAAAACAATTTTAAATTGTGGTTAAAAAAAAAACCCACAAAAATTGACCATTTAAACCATTTCTTAACCATTTCAGTAGTGTTAGGTATATTCAAAGTGTTATGTAACTGATCTCTAGAATTTTTTCATCTGGCAAAATGAGAACTCTGTAGTGGTTAAACTAATAACTCCCTCTTTCCCCTCCTACCCCCAGCCCTTGGCAACCACCATTCTACTTTCTGTTTCTATGAATTTGACACTCCAGATATCTCATATAAGGGGAATAATACAGAATTCCTTCCTTTGTGTCTGGCTGATTTCACTTAGCATCATGTCCTCAAGGTTCCTCTTGGTATCTTGTGTCAGGATTTCCTGCCTTTTTTTTTTTTTTTTTTTTTCTGAGATGGAGTCTCACTCTGTTGTCCAGGCTGGAGGGTAGTGGCATGCTCTCGGCTCACTGCAACCTTTGCCTGACCACCTCCCCCACCCCCACTACTGGGTTCAAGTGATTCTCCTACCTCAGCCTCCCAAGTAGCTGGGATTACAGGTGCCTGCCACTGCACCTGGCTAATTTTTGTATTTTTAGTAGAGATGGGGTTTCACCATCTTGTCCAGGCTGGTCTTGAACTCCTGACCTCACAAACTCCTCAGCTCCCAAAAAGCTGGCATTACAGGCATGAGCCACCATGCCCAGACTGATTTGTTTTTTTTTAAAAGAAACGTTGTTCCTGAAAGTAGATAATATGATAATATTTTAGGTTAGAGATAGGCCTGGAAATCCAATCTATTATTTTACAGATGTGGAAGCTGAGGGCCAGAGAAGTTACTTATAGAGAGCCACCCCGCAGGTTAGTGTAGAAGCCTGGGGCAGAAGCCAGAGTCTTAGGACATTCCGAGCAAGTACTTTTTCTATCACATGAGGAGATGAGGGGCTGCAGTGCAGGTAATCCAGAAAGAGAGATGACAGGGTTTATAATAGCATTAGGTAGAAGGGAAAATAGCATTGATGTGCTGGACAACAAAATGTGCACGTGGGGATGTGAGGCAGAGAGCCAGCGGAGGGGTTAGACTAGGAGGAGGGGCTGGGGTAAGAGGAAAGTCTGATATGGGGAAAGGAGAAGTTAAAGGGAGAGAGAACCAGGAAGGAGGGAAGCAGAGGGGAGGATGGGAACTCAGTGATGGTGGAAGACCCAGGCTTTCTAGAGGTGCTAGTGACCTGACTGTGTGGCTCATGCCTGTGATCCCAGCACTTTGGGAAGCCCAGGCAGGAGGGTCTCTAGAGGCCAGGAGCTTCAGAACAGCTTGGGCAATATAGTAAGCCTCTATCTCAACAACAATTTAAAAAGTTAGCTGGACGTGGTGGCACACCCTGTAGTCCCAGCTACTAGGGAGGCTGAGGTAGGAGGATCCCTCGAGCGCAGGAGTTCCAGAGCACAGTGAGCTGTGATCATGCCTCCTGCACTCCAGCCTAGGGGACACAGCAACCTTGTCTCTAAAAATCTGAAAAACAAAAACCAAACAAACAAAAAAACCCCACAACTTTTTAAGGGCTAGTGAATAAAAATTACTCTTGCCCTATAGCAGCTAAATTCTATTTACTTCAGGCCCACTTCCTTCGATAAGCTAAGTTAGTGAAAAAGTGTGGAATTCTCTAGTGCCCCCCACTCCAACCTGTCCACTGATGCTTGAAATACCTGAAAGTAGCACAGTGGCTTTCAGGCCGTGAAGAGAAGTCTTAAATTGCAAATGCCTTGCTGAGGCAACAGATTGATTGGCACTCTGGCCCTTCAGAGTATAAGCAACCAGCCTTCAACAAGTGTAAGTGATTTTATCAGAAACTTCGGGAAAGGAGCGTGATCAGAACAGGTGGGTTGCTGGATTACTAAAAAGGGAGCTACTGTATTCATGCAGGAGGGAGCCATGGGGAAGCCAAAATCAGGGACACCTGTGCTTTGGCTTGATCTGGGCCTCATTTGTCTGCAGTGGTGGCAGACCACGGGGCTTGGTGGCAGACCTGCTGTGGCCAGACAAGATGACTGTGAATCCATAGATTCACATGATTTATGATGATTTTTTTCCCCTAACTCGGTTAGTTTCCTTATCAAGGAAGCTTTGTCCCAGATGATTCATGAATAGCAGTATCAGGCAACACATTACATAATATGTATGTTTTCTTGACACCCGGAATGTACTCATGCACACCCATGTAAACCCTCATTGGATGTTTATTTATTTTGAAAGACTGTGTTTTCTGAGAATTCTTCAGAGACTTGCAGTAGAGAGCAGAAGCCACCTTTATGGAGAACACAATTTTCTTTCTCTCCTGTGTTCAATTCCTGGCTGGTTATAACGCTATCAGGCTCATTTCCATATCAAACAAAGAGGAGGCAGGAATATACTCCCCTGACCGACATAAAAAGACACATTACTGCAGATTGTCTAAGAACTTATTTTTTATGGCCAAAATTAGCAAATTATTCACAGTAATAGGTGAGTCAGATGACAATAGTGTTTAAGAGAACAAAGCTACTCATCAGGACTCGGACCCCAAATCCGCCCCAAGGCAGGTCCCCAGCTGCCAGAACATCTCTGCACACTGACAGCCAAGAGGCTATAAAAAAAGAAAAAGAGGCGGCCAGGAAATCTGCCACTTACCCAGATGCAGCGACCAGAACGTGCATTCCAGGGCTCGCTCTGCAGCTGCCCAGAAGGCTCCGTGGGTGGCCACTCTGCTAACTGTGGGAGCACACGTGGCTCCCATCTCATGAGCAGTCTCAGGGAAGGTTGGGGCTTCAGATACCCAATGTCTATTTCCATCCTTAATGTGAGACCCTTTTGGAGCTCTTGGAGACTTTCAGTGGAAACCTGAGCTGCCAGCTGCCAGCCATCAGCGGTGGATTTCTTGACCTGCTCTTCATCAATACCAATTGAATAACCCTTTGAAAACGTTCACATACATAGTGTGCAAGGCAGTACCCTTCCGCATGAGACCTGTTCTGGAGACGGCTTATCACCCAGTAAATCAGTGTTGGCCGTCTGGGACTCAGTGACCCTTTCTACGAGGCCGTGGTAAGAGATTAAATAGACAAGGCCCTGAAACTGGACCTTGGGACTAGGGCTTCCAGGAGGGGAGAAAGGTCTTAATGCAGGAACTGGGATCCCTCTGTGGGCATCTGGGCTCAGACTTCGGGAGCCAACACCAGCAAGGAGCCCCGCCAAACCAGCACACTGGGGGTTGGCGCTGCTGACTGCTCCTGCTGTAGGACACTTCCCATCATCCCCAGCCCCCATAAGTAATGCGGATATGTCTGGGGTCCTGGCCTCTCAGGGATCTGTTCTCTACCAGATAACAGCTAGAAACCTCGTACACATCGTCTTGCATTCTGTCAGAGGCTTTTGAAGACAACATCTCAACTCAAAAGAGTGTCTACATCTTTAGGGATTCCCACAAAGGTGCTTAACTCTGGCTGTAGGTGAGAATCATTTGGGGAGCTTTTCAAAACTAATGTCACTCAGGCCCCACCCACACCAGTTAAAGCAGAATCTGTGAGGATTAGGGATGGGCCTTCTTTTGGATATACATTTATTTGGAAATAATTACAGATTTGTAAAACGTTGCAAAAATAGAGATGTCCCATTCATTCAGGCTCCCCCAGTGATTACATCTGACGCATCTCTAGTACAAAATTAAAACCAGGATGTCGCCGGGTGCAGTGGCTCACACTTGTAATCCCAGCACTTTGGGAGGCCGAGGTGGGCAGATGAGGTCAGGAGTTCGAGACCAGTCTTTGAACAGCAAGCTGTTCAAAGTTGTGTGCACCGGTCCTTTGGGCCTTATTATTGCTGCATAGTATTCCATTGTGCAGAGCTGCTGTCTCTACCCATCTCTACTAAAAATACAAAAATTAGCTGGGCGTGGTGGCGTGTGCCTGTAATCCCAGCTACTCAGGAGGCTGAGGCAGGAGAATTTCTTGAACCCTGGAGGCAGAGGTTTCGGGAGCTGAGATCTCACCACAGCACTCTAGTCTGGGAGGCCTGGGAGATAGAGCAAGACTCTCTCAAAAAAACAAAACAAAACAAAACAAATCACCATTGGTGCCTGCCATTTTATGACACATGCAGTTTTGTTCTTCATCTCTCTAATTTTCTCATTTTGAGGATGTCATATAAATGGGATTGTACAGCATGTGACCTGAGACTGGCTCTTTTCACTGAACATAATTCCCGGTGAGCTGTTCAGAGCTGTTCAAAGCTGTTGTGTGCCCTGGTCCTTTGGGCCTTCTTATTGCTGCATAGTATTCCACTGTGCGGAGCTGCTACAGTTTACCCACTCACCTACTGAAGGGCGTTTGGGGCTACTACAAATAAAGTTGCTATAAACTTTCATGCACATTTTCTTTTCTTTTCTATTTTTTTTTTTGAGATGGGGTCTTGCTCTGTTGCCCAGGCTGGAGTGCAGTGCTGTGACTTCGGCTTACTGCAACCTCTGCCTCATGGGTTCAAGGGATTCTCCTGCCTCAGCCTCCTGAATAGTTGGGACTACAGGCACAGGCCACCACGCATGGCTGATTTTTTGTATTTTTAGTAGAGACAGGGTTTCACGGTGTTAGCCAGGATGGTCTTAATCTCCTGACCTCATAATCCACCTGCCTCAGCCTCCCAAAGTGCTGGGATTACAGGAGTGAGCCACCACGGCTGGCCTGTTTCATTTTTTTGTTTTTTTAAAGCTTCTCTGGTGATTCCAATGAGCAGCAGGGCTAAGAACCCTTGGGCTAGGCGGAGAAGTGAAAACATAGACATTTGAATACCAAATGTTCCAAACATTTATTAAATCCCTTGTGTGAGCTTGTGCTGAGTGGCAGAGAGTGTATCAGCATACATAAGAGCCCAGGACTGCCTGGGCTCAAGCCCTGGCTCTCCTGTTTGATGGCTTATCTTCTCCAGACCTCAGCCGCTCATCTATAAACTGGGCAGTAACACCAACCTCATTGTATTGTTGTGAGCATGGAATGAATATAACGCACATAGAAACTCAGAACACAGCTCAGTAAATGTTAGTGTTTATTATTAATTGTGTTGGAAACTGATTTTAAGTCACGTCGATCGCTAGCCTAAAACTCCTCAGTGGCTATTGGCAATAATCACCTGGGGTCCTACGGGCAAACTTTCATGAGCTCGTGTATATCAATGTTCTGCCGAGGATCCTTTGCGGGGGCTGAAGTCTGAGGGTGGGTGGCACTTCCTCCTGAGAACCTTCTGTTGGTTTTAGCCCCTTTGCTGTGCTCCACAACACCCTAGCGTGGCTGTTCCTTTTATGACACTTCCTCTTGGATATTGAAGTTGCCTCTTTTTGTGGCTCTCTCCATCTGTATGTGCACTGTGGGCTCCTTGGGGGCAGGGACGTGTGTCTTGCTCACATTCTATCTGGTAGTTAACATAGTGCCTGCTAGTGGATCCTCATTAAACAGATGTTGAATGGATGAACAAATGAGTGACCCCAGCATCCCGTTAGTGTGTGTAGCAGAAGAGGATTTAGCCCCCAGTGCGATCCCTGAGGAAGTCCTGATTTGCTCCTTACTCGGGGCGGTGGAGACTAGGGAAGCCTGAGCAGAAGGCAGAGCCTTGAGTGGTCACTGATTTCTCCCTGCTGGGGGTTTCCAGCTGTCAGGTTCACAGTGAGCACTCAGAGGGAAACCCTACAGCCTGGGAGGACACCCACAAGGCTACCGCCACAGGCGTCACGAAGGTGGTAGGAGCAGAGTAAGTCAGGGCTTCAGCTGGCAGAGGCAAGGTCAAGTGGTGTGGTACGAGTGTGGTAACCTCTCTGCACCTGGCTTTAGTGGTTTGCAAAATGTGGACAATTGGTGTTATACCTTAGGCACAGGTTCTGGGGGCAGACTGCTTGGATGTGTATCCTAGCACCTGCATTTCCTGCTTTGTGACTTTGGACACTTAGCCTCTCTCTCTGTGCCTCATTTTCTCATCTATAAAGTAGGAACCATCACAATATATGCCCTATAGGGTTATGAGGATTAAAACAGTCCCTAAATGTAAAGGACTTAGAGCAATGCACAAAATTAATGTCAATTACATTTTTAAAATGCACAAAAAATACAATGCACATAAAGGAATGCGGTGGGAATCAAATACAAGGAAAGCGGAGTCATGTTGCCTACCATTCTGGCAAGGCTCCCTGAAGATTTTAAAATTCCACAGCCAGATAAATATTCGAAAAATAGTGACGCTGTAGCAGGGAGCTGTTGGACACCGTGTAACCTATCTGCTCAGGCAGGACCAGAAGTCACCACCATCTGATGTCTGTCTTGTGGCTACATGAAAGGAAGTTGGGGGTATGAGTCCAGTTCCTAGTGGACAGGTGTTTGAAACTCAGTGCCATCCTTAAAATTGGCACCCTTGGTGAGGCTTCCACAGACAGGAGAGGATTAAGTCGAGAGGAAACCAAATTGCTCTTCCACCTGGAGCTGATGGCCTCAGCAGGACAGAGCTGAGGCTCAGTGACAGAAAGTGGGCGCCCGGAGTTAAAACCTTCACTTTTGCTTACGCTCTGCTTTGCAGAGAAATCTCAAGTTCTGGTCCCCAGAGCAGCCCATCTAACAACTTTCAGAGCTGCTGTCATATTGACACAATATTTCCATCTGGCCACAACTGTTTCAAAGAATCAGGTGCATCTCTTGTATTATCAAAATAATGTAATTAATGCAAAGTTTTAGCCTCTGAATTTTGCTGTTAGAAATGAAATAAATCAGTGCCATGGACATTACCTTTTTTTTTTTTCTTTTTTTTAGAAGTTTTTATTTTAGCCAAAGAAAAGAGTGGTGATAAAGAAAGGATTTATTTTCATCTTTATTTTTTTTTTGAGATGGGAGTTTTGCTCCTGTTGCCCAGACTGGAGAGCAGTGACGTGATCTCCACTTACTGCAACCTCCTCCTCCTGGATTCAATTGATTCTCCAGCCTCAGCCTTCCGAGTAGCTGGGATTACAGGTGTGCACCACCACGCCCAGCTAATTTTTGTGTTTTTAGTAGAGACAGGGTTTCGCATGTTGGCCAGGCTGGTCTCAAACTCCTGACCTCAGGTGATCTGCCTGCCTCGGCTTCCCAAAGTGCTGGGATTACAGGGGTGAGCCACAGTCAAGAAAAAATTTTTAGATTATGTTCTTCTTGTTTTCTATGAGGAGTCATATTTAAAGTGTTGATTTTTATTAATGTATGGAGATTTTCAGACCCAAGTAGAGTGTATCTCCAAAATTAGAAGCATAATAAGGAAATACCTCTCTCTGAAATGGAAATAATGTTAAGTATGTATGAAGTTCTGCATGTATGAATGTTGGATCTTTGGAAATCTCTCATAAATGATTTGCAAATGTGACTGATGAGACTGTTTTTCCCAACTCTCTCTACCTTCCTCAATGATTTGCAAATGTGACTGATGAGACTAATGTTTCTCCCAACTCTCAGCTAAACAGGTGACTCATCAGGATTAGCAGTATTTTAATTATTGATGTTTCCTCTGCCCTGAAACAGTGTTGTAACGTCAGAAGATCATGGTGGTGAAAGCAAAATATCAGAAACAATATTGAAGGAAGAAGTATTTGTCAGTCAGGAGAAAATGGTGCTCAGCTGGCCTGACACAGCCTGTCTTGCCTTGTAGGAGATCAGGTGATGCAGATGATACATCAGGACTCTGTCAATTTATACCCTCCCCCTTGCACGCGTCTCCTCCTCGGAGAGTGTGTCTCGACGCAGACTTCTGGGCCCTTTGTTGGAGACTCTGATCGGTAAGTCTGTGGCTCTGCAGGCACTTTGCTTAGCTTGTGTGTGTGTCATGCAGGGGTTCTCACCCAGCACTTTGAGAAATGTGCCTGCAGCTCCTATATTGACCTCATCCTCCCCACACGGTCACCTTAGCTTGATCTTCTTAGAGTTTGCTTAAATTTTCCTACTGACAATGAATTGCTGTTCTGTTTTATAAATCTGTCTTCTGGAAGATTCAGCGGTGGTTTAACTTGCTTAAAGGCCTAGGGTTCAGCAGAGGTGCCTCAGGTCACTAGGGATGAGGGAGCCTGAAGGAGAGGAGCTTTGGCCGGCCCTGCCTTCTCTGAAATGGGAACAGCTTGTTCTGTGTTTTTTTGTGGTTGGTTTTTTGTTTGTCTTTGGAGACGGAGACTTGCTTTGTTGCCCAGGCTGCAGTGCAGTGGTACAATATCGGCTCACTGTAACCCTTGCCTCCTCGGTTCAAGCCATTCTCCTGCCTCAGCCTTCTGAGTAGCTGAGATTACAGGTACCTGGCACCACGACCAGCTAATTTCGTTGTTGTTGTTGTATTTTTACTAGAGACGGGTTTCACCATGTTGGCCAGGATGGTCTCGATCTTTTGACCTTATGATCTGCCTGCCTTGGCCTCCCAAAGTGCTGGAATTACAGGTGTGAGCCACCTCGTCCAGTTGCTTGTTCTGTGTTTAATGGACTTTCGGACTTCTGTGAGACTTCAGAAGAAAAAGCTCTTCACTTAAAACATTCTGAAAACAATTACATTTATCAGCCCTCCGAGCCGGAACCCCCTCTGATAGATTCAACTCAGTTTCTGAGCTTGCAACGCTAGGGCTGTGTCCCTTGATAAGTGGTGACCCCACAAAGGTGCAGGCAGGCACCAGTGAACCCTGGTCTAATTCATCTGGCTCACAATGTTAACCCACTTCCGAGTCTCATGCAGTCCCTCTTTTTTTTATTTATTGGAGATTCAAATGAAAACAAAAGCAGCATTCAGCCGGAGTATCCATCATCCCATCTCCTAGCACATCTTCATCGTCTTGTGTCTGTTACCTCTGGGGCTTCTATACATAGTACTTTATTGTTGGAACCATAATGTTCATCACATACATATCCTCGACATCTTTCGCTTCATTTTACCATAAATATTTTCCCATATGTCAACATCATTAACAAAAAAGTTAATATATAATAGTTGCACAATCATTTATTCATTGTCTTAATTATGCAGTTTATAAGGCCTTTCTTCCAGACAGCTGATGGAAAGTGCGTACCTAGTCCGGGCGCGTCGGCTCATGCCGGTACTCCCAGCACTTTGGCCAAGGTGAGAGGATTGCCTGAGCCCAGGAATTCGAGAACAGCTTGAGCAACATAGTGAGACCCTGTCTCTACAAACAAAACAAAAAAGCTCCCAAAATTAGCTGGGTTTGTGGCGCACACCTGTAGTCCTAGTTGCTTGGGAGGCTGAGGCAGCACGATGGCTTGAGCCCAGGAGTTCCAGGCTGCAGTGAGCTACGATCGCACCACTGCCCATCAGTCCTGGTGACAGAGCCAGGCCCTAAACAAGGGTCTCTAAAAAAGAAAAGACCATTCCTAGAACGTTTTAACAGGAAACAGAAAGATTTAAAACAAGACTGGACCGTGTTAAAAAGGTTACACAGAAAAGTATTTTGCATTAGAGAATGAACTCTAATTAGGTTTCTTCAAATACAAATAATGCAAATAGAATGAAGTAAAAAGAGCCAGGTACTTTCTTCCCTTAAATATTGATTTCCTCATAACAACTATTAAATGTTCAATGCACAAAGACAAACATTGCCAACTTTCTAGTAAGTCTTTCTAATATTTTCATGGCTACTTAGGCTTATTTGAAAAATAAAAATGGTGTCGTTTTGTATTTTTTTTTATAACCAGGCTTCTTTTTCTACCTTTTTGAGCCATTTTAAAGACTATATATAATTCCATTGAATGGTGGCAACATAATTACCTAATTAATGCTCTACTTTTGAATATTTAAATTGTTTCCAGCGGGTTTTCTTTTTTACTATTATATACAGTGCTGCAAAGAACACTTTGTATGCACCTCAGAGCATTCTCCCAAGATGCCTTCCTGTCAGGGTAGTAGCTGAGCAGGAGGGAAGCGTGGTTTTCAGGCTTCTGATGTATCCACTCAGGGTACAGGCTGGGAAGTTCATGACAATTCACGAACTGTAGCTGACTTGGGGAGTATCCATGTCCTGGTATCCTCACCAACACTGAGCACTTTAAGAAAATAACTGCTATTCTGAAAGTAAAATGGTATTTTGTTTATAATTTCTATTTTATTACTAGTGAGGTTGAACACTTTTATTTTTTGAGACAGAGTCTCACTCTGTCACCCATGCTGGAATGCAGTGGCATGATCTCAGCTCACTGCAACCTCTGCCTCCTGTGTTCAAGTGAGTCTCCTACCTCAGTCTCCTGAGTAGCTGGGATTACAGGCACATGTCACCATATCTAGCTAATTTTTGTATGTTTAGTAGAGATGGGGTTTCACCATGTTGGTCAGCCTGGTCTCGAACTCCTGACCTCATGGTCCGCCTGCCTTGGCCTCCCAAAGTGATGGGATTACAGGCATGAGCCACCGCACCCAGCCTTTCCTTTTTTTTTTTTTTTTTCCCCAGACAGGATTTTACTCCTGTTGCCTAGACTGGAGTATAGTGGCACCATCTCAGCTCACTGCAACCTCCGTCTACTGGGCTCAAGCAATTCTCCTTCCTCAGCCTCCCAAGTAGCTGGGACCACGGGTATGTGCCACCATGCCTGGCTAATTTTTATATATTTTTTTGTAGAGACAGCATCTCACCATGTTGCCCAGGCTGGTCTGGAACTCCTGACCTCAAGGGATTCGCCTGCCTTTGCCTCCCAGAATTCTGAGATTACAGGTATGAGCCACTGTACTTGGACTGAACACTTTTTCATATGTATTCATTTGTATTCTTTTGCGAACTACCTGTGTATGCCTCTTTATTTTTTTATTGGGATGTTTTTCTTGTTCTTAATAGTTTGTAGAAGCTTGTTATCATCCTTGAAGGCAAGACCATGATGTCCTGATTTCCATTATATTCCTAATGCATCATAGCAGTCAATCTATGTTTGATGAATGAAAAAATAGTAAGGATATTAGTCTTTATCATATATGCAACACATTTTATTTCCAGTTTGTTGCAATTTAATATTTTAAAACATTTTTATTGTAAAATACACATAATATTTATCATTTTACACATTTTTAAGTGTCCAATTCAGTGACATTAAATATATTAACACTGGGAAATCATCATTGAGACCCATTTCCAAAACTTTTCATCTTCTCAAACTGAAATTCAGTACACATTAAACAATAACTCTCCATTCCCTCAGTGCAATTTATTTTATGGTGTCTTTGACATGAAAAGATTTTATATTTTTATGTAGTAAAATACATTATGATTTTTCCTTTATGTTGTCATTGATGTTATACTTAGAAAGGTCTCCCTGCCTGAGAAGCATGGATATGTTCATATATATTTTCTCTTAGTTTTTCTATAGCTTGCCTCCCTGCCTCCCTGCCTCCCTGCCTCCCTGCCTCCCTGCCTCCCTGCCTCCCTGCCTCCCTGCCTCCCTGCCTCCCTGCCTCCTCTCCCCTCCCCTCCCCTCCCCTCCCCTCCCCTCCCCTCCCCTCCCCTCCCCTCCCTTCCCCTCCCCTCACCTCCCTTCCCCTCCCCTCCCTTCCCCTCCCCTCACCTCCCCTCCCCTCACGTCCCCTTCCTTCCCCTCTCCTCCCCTTCCCTTCTCTTCTCTTTTTTCTTCTTTGTCCTCTTTTCTTTTCTTTTCTCTCTCAGGGTTTCACTATGTTGCCCAGGCTGGTCTTGAATTCCTGGACTCTAGCAATCTCCTGCCTCAGCCTCCTAAATAACTGGGATGACAGGCCCATGCATCCTGTTCTTTTTATATTCAACTCTTTATCTGGAATTCTTTTAAAATAAAGCACTAGTTAATGGCTATTTGGGGTGGGCAGTTCTCCACATCTCTCGTATTGCTGCATGTTTTCTGAGCAAAGGCACTGCTTTGTCCTCAACTACCTTTTCAGAGTGTGTATAGTAAACAGCCTTGGAAAGCAGAGATGGTGTCCTCTTAGGAGCAGAGAGCAAGTTGGTGGCTTATGCATGTAATAAAGATCGGGGCAAAGATCAAGCAGGCATACTGCCCATTACAAAAGAACCCAGCTCCTTCAGCTTGGGATTTCTCTCCTGTAACCCACCTGCTGCCTGCAGGCAGCATCTGGCCCTCTTTACATCACCCTGTGGGAACTGGGGGCTCAGGGAGCCGATATAAACGTTTGACCTCCAGGCTGCTGCTACTGCCGTTTTGTCTCTGACCCAAAAGTCTTGTGCCTTCTGCCAATATCCGTGAAACTACAGCAGGCTAACTTGGTAGTTCACAAGTAGGTAAAAAGCCTGAGGCCCTCACAGTTTTTGACTAGAACTGAACTGTATTTTTTTTTTGAAAATATAATTTTTCCAACATCATGTATTAAATTATTTCTGGACTGATTTGAAATTTCACCTTATAAGAAATACTTAGATACAGTTGTATTTATTTCATATCTTTGCTGTTTGATTTCTGTCTATTCTGGTGCCAGCAAAATGCTCTTATTTTTGTAATTTTGTAGTATATTTCAACATTGAGTAGTAAATATTCTTTCTTTCTTGATTTTCCCCTCCTTTTTTTTTTTCCTTCCCTGTCACCTTTAGTATCTTCTGGGGCTCTTTGTACCAGATAAATGGTATCTGCCACACAGCAAATATTCAGTCAATGTGTTTTGAACAATGTTAGTGAAATCAAGAATTATTTTGTCAGGTACTCAATCCCTTTTGAATTTTTGTAATTATAGTGATGAAACTGGAAACAGTTTAAGTTTCACTGTACTACTAATTTATTAAACCATTCCTTCACATGTTAAGAATTTAACTGTTACTGATTACACAACTGAAGAAAAGAATTTAACCTATTACAAAATGCCTAAGATAAATATAAAGGGTTTTTGCACTATTCTGTAAATTTCAGTTTCCTGGATATTTAGAGAGTTCTGAAATTAATGATATTTTTCAACAATTTTAAGAAAATATATATGCCAGTATTTATTTACACCTTTTAATGGGCTTTATTATTTTGTCATTCCTACTTTCCTTTAGAGTAAAATATTGCTTTTGTCTTTGCTAAGAATGTTACAGTTTACCATCTCAGAAGAGACTTTTTAGTAAAAAAAAAAAAAAAAATTTGATGTCAAATATAGCATTTAATTTAATGTGGGGCATTAGGAACGGAATAAATATGTTAACTTAGTCCATTACCAGATTGCTACTTAGGTGTCACTGAGATTATTCTTAGGGGTTGCTGCTTTTCTTTTTCTTTTCTTTCTTTTTTTGAGATGGAGTTTCACTCTTGTTTCCCTAGCTGAAATGCAATGGTGTGATATCAGCTGACTGTAACCTCCACCTCCTGGATTCTAGTGATTCTCCTGCCTCAGCCTCTTGAGTAGCTGGGATTACAGGCATGTACCACTATGCCTGGATAATTTTGTATTTTTGGTAGAGATGGGGTTTCTCCGTGTTGGTCTCGAACTCTCAACCTCAGGTGAACCACCTGCCTTGGCCTCCCGCAGTGCTGGGATTCCAGGCATGAACCCCTATGCCCAGCCAGGGGTTGCTGCTTTTCTATGGGCTACTCTACTAGTCACTGGCCATGACCACTGCTGGGGACCTGCCTGGCGCTGTGGCTGTGCCTGGCACTGTGAAGCCGACATGGCCAGCCACAGCAGATAGTGTCCCATGCATGGGTGTCTAAGACCTTAGCGCCAGCAACTTCTGGAGCACTTGCCTTGAAGACAGACAGGGATCCTAACTTTGTTGACTTAAAAACATGAAAGCTGATAACTAGTCCCTAAACCCCATATTCACTAAGCCCAGATGACTTGTTATTGATGATATTGAAAGAAAAATAAAAGTATTATACCTTACAGGGAAACAAATTTTCCAGCACAGGTTTAGTTGAGTTCACATGATTTCCTCATTTTTCTCTTGTATTCAGGGTGAACTACATGTCTACATTCTGGAAAATCTGGTAGAATTGCTATCAGTATTTGTGTGTGTGTGTGTGTGTGTGTGTATATATATATATATATATATATATATATATACACATAATTTTTTAAAATTTTAGATGGAGTTTCACTCTGTCACCCAGGCTGGAGTGCAGTGATGTAATGTTGGCTCACTGCAGCCTCTGCCTCCTGGGTTCAAGCGATTCTCCTGCCTAGCCTCCTGAGTAGCTGGAATTACAGGTGCATGACACTATGCCCAGCTAACTTTTGTATTTTTAGTAGAGCTGCGGGGTGGGTATCACCATTTTGCCCAGGCTAGTCCCGAACTCCTGACCTCAAGTGATCCACTGGCCTCACCTTCCCAAAGTGCTGAGATTACAGGCGTAAGCGCCATGCCTGGCCATGCTGTCAGTCTTTAAATGACTTAGGTACCTGCAGTGGTTCATACAGACATAAAGGTGTTCAAGTTTTGGAGGTAGGGACTAGAAATAGTTGCAAGTACCTGCTTTCTAGCCACAAGATCAGCCTGGCTTTCACTTAGTGTTAATGCTTCTATTTCTATAAAGTAAAGCTCCATTTCTTTATTTAGCCTACTTGAAACTATACCCCAAATTTAAGAAAGCACTTTGTAGTACCTAGGGAAATACATACAATTCCTAGATTTATATAATTTCTAGATGATCATACTTTAGTGAGAGGCTTGCGATGTCTATTCAGAACCAGTGACTGGAAAAGGAAAACATTACAATGAAAAAGCCAGGTGCTTTGCTAAGGGTTGCTAAAGTGAACCTGCAATCACTTCCACTGCTCCTCCTGAAAGTGGAGGGCAAATTCCCTTCCCCCACGTTTAATTGTCAAACTCATCTCTGTCATTTAGATGGTTTTGAAGTTGCATAGATCAATCCTATACATGCTGCTGTGAAGGGCCTTATGTTTCTTGCCTTTCTCTTTTCTCTCATTCCCTATCTAGTAAAGACCTGAGGCCATATAAGCTCCAAGAGAGCAGGGATCTTGTTTGTCTTGGTCACTGTGATATTTCAGCTGCTGACCCAGTGCTCGAAGCATAGTAGATGCTTAGTAAGAACGTGTTGAATCAATGGTAGCTGATATTACAGACTAGGGAAGGTATTCCTAAAAGAAGAACAGCAGTTTGTCTAAGACACTTCACAAATCATGGCAATTGGGGAATTAGAAATAGCATTCTGTGAATTCTGGTAATTAGCTTGTGATTGTGTAACTGATTCCAGTTGGGATTATTTATTATGCTTTTCTTAACCAGCTACATTTGACTGTTTAAGAAGGCAAACATCCCTACCCGTCCAGAAAGGAGGCAGGCTGGAGTCTAAGCAAAAGAGATTTACTGCAGATAATGAAAGCTACAAATGGCTAAGGGGTCTGAAAAGGTGTCTGAATCTCTCCTAAAGAGAGTTTGCATTTTACTGTTGGAATTTACTTGGGACAATATAGATCTAGTATCCATAATAGGCCTGTGGGCAGAACAAAGCTTTGTCACATGGAAGCTGTTGCTCAGCCAGGAATCATGAACATTTGCAAAAAGAGGAGTTGTGTTTGTAGCCTTTGGAGAGAATCTTTGTAAGTAAATTCTTTCTCCCACAATTAAGAGTTGCCATTTTTTGGTGCAAAACAATGCCGGTTTTATAAAATTGCAAAATCTCTTAGATCCTGTTCTGAAAATAAGTTGACATGAGCATTTTCCGCATTCCCTGAGGTCTGGTGCTGGACTCTGTAATTTACATGACGTGATTAGAAGGGTTCTATGCCATTTTAGACTAATCAGGTAAATTGGAGGGAATTCACCCCTTCATTCATTATGAATAAGTATTTATCTTCCATGAGTACTAACTTCTAATAAATGTTCAGTTTGCTTCTTTTTGTGCTGCTGTGGATAGTTGCCTTAAAGTGCTGTTAATTTGCCAAAAAGCCCTAAACAGGATAACTAGGCACCTCTTTTTAAAAGACCAAAATTGAAACCCAGATTAGAATATTGATCAAAATACATTTAGCCAGTTGTCTTCTTTGGCAGATTTGTTTTTGTTGCTGCTCTCTTAAAAAAATATAATGACAACTGTATAGTCTGTTAGATTTCTTTTGCCTTTAACTTTTCAAAATGTTTCCAGGCTTTACTACTTGGCAAAGACAATTTGGGACAGATTTCCTTATTTTCTCCTCTGGCCTAAAACGAAAAACCCCCACTTTCCAAACTGTTACCACCGAAGAGTTTATTAAATGGCTGAAAAAGACAGCTGGTCCCACCATCTGTTAAAAATTTTCAGGGGCCAAATAAAACAGGTTACACCTTTAGCCATGCCAAGTCTTGCAATACCCCCTTCCTCTCACAGCCTGGGGAGGGCTAATCTGAATTTCACGCTCTGATTTTGCTATTGCTAATGTCTGAGCTTCTTCAGTGAGCTTCTCCACGTTGCTTGTATTACCTCTCTTTTTCAGTTACAAAGCTATTCTCACATTTCAACCAAACTCATTTGCAACCTATTACCTTCCACCATAGAGACTATAGTTACACCCAGTAACTAGGAGGAAACCCACAGATACCTAGCTAATTTCTGACTTTTCAAGCAAAGGAGGAGAACCAAAAGTACATTTCTGTTGTTTTGCAACCATTTTTCTATAAATGCTAATGGAGGTAATTCAGATTTTGGAACAAAGGCTTAGCTCACCACACACGGCAGGTGTGAAAGGGTTGAAACAAAAGAGAGGCTAACCCTAATGGTATTTCTTGTCATTAACAATTCTTTGATGTTCACACTGGAGCCTCCCTTTTATCTTTTAGTTTTTCAGCCATCTTTGTTAACACGCAGCTCAATTGAATCTTTTTTTTTTTTTCCACCTCCCTCTGGCCTTTAAAGACATCTGCAAAATGTTTATGCTAAGTTAGTTTCCACTGCATCTTTTAGTACCAAGGCAAAGTAAAATGAGATAAAGCTTGTGAGGTTATTATTAAAACATCAGTAAGTTTCTATCATTAAGCTGAAGGGAAAGATCAATAAAAAAGGAGCACTTAATGTTACTTTAATAAGGATGCGTTTCCTGTAACAGGGCTTGGGATTAACTTCAGTATCACTGAACTGGGCTTTACAATAAGGAAGTTGCTGTGATCAGAATTTGGCTTGCCCTTACCCAATTAAGCAGTTTGCAAATACTTTGAATGTATTTGATCTATTATTTCCTGTTCTATTGAAAGCTTTCATGATACATAGATTTAAAGAATATTTTTCTATGGCTTTTTTCCTCCTCCTTGTATCAATCCCTGGCAGGCTGCCAAAGACTTTCTAAGGCAGGTTTGCCTGTCTGTCTTTCTGTCCATTTGGGACTGGGGGAAGGGAGAGGTGAGATAACAGGGAATGGAATTGCAGCTTCAGAAGTTTGTTTAACTTGCTTTGATGACAGCAAAATGTTGGGAACAGTCAACACTACATAATATACTGCCCTGAGCCACTCAGCAGCAGGCTCTGCAACTGTGCAGTGGGTGCAAAGTGGAATCACATGTTTCACACCAAAATGGTCTGGCCGAGCTCACTATTCATCAGCATATTTTGTGGTTTTTTTTTTGAAGTGGAAATGTTTATTAATCTCTGGATTAATATACCTTTCCTTTTAACAGGGTCGGGGGCAAGTTGTTTAACTAGTTAACACTTGAACCAGTGGAAGTGGCAATCTCTGGACAGTTAATTTGTTTCTGCTTGAAACTGGTTTTTTGGCAAATAATAATTTGGAGCTAGTTGAAATCCTGAGTCACAGCTGTAATAGACATGGTAACTCCCTCAGCCTTTATATATAGTCCAGCCCTACTTGTCAAATTCCAGGGAGAAGATAATTGGATGAAATACAAATTAATGTTAACAATGTAGCTATTTTATGATTTCCCCCTCATATTATTTAATAATTCTTAGTATTTATATGATGCTTTTCATCTTCAAAGCACTTTACAAATGTTAGCTAATTAACCAAGAGGTAATGAGGTCTGGATGATAATGCTGTAGTAAATTTTCTCTAGCTCAGATTACAAAGTAAAAAAGGAAGTTGTATGTATTCATACATTTAAAAAAATAACCTTAGGTGGTCTTAGAGAGTTTGCGAATCAGAGGCTCAGGCAATTCATCTTCTCTGTATAACTTACATCTCTCTATAAAAAATCTTGGGCAATTCAAATGCTGATGAGTTATAAGGATTTTCCCATCTGGCAGGTGCTTGGCAAACTTCTTTCATCTTAGCCTTGTCTGTTCTTACTCCTTGATATTTTTCACCTTGATCTCTCTCTTTCTCTCCAAGAAAACAGAAAGGTGAAAAGGCAAGGACATTTACTGTTAGGAATTAGGGATAGACGCCCATTTCATTTTTTCCCAGATTCTCCTATAGACAAAAGCTGGGTGAACTATATCCTAACACACTTGTGTTATTTTACATAGTTTTGCCTAATGATGATAGTGCCAGTTCAGTTTCATTACTTGAGAATGAGTGTGTGTGTGCTGTGGATGGGTGGTTTGATTTTGTGGAAGGCCTAAATGATACAGTTTTTAAAAAAGAAAAGCATATTCTAAAAATACAAAATTAGTCGGGCATGGTGGTGCACTCCTGTAATCCCAGCTACTTGGGAGGCTAAGGCAAAATAATCACTTGAACCCAGGAGGCAGAGGTTGCAGTGAGCTGAGATTGCAACATTGCACTCCAGCCTGGGCAATGAGAGCGAAACTCTGTCTCAATAAAACAAAAAGCAAACAACAAAAAACAAAAACCCATTGTAGTTCAGGACAGGAGGGTTGGCTCACGCCTGAAATGCCAGCCCTTTTGGAGACCTGGGCAAGCAGATCACTTGAGCCCAGGAGTTTGAGACCAGCCTGGGCAACATGGCAATATCCCATCTGTACTAAAAATAAAAAAATTAGATGGATGTGGTGGCATGTCCCTGTAATCTCAGCTACTCTGGAGGCTGGGGTAGAAGGATCACCTGAGCCCAGGAGGTCGAGGCTGCAGTGAGCTGTGATCGTACCACTGCACTCCAACCTGGGCAACAGAGTGAGACCCTATTTCAAAAACAAAACCAAAAAAACCCAGTGTAGTTCATAGACTTATATTACAAACTAACAAACACATCCCTTTATGAGACTGAGTTGCTAGACTCAGCCTCTGAGGGCAGGTCTTGTTTTCCTGAACACTTTGGAAAAGCTGCCAAAGCTAATCAGACTCTTACTCATGAATAAGATCCTCACAATTCAGAGGGAATTCAATTGAAACCACTGAAAGTCTTATATATGCTGTCTAATTAGCTCTAACTTAACAAGGATTTATCCTATTTGCTAAAGGCTTTCCCCTCTTCCTTCTGAGTGATGGTATTAAGCTATGTCTACATACCCTAAACTGAGGACTGACAAGTGGTGGTTTCAGCCTGGGTGTTTTGTCCGCCAGAGACTTGGGAACATGCTGATACTGTTTAGGAAAAGCCAGATAATGCCTGGTGCATAGTAGGCCGTAATACCCAGATACTGGACTGCATCTTTTTTACTTTTCATTCCGATATTTTTGAAGTCCTGAGCACCCAGTATCAGTCCATATGCCTTCTCAATAGTAATAAATCACCGAAGGAAGAATCAATTACTAAGATATACTGAATCTGGTTCTATAAATGTCTTGGTGATATGGTGTTTTTATTAACTCAGTGCCTGCTGACAGATTGTACATAAAATATACTGTTATTATAGGACTAGTTTCACCCAAAGAAATAAATTACATACTTGCTATGACATTAACTTGATCAAGTGGAGCTTACAATATGCTGGTCATGGAGAAGTGTTTCTATTGTAAATCATGACCTTGTACCCAGTCTTTTATGCTTATGGATACCCTTAGCTTAATGTGACATCACGATGGCTCTGCTCTTCAGATGGGGTGGGGGAGGGGTCAGGAAGGAGGAGAAACAAAATAAAAACTCATTTATGATGTCAGTGACATCCACCCTCTTCCCTGTTTGCAGGGGAAAGGAAGAAGGGAACCCCAGTGAAGAAAAGAAATAAATCCAATGCATTTATAATATTAGTGAAATCTCTCAAATACTTCTTCGCTAACTGATTTCACTACTGAGACAATCAAAATCTTCAGTCTCTGCATGGAGAAACATTATTCTTAAGGCATTCTTTGCGGTCATCTTCACTATCTCTGTATGTTTTCTAGAAACTTGGTATAGCCTACAAGATACATTGAGTCTTAGCATAAGCTCCATTACCAAGAAAAGTTTAAAACTTTTCTCCCTTCTCCCCATCCTCTCCCCCAAAATCCCCACTCCCTTCTTCTACCAGAGCAGATTTGATTTAGATGGAGAGGTAAGAAAGGGTGGGTTTTTTTTTTTAAATCATTTCATTTTATTTTTAAAATAAAATTGCATATATTTAAGATGTAGAATGTGATGTTTTCATAACAAGTTGTTGCTGTCAAAATGCTATATGGTGTGCAATATGATACAACTTATGTTTTAAAGGCTTATATATGCCCGAAAAAGAAACTATTTAACAGTAGAATTAAGTAGGGAAGAAAAAAAGTAACTTTTTATACTTTGGTATTATTTCAGCGTTTTATAATAAGGGTGTAGACCTTTCAAGTCATATTCTTCCCGCCAATTCTCTCGTCTCCTTCAAATGTTAGCTCAAATGCCTCTTGCTCTGATCAGACCCACCCAGACCACCCTGTTAAAATTGCAGTCCACCTCTGTTCTGCCTTCTTTCCATGATCCTTAACTCAAACGTGCTTAGAGTGACTATACAATTTATTAATCAAATATGACCCTTCTGAGAGTGATGGGGTCACCAACTGGAATGAGGGGAGCCAGGGCGATGTCTACAGTCGAGGGCTATCTGAAGTAAACCAGGATGTCTGGCTGCATTAGACACCCTGTGTAGCTGACTTACTCATTATGCTTACTGGTCATCCCCCAACCTAAATTGAAGCCCCACAGGAGTGAGAGGGCAGAGCTTTTTATCTGTTTGTTTACTGATGTATTTCAAGGGCTGGAGCAGCTTGGAACATAAAAGTTCAGAGATTCATTGAATGAATGAATATATGAATGAATGATAAAAAATTCATTTTGGAAAACATGTAAATGTGAAGGAATGTTCTCAACTATGCCATAAGATGCCAAGTCTTTGTCACACTCAAGACATAGTGTTGAGTGTTCTGTACATAATAAGAGCATGCTAATAGAACGGTGGCTCACACCTGTAATCCCAGCACTTTGGGAGGTAGAGGCAGGTGGATCATGAGGTCAGAAATTCAAGACCAGCCTGAGCAACATGATGAAATCCTGTCTCTACTAAAAATACAAAACTTAGCCAGGCGTGGTGGTGTGTGCCTGTTATCTCAGTTACTCAGGAGGCTGAGGCAGGAGAATCGCTTGAACCCGGGAGGCGGAGGCTTCAGTGAGCTGAGATTGTAGCCATTGCACTCCAGCCTGGGTGATGCAGTGAGACTCCGTCTCAAAAAAAGCACTCTAAATATTTCCTGGTTTGAAATCTGGTGAATTATCAGAACAGAACCCCCAGCCCTGTCAAAATGAACAACTCAAATATATTCAAAGTCTAACAGTAATGCAATTTTTGGTTCGCCACCCCGGAATGATGTGCTACTATTTTCCTTCATTTGGATGGGTAAGTGAGGATTGATTTACTGTATAGTAATATAGCATGTTTCAGTGTTCTCTATCTCCTTTCTGCCCACTTGGAGAGCTATTTTCACTTTCTTTTTTAAGGGACAGTTTAGCTCTGTTGCCCAGGCTAGAGTGCAGTGGTGCAATCATAGCTTACCACAGCCCTGACCTCCTAGGCTTAAAGGATCCTTCTGCCTCAGCCTCCTTTAGTAGCTGGAACTATAGGCATGCACCAACATGCCCAGCTAATTTTTAAATTTTTTGTAGAGATGGGGTCCTCACTATGTTGCCCAGGCTGGTCTCCAACTCCTGGCCTCAGGCAATCCCTCTACTTGGCTTCCCAAAGTGTTGGGTTCCAGGCGTGAGCCATCATGCCTGGCCCTATTTTCACTTTTTAGGAGAAATTCTCTGCATTTTAACATTTTCTCATATAGTTTTGTTTTTGGCAAAAATTAAAATATTAATGTACAGACAGCCTTCCCACACAGTGCGATTTCATGTTCTTCCTAGTGTTTTTTCCCCATTGGGTATTAACCAGCAACTCTTGAATTAGTTCCTGCATAGTCTCCACTTAATTTTCTCACCTTGCCTTCTATCTCTCTCTATTATATATCCGTCTTGAGAACAATGCGTATTTTTCAGTGTAATCAGGAGGGAAATAGGAAAGCCTTCAGCTGTTTGGTGCCCAAAGAAGATAGATAGGATTAAATATATATATTATATTTTTATATATTATTATATATAAATATATATTAGTATATATATAATATATATTATATATTTTTATGTATATGCATATAAAAATATATATTTGTTTGAGACAGGGTCTTGCTCTGTCACCAGGATGGAGTGCAGTGTTGCTATCATGGCTCACTGCAGTCTTGAATTCCTGGGGCTCAAACAATCTTCTCCTACCTCCACCTCCTGAGTAGCTGGGACTCTGAGCATGCACTACCACACCCGGCTTCAACATACATTTTTATATTACTCTTTGATTCATTGCTCCCCATTATTTTGGAGCAATTTAAAAGCTGTTTTGGTTACCGCATAAAATGAAACAACTATTGAAGTCAACTATTTTCTTTGTTGAAAGCCCAGGTGGTACTTGCAGTTATCTTAAAAAATGATTTAAAATGTTACAATGACTTCCTCATCAAACGCCTCTTGTTTAATCTAATGAAGCAAAGGAGGTATTTCTCATTAGCAAAATGTTTTCAATGACGTGTGGGAAAGATAATGTTTAGAGAAAAGCAAAGTGCATAGGAGAAAAGTTGCAAACTTCAAGGGTGAGCAGAAAGAGGAGGAAGAGAAGAAGCTGGGGAGTGGCCAGGAAGAACCATGTTGAGTGTAACATCTGATTTGGGTTTGATTGCTGTCTCATGTAGATGGCATGAGACTGGAGGGCAAGGACATTTATTTCATTTTTCTGTCTAAAACATCACAGGGTACATAGGAGTATGGGGACAAAGGTAAATTAAGAAGATGTAGAGAGAGGCTGGGCATGGTGGCTCACACCTGTAATCCCAGCACTTTGGGAGGCTGAGGTGGGTGGATTACCTGAGGTCGGGAGTTCGAGACCAGCCTGACCAACATGGAGAAACCCCGTATCTTCTAAAAATACAAAATTAGCTGGGCGTGGTGGCACAGGCCTGTAATCTCAGCTACTCAGGAGGCTGAGGCAGGAGAATTGCTTGAACCTGGGAGGTGGAAGTTGTGGTGAGCCAAGATTGTGCCACTGCACTTGAGCCTGGGCAACAAAAGTGAAACTCCGTCTCAGAAAAAGAAATAAAAAAAAAAAGATGGAGAGAGAACCTGACCAAGGATACAAGGATAGAAGAGTGGTCAGTGGAGGAAAAGGCTTCTGAGAGCAGCGGGATGAGGAGGAAAGGGACATGGGGTGTCAATATCTGCTTAGGCAGCACAAAAACAGGATAGAGAGACTGAGGAAAACTACTTCTTGCAATAGGGATAATGGCATGTATCATCTGTAATCATTATTAAGAAGTTTAGCTTCAGGGATAATTTGGAAGGAGATTCCTGTTGCAGGGATAAATTCTGCCAGTCTTGTTAATCTTTACAGATTGAATGTGAGCTCTCTCTATCTATATATATATGGAAATGTCTACCACAGAAATGTAAATGTTTTGCCTTCTCTGCTTTTCTCAGAGCCCTTTCTTAGCCATGAGCTAATGCCTGGTCCTGCCCTGCATCTGGCCTTTAGTCTTTGTTGCTGCTGCTGCTGCTGCTGCTGCTTTTATTGTTGGGTGTTTAGCCGTAGAGCCCTTCCCATAGGATGAAAGAGAGGGGTGGGGAGAGGCAGGGAAGCTGGAGAGAAGAGGGTGGGAAGAAAGACCCACGGACTCCAGGGTCAATTTCTCTCACTCACCAAGGCTTGAGTTTTAATAAACTTCATTGTAACATTTGTTTAAAGTTAAAGGCCTGTAAATTAATTCATAAACATTTCAACAGGGGTTTTCATACTTTTTTGTGCGTGGAAATCACTTTGGTGTCTAGACTTTCCCTCACTGTGCTCCAGAGGCCCTGACTCCTCAGGTCTGGGTGGGCCCAGGGAAAGGTCTACTGTACTGAGCTCTGCAGGCAGCTCTGACGTATGGGCTGGGAGGCTCTTGGAGAAACGCTGGCTTCGCAGTCACCATTTTCACTGCTTCTGTGCTGGGTCAGGTCCCCGGAACCTCTTCTCATCTCTCTTCTATTTCTGAAGAAGAAAAGGTGGCTCCCGCCCCTAATACTCTCTGCCCTCTAGAGCTGAAAGGGACAATTCGGTTTCAGTGACCAGCTCCCCGCCCCATCTGCCCCGTCCCTTTCTTGAATTTTTATGGCTTTCTCATGTCAAGCTAAAAGTGGCAGGTTCCCTCAGTAATAGTGCCCACTTTTTCCATCCCATTTAGCTATAATCCATTTAGCTATAATGGCTGGATTATAAAACTGGCTGAGTTTTTTTCAGTTTAGTTTCTGAATGTCAGAACTACAGCCAGAACTGAGAGGTTGTCTTCCGTTTTCCCCTGCTTTCCTTTATCCCTGCAGGTTTTACAGGATTTATAGCTAAATGGGATGGAAAATGTGGGCACTATCACTGAAGGAACAGCATTGGTTAAATATGATGGGACATTTTGACCCCCTGCAGCCAAAGCCATCAAGAAAAAGTGGATAATGCCTCTGATGTCCTTGCAGGGAGTGCTTTTTCCCTGTGATTTTTGTGTGACAATCTCGTCAAGTGGACAGTTCAATATTTATCAGAAAAATCAGGGAAAACCTGTGTCATATGGCTTATTTTGGCAAGAATGTAGGATAAAAAACACAAAATAATGTAAGGGTTCCATATATAATTGGAGACATGAGTTTCATCCAATTCCTGGCATAAAGTAGGCATTCAACATATATTTGTTGAAGAAATGAATATATTTTTAATAAGCCCAAGCCCTATTCCTGGCTGTATAATATAGACATATGAGATGTACAGATAATTTCTATTTACACCTTTTCAGAGAGCTGTGACAGTTTTAAAAATCTCAATGAAGCTACTATTCGGTCACATGATGACCTACCACGATTGTCTGGAACCTACAGCTGCCCCCTCACATGGACAGTTATCAGCCTGGCCCAAAATGCATAGGTTAGTTGGCAATTAGTCGTTAATAAGATATTGCTGAGGCCTCAGAGGACTTTTGAATCTTGTGGTGTTTGGCTGATAATGGTGTCTTGTGATAGCTGGCTTGTATGTATTAATATTGGGGAAAAGATGTGAATTTGCTAATAATTAAAATAAAAGTTAAGTCACTCAGACATACAATACATATGGAAACTAAAGATTTTGGAATAGTAATAAGTAACCAGAGAATCCCAGTACACTGAATAGATGCTTCAGTGGTTTGATGGCAGTTGATGGTATCATTCAAGAAGACACCACATCCAGGAGTGAATGAACGATGCTAAATTTCAGGACATAAAACCTTGAGATTTTTGTGGTCATTGACAAAAAGCCAGTGAAACTAATGCTAGGCCCCATGGAGAAGCCCAGTGCCCTCATTCAACAGATGAGGAAACCACAGCTTTGAAAAGATTCTTTCCCTCTGGGCTCCTTCACTCGTTTTTCTCCTCTTGCATGGTGAGCTGTTAAGCATTCCATACTGTCTTCCCTCCTCCCACAATTACTGCTCCACACAGGGCTCATATAGTTAGTTAGGATAACCTCACTGGCTCATATTCCATAGTCCCGTTTATATAATATTAATCCTACAACTTAAAGCAACAGAACCATATTATCAAGCTTCTAGTCCAAGAGTCTTTCACTAAGCCAAATTTATACGGTGTTCCCCTCAAAATTGTTGGGAAGTTGTTAGAAAAAACTTTTTCCTCCATTTGTTATTAACAGTCTAGACCAGGGATTGGTAAACTTTTTCTGTAAAGGGCCCATAGTAAATATGTTTTTGTAGGCCATAGGTTTTTGTCATAACTACTCAACACTATTGTCCTAGTATGAAAGCAGCTGTGGACAATATGTAAATGAATGGATGTGACTGTGTGCCAATAAAACTTTATCTATAAAAAGAGGCTGGGTACAGAGGGAATCAGTATAGTCCCAGCTACTTGGGGAGCTGAGGCAGAAGGATGGCTTGAACCTAGGAGTTTGAGGCCAGCCTGGGCAACACAATGAGACCCTCATCACTAGTAAAGAACAAAAAGCAAAAAACACTGTGGGTTAGGAGTGTTTGGCCCACACAGGTTGTAGTTTGTCAACAAGTAACGTTGAAAAATGCCACTTCCCTGCATAGCCAAGATGAGGAACAAATTTTGTACATCAGTAATTAAAGTTGATAACATTTATTTTACTACCTGGATAGATTTACTACTGGGTTGCTGGGGGGAAGCCCAATGAGTTATGTGCTTGATTTTTTGGTCTGAATGTTCTGGGAAGGAAAGCAGAAATGACCATTAAGCAAAAATCATGTGACGTAGGAATAGCATGCTATTTCTAATAAAAGACTTTGGAAAATAAAGACACTGTTACTTTAGTTATATTTCCACAATGGTCTGATAACTGGCTGAGTTTTTTTCAGTTTAATTTCTGAATGTCAGAACTACTGACAGAATTGAGAGAGAAGTTGTCTTCCGTTTTTTCCCCTGCTTTCCTTTATCTCTGCAGGTTTTCTTTGCCTGTGAGCATTCTTCCTGCTTTGTGTCTCCACCTGCCTTTGTCCTACATGCCCAGACTTTTTCTTTCTTTCTTTCTTTCTTTTTTTTTCAGACGATTCTTGCATTGTCACCCAGGCTGGAGTGCAGTGGCGCGATCCCGGTTCACTGCAACCTCTGCCTCCTGAGATCAAGCGATCTCCTGTCTCAGCCTCCTGAGTAGCTGGGATTACAGGCGCCTGCCACCACGCCTGGCTAATTTTTTTGTATTTTTAGTAGAGACAGGGTTTCACTATGTTGGCCAGGCTGGTCTCGAGCCCCAGACTTCTTATTGCCCACAGATCACCAACAAACTTGCTTATCCCATTTCATAGTCTCAGGACCAGCTCTCAAAACTCATCTGAGAAACTAATTACAACCGAAGCATAGATTGTAAAAATAATTTTAGGCATTCTTCTTTGGGGAAAAAAAGATGGCTCAGGCTGGTCTCTAAAGAGAAGGCTCACATCATTACCCCCATTACCTTGTTCATTGTCACCAAGAGATCAGGAATTTCTCTGTCAGGCTCTGTAAATGCTAGTCCATCCTGCCTCAAGACCTTTGGTAACTGCATAAACTATTAAAAACAGTCGTCTGAAAGATTCAGACTTCTATCTACCTCTGCCTCTATTGAACCTTTGGCAACCTGGGGTCTCCATAACTTTCTTGATGGAACCACCACCAAGCCCCTTCTGTAGGCCTCTTATGGAGGTTGGAGGTGCCTATATAGCAGCATAAAGTAGTAATTAAGGACTCTGGAGCCCCTGCCCATGCTCAGATTCCTGCTGCAAATTGTGAGGTCTTAGGTGAGTCACTAAATTGCTCCATACCTCAGTTCTTATAAAAATGGTACTAATAATGATGAAAACACGTATCTAATAGGTTACTTGTGAAGATTAAATGAAGCAATAGGGGTAAAGCTAGGGCTTGGTACACAAGTACTCAATACATGTCAGTTACTGCGATTTTCAGATAGAAATGAGATGAAAGCATCAGCATATATACATTTTTTTCTTTTGAGATGAAGTCTTGCACGTTGTTGCCCAGGCTGGAGTGCAGTGGTGTGACCTTGGCTCACTGTAACTTCCGCCTCTCGGGTTCAAGCAATTCTCCTGCCTGAGCCTCTTGAGTAGCTAGCATTATAGGCGCCTGCCACCATGCCTGGCTAATTTTGTATTTTTAGTAGAGATGGGGTTTCACCATGTTGGTCAGGCTCGTCTTAAACTCCTGACCTCAGGTGATCAGCCCGCTTCAGCCTCCAAAAATGCTGGTATTACAGGTATGAGCCACAGCACTGGGCCAGCATCAGCATAATTTATATTGAACTACATTTTGGTTACTCTGGCTATAGGTAGATTGTCATTGAACTGTTAGCATTCCTTAAAGACACTGGAATGCAGGCTCCCTGGCTCCTGAAAGGAGCATGGTTTGGGAATCTGACCCACTTGGATTTGCACATTGCTCCTCCCTACTAGCTCTCTGACCATGGTCAGGTCACGTTACTGAGTTTACCCTTTGTAATTTTTACCTGTGTACAGCTGGTATGGACAGTACATCATGGGAGAATGCCGGTGAAATGGCCAGTTCTTGTTAAATATTTTTATTTTAATAATGCTTTTAGATGTCCGCAGTTTATAAATATCTGTGGAGTTCTCGCAAGGCATTAGGTCTGGGGTCAATATCTTACACGTTGGGAAATTAGGGAAATATTTTTGGAGAGAAGAACGTCTTGTTTCTAAGCAAGCTGTCTGCTCTGGGTGCACACAAGGCTGGTCCTGGATATTATATCCCTGGCAGTGTGGTCCAAGGAGCACAGAATGCAAAAAAAAAATCAACCTAAATTCTTGACTGTTAGTCACTCACTGGATCTCTGCCTTGTCCTGTAAAGAGTGGACTGGCATCTCCTAAGCATATTTTCTAAGGATTCTTACTGTTCTAAAATATAACCTTTGTGTGTATAGGGGAGTGATATGGCAAGACTTACGTTGCTTCACTGATCTGGCAAGAGGCATCCAGCCATCCAGTGTTGTCAAGGGAATATTAGTTTGTAGGAATAGTTTCTTTGCTTCTAACGTTGCAGGGGGAGTGGCAGAAAGGGTTTTGTCTTTGTGGTTTTAATTTTCGTTGTTCCACTCTTGTTTTGAATTACATATGGCTTGGTAATACATTAACAGTATACAAATGAAAACTTTCTGTGTACTCAAAAACTAGCATTTTTTGCTGTCATCGACCAAGGAGCTTGTTTGGAGAACAGGAAATACCAGAGGTTCACAGAAGTGGGAAGCATGACCCAACTAAACAAGTATAGGGCCCGCCCCACCCACCTACTATATTCACAGGTTGTCAGTAGTTTATGTGTGTCATGTGTAAATGCACGAAATCTTTCTCTACTTTTAACATGAGTATAATGAAAACCCAGTTTGGATGGACACTTCAGTAAAAGGAGTTAGACTGATTTTTACACATAGACAGTCTGAATTGATGACCTGTTCAGTCATTTAACCAATTGACTTCATCAATAACCAGTTAGTGACTTTATTGAGAGGTCCTCCGTGGATCAAACAGTTCAAACCACAATATATAATTAGATATGATACTGTGAGTTAGTTATGGATACAAACAAATTTAAGTGAAAATATCTTAATATCTCTTTAAAATGTCCATTTCACAGAAACTTGATTTAGGATGAAAATTAATGTAATTCTGTCAAAGCTACATAGAAAAGTGGCACCATATGCAATTTAAAAAAAAAAAAGCAATACCCAAACATTTACTTTGGGGTTAGGCTCTGATCTTTGAAATAGCTATAAAATGGTGTATGTGATAAAACTGGCCCTCCCTGTTGGAGGTGATATTAACTGTTACCAAGGAACTGGTAATAAATACATTATGAAATCTCATAAATCAACATTAGCAAATATAGCCCTCAGCAAACTACCTTTCGATGACTACTGTAATGATTAATAAGAATGTGAAGTCCAATTAATATGCTGATTTTTACTCTTGAACTTCATCTGGTTCATTAACATAGAAAATATTTCATCCCTCCCGTCTTCAGTCTAAACCTTAATCCTAATCTTTCTCTTCAGTTTCTGATTGTTTCCACCTCAAAAATCTGGCCAATTCCACAACCACCTTTAATTATCATTTCATTTCTTTCCTTTCTTCTACCACCAAGTTTCTGGAGTTGTCTGAGGCCACAGGAAATTAAAGTGACTCTCCTAGTCACCCAGTTAAAAAACTGTGGAGCCAGATCTCAGCTCATTTCTTTTGCTTGGCATCATCTTTAAGTATCCTTCCTTCACCCCTTTGTTCTGTGGCACATGCCCTCCAGTATGTAAAGTGATTTTTTTTTTTGAGACAGAGTCTGGCTTTGTTGGCCAAGCTGGAGTGCAGTGGTGTGATCTTGGCTCACTGCAACCTCCGCCTCCCAGGTTCAAGTGATTCTTCTGCCTCAGTCTCCCAAGGTAGTTGAGACTACAGGCACGTACCACCATGCCTGGCTAATTTTTTGGTATTTTTAGTAGAGACGGGGTTTCGCCATATTGACCAGACTGGTCTCGAACTCCTGACCTTGTGATCCGCCTGCTTCGGCCTCCCGAAGTTCTGGGATGACAGGCATGAGCCACTGTGCCTGGCCGTAAAGTGATGTTTTTTCAGGATATGTTGGTCTCAAGCCCCTCTCTATTCTCCTGTCATTACTCTAGCTTAGATCTTCCTTACCTTTTGCTGAAGTACTTCATGCATTTTCCAGTTGATCTCTTTGTCTCTTGCCAACAAGCCCTCTTCAAATTGCAGCTCTGTTCATGGCAGTCGTCCGAACAAAATCCCGTGGGGTTTCTCACTGCTTACTAAACAGAGTCCAAATTCCTTACTCTAGTGTTCAAAGACCCCCCCCCCCACCCCCCAGTCTACTTTTCCAGCTTTACCTTTATTTTTGGTTTGACTATGCTCTATTCAAAATGAGAACAGGGCCTGGAGTTTCCTATTTCCTCAGTCTGATTGGGTTCTTCTGGGACACTTTTAGTTGTTCCAGTTGCACAAGGCTGCTTGGAATGTGGGGGCAGGAGGGCTTTCCATAAACCTCACCCAGGGCATGCAGCAGTCCTGGAGACCCACTTGATGGGGTGCCAGTGTGTCCTACTTCTGCCCATTTCTGCTCTCCTGGCCATTCAGGATTCAGCTTAAATACTAATTCCTTCATGAAACAGTCCTTTATGTGGGTTCCTCTCATCTTACTTACTTTGCCATTTCCTACTGTAAATGTCTATGCATGTGTTACATCTCCCCTTCTATGTTGTAAGCTCCTAGAGCAGCTCCACAACACTGTCTTAAAACAGGAGTATCTGGCTGGGCGCGGTGGCTCATGCGTGTAATCCCAGCACTTTGGGAGGCCAGCGCAGTAGATCACTTGCGCTCAGGAGTTTGAGATCAGCCTGGGCAACATGGTGAAACCCCATCTCTACAAAAAATACAAAAATTATCTGGGTATGGTGGTGGGTGCCTGTAGTCCCAGCTACTAGGGAGGCTGAAGTGGGAGGATCACTTGACCTCAGGAGGTGGAGATTGCAGTGAGCTGAGATTGCACTGCTGGACTCCAGCCTAGGTGACAGAGGGAGACCCTGCCTCAAAAACAAACAAAAATAAACAGAAAACCCCCAGTAGTATCTGAAGAATTGTCATGAGATATGGCACAAATAATTTATTATTAATAACAGTTCAAAATACACTGGCTTTACTTTAAAAGAGGGAATTATATGGTATGTGAATTATATTTCAAAACAGCTGTTATAAAAATAGTTCAAATCCTAATATTTATCTTTTTTTTTTTTTTTTTTTTTGATACAGGGTCTCATTCTGCCTCCTAGGCTAAAGTACAGTGGTATGATCATGGCTCTTTGCAGCCTTGATCTCCTGGGCTCAAGCACTCCTTCTGCCTCAGTCCCAAAGTAGTTGGGATTATAGGCATGTGCCATCATACCAGATAATTTTTAAATTTTTTTAAAGACAGAATCCCACTATGTTGCTTAGGCTGGTCTTGAACTCCTGGGCTCAAGAGATCCTTCTTCCTCAGCCTCCCAAAGTGCTGGGATTACCGGTGTAAGCCACCACACCGAGCCCGAATCCTAATATTAACAAATGATTTTAAGTTACTTAAAAATAATTTTAAGCAGGACCTGGTACAACATGGCAGATGTAGCATGGACACATTTATCCCTCAATTTCTCTGGAATTTTCTCCTGAATTTTGTCTTTAATTTCAACACTCTAGGAGGCTGAGGCAGGAGGATCACTTGAGCCCAGAGGTTCAAGACCAGCCTGGGCAACATAGTGGGATTCTGTCTCTACAAAAATTTAAAAATTAGCTGCTGTGGTGGTACGTGAGTTTAAATGGCAATAAATAAGGACTAAGGAGAATAAGCTCAAAATAGTGATAAGACTGGAAGAGGGACCTATCAAGAGAAGGCAGATTTCAACATATTTTTGGAAGATGGTAAATTGATAGAAGAAGATACTTGCTTTAGTAATAAAGAAATTGGCGACTTCTCTTGAAATTAGGACAAAATGGAAAATATACCTTATCGTAGGCATTGGAGAGCAAGGAAGAGAGTAGGGCAATATTGAACCAAGGTCTAGTAAAAGACAAAGTTCTTTTTTTCTCCCCCAAGACAGAATCTTGCTCTGTCACCCAGGCTGGCATGCAGTGGCATGATCTCGGCTGACTGCAACCTCCAATTCCCAGGTTCAGTTCAAGTGATTCTCCTGCCTCAGCCTCCCAAGTAGCTGAGATTACAGCACATGCCACCATGCCTGGATAATTTTTGTAATTTTAGTAGAGACAAGTTTCACCATGTTGGCCAGGCTGGTCTCGAACTCCTGACCTGGTGATCCACCCACCTTGGCTTCTCGAAGTGCTGGGATTACAGGCATGAGCCACTGCACCTAGCCAGAAGACAAAATTCTAAGAGGAGAGTTCTGGGAGTCATTTGCCCATTCCAGAAGAGGTAACTAAGAAGTGAGGCTGAGCAGTGTAGGGCCCATGGAACAAAAGTTGAGTTTTAAACATCTACCCCTCAACACACATGCACTTTGACTCTGGATCACAAAGAGCTGCACTGTAGGAGACAGTGAACCAGATAATGACCTGCTCTTGCAGGGACTACAGGCCAATTTCAAATCATTACAGCTCTGAAGCTGGATTAAAGTAGTCCTGACTTACTTATGTCCCCAGCAAATATATTACTCTTTTATGGAGGAAGAAAATATTATCCTGGACCTCAAATTAACTTTATAAATAATTTTTCAAATGCAATTTCCATCCTGCAATAAACAAATAACCAAGAAAGTAAGAAAACATGAATGAGAACTACATTATAGTAAAAATGTTAAAAACCAAAGAAAGAGGAAACCTTAAAAGCAGTCAGGGAAATAGACTGATTATCTTCAAAGGAATTACAACTTGACTCACAGATGACCTTTCAGCAGAATCAATGAGAACTAGAAGATAATGAAGTATCATCTTTAAAGTGCTAAGAAAAAATAACCACCAACGTAGAATTCTGTACCCATCAAACATATCTTTTGACAATGAAGGTGAAATAGACATTTTCCATTAAACAAAAACTTACAGCAGCAGATTCACACTTAAGGAAACACTAAAGAGGGTTCTTTAGGCAGAAGAAATTAGATCCCAGAATAGCAGGTCAGAGATGTGAGAAGAAATGAAGAGCAATGTAAACAACAGTAATAATGTCTCTTTTTTTTTTTTTTTTTTTTTTTTTTGAGATGAAGTTTCACTCTCATTGCCCAAGCTGGAGTGCAGTGGCGTGATCTGGGCTCACTGCAACCTCTGCCTCCCAGGTTCAAGTGATTCTACTGCCTCAGCCTCCTGAGTGGCTGGGATTACAGGTGCAGGTCACCACGCCCAGCTAATTTTTTATATTTTTAGTAGAGACAGGGTTTGACTATGTTGGCCAGGCTGGTCTTGAACTCCTTGACCTCAGGAGATCCACTGCCTCAGCTTCCCAAAGTGCTAGGATTACAGGTGTGAGCCACCATGCCTGGCTAATAATGTCTTATGTGACTTGCAATATCTACACAATTAAAATATACCACAACAGTGGGAAAATAAGAAGGAATACACACACACACACACACACACACACACACACACACACACACACACACACAGATGTAGATAGAGTGTTTTGAGGTCCCTGAATTCTGGAATTGTCTAGGTAGAGAGTAAAGGCACAAGTAATATTAGATGACTATTATTGGATAAGTTAAGCATGCATACTGTAATTTCTTGGGTAGCCACAGAGAATGATAAAAGTGTTTGTATGCACCTAATAATATATTATAGTTTTAAAATAAATTAAAATTTTTGACAAAAATTGGGCACTGTGGCTTATCCCTGTAATGCCATGTAATCCTAGCACTTTGAGAGAATGAGAGGGGAAGGATTATTTGAGCCCAGGAGTTCAAGACCAGCCTGGACAACAAAGTGAGAGTCATGTTTCTACACACACACACACACACACACACACACGCATGCACACAATCAGCTGGGTGCAGTGGCGTGTGCCTATACTCCCACCTACTTAGGAGGCTGAGGCAGGAGGATCCCTGAGCCCAAGAGTTTAAGGCTGCAGTGAGCTACGATTGCACTACTGCACTCTAGCTATAAAGTCTCAACAAATTTCAGACTTAAAATCATTACTGAATTGTTCTGTTCATAGGATGAGTAAGCTGGACCTCAATAACAAAAAAATAAGTGACAATCAGCATCACAAATGAAAAAGGATCTTACAAGAGGTTGTACAATATTAAAAGTATCTAGTTCTGTAATTTGGTTTGATTAAAAGAATGTGGTGGAATTGGCAATGTGGCACTTCTGAGCATCCAGAGACCTCTCTCTCCCTGCTCCTTTCTTGGAGACTTTGCCGCTGCCACTGGGAATAATAGCAACTTGGAGCTTGAGACCATGTAGAACAGAACTATGTTAGCCCAGCTGTCTCTGCTGTGGCCCCGAGTATGTGAGAAACCCGGCCTAAATCAACAAAGCTGCTTAGCTGACCTTTAACTAATTGCAGAAACACAAGTGAACCCTGGCAAGACTCGCTCAAATCAGTAGAAATACTCAGTCATCCCCTAGACTTTTGAGAAATGTGTAGTTATTTTGGGTGGTTTGTAATGTAGTAATAGCTAAATGATACAGGCAGTAAGTCAAGAAAAAACAAGGTATAAAGATTGAAAAGAAAAAAAAACTATAATTATTTGCAGATGGTAAAATAGTATATATAGAAAATCCAAGGGTATCCATAGATACATTATTGGAATTAATGAGTAAATTTAGCAAAGCCGTGGATCCAAATGCTAAAACTCAACTGCATTTCCATAAAACAGAAAATAACTAAGAAAACCTTTTACATATCAAATCATATGTGGCACATAGAAATAAAACTAACAAAATGTGTGCCAAATTTCTCATGTAAAATTATATCATTGGCCGTGTGTGGTGGCTCATGCCTGTAATTCCAGCACTTTAGAAGGGGGATTGCTTGACTTCAGCAGTTTGAGACCAGCCTGGGCAATATGGTGAAACCCCGTCTCTACTAAAAACAAACAAACAAAAAATTAGCTAGGCCTGGTGGCGTGTGCCTGTAATCCCAGTTGCTTGGGATGCTGAGGCAGGAGAATAGCTTGAACCCAGGAGGCAGAGGTTGCAGTGAGCTGAGATCATGCCACTGCACTCCGGCCTAGGTGACAGAGTGAGACTCTGTCTCAATTATAAATCATTATTTAGAGACAAAAAGGGAAAAATAACTAAAGAAATGGAAGAATATGCCATGGATTGAAAAAGTCAATACTGTAAACATGATGATTGCTTTCAAATTCACTTACAAATTCAAGATAATTCCAAAGAAATCCCAAATCCCAATAGTTTTATTATTTAGAGACAGAGTCTCATTTTGTCACGCAGGCTGGAGCGTAGTGACACAATCCAGAGTTCACTGCAGACTTGAATTCCTGGGTTCAAATGATCCTCCCACCTCAGCCTCCCAAGTAGCTAGGACTACAGGTGCATGCTACCATGCTTGGCTAATTAAAAAATTTTTTTTTGTAGAGATGGTGTCTCACTATGTTGCCCAGGGTAGTCTTCAACTCCTGGCCTGAAGGGATCCTCCTGCCTTGGCCTCCCAAAATGCCGAGATTACAGGCATGAGCTGCCATGCCTGGCCCTCCAACAGCTTTTGTTTTTCAGATGTTGACTGATTCCATAATATGGAAAGGACCCAAACTAATGAAGTTTCACTTGGAGAAGAAAACCAATGTTGGAGGACTTGTCCTGCCATATCCTGAAGCCTGTTATAAATGTACAGTAGTTAAGACAAAGAAAAACAAATATATCAAATGAACAAAATAGAGAATCTGGAAACAGACCCATGAACACTTGACTTACGTAAATGGTAGTATTTTAGAGCACTAAGAAAATAATGGCCTTTTTATTGAACGGGGCTGAGATAATTGAATAACCCTATAGAAAACATGAAAATTGACCCTTACTGCACACCATTCACAAAATCAGTTCTGGGTGGTTTGAAGAATGGTGAGTGAAAGGGCAAAACAATAATGCTTCCAGGAGATTCTAAAGTCAAATATTTCTGTGGTCTTGGGGTAGGAAAAGTTTTTTTTTTTTTTTTTTTTTTTTTTTGGGACAGGGTCTCACTCTGTCATCCAGGCTGGAGTGCAGTGGTGCAATTACAGTTCACTGCAGCCTTGACCTCCTGGGCTCAAGCAGCCCTCCCACTGCAGCCTGCGGCCTCCCGAGTAGCTGGGAGTACAGGTGCACGCCACCTTATCCAGCTAATTTTTGTAGTTTTGGTGGAAACTGGGTTTTGCTATGTTGCCCAGTCTGGTCTGCAACGCCTGAGCTCAAGCGATCTGCCCACCTTGTCCCCTTGAAGTGCTGGGATTATAGGCGTGAGCCACCAGATTTCTTAACAAGCCATAAAAAAACTACTAATAGAAAAGGAAAAGCTGGCAACAAAATAATCTGTACAACAAGCCCCCATGACATGAGTTACAAAACTGCTCACGTATCCCAGAACCTGAAATAAAAGTTTAAAAAAAGGAAAAGATTGATAAATTATAGCACACTAAAACCACCTTTTTCTCATCAAAGGCACTTTAACAGAATGAAAGGGTAAGCTGCCTAGTGGAGAAAATATTTGCAATGCATGTAACTAACGTGTTTCTTCACATTAAAAGAAAACAATAGTTAAATTAATTCAAAATGGGCATGTTATACAGTTATCTAAATTGGGCACAAAATACATAAAATGTGCCCAATATCATTATTAGTGAGGGATAAATAAGCTATAGTCACATTGAGATTCTGGGATTCAGCACCTCATGAGTCCCCAGATGAAAGACGAAGAACTGGTGAGAATGCGGAACAATGGGAGCTCTCTTATACCACTAATAGGTTGGTATCACTACTTTGGAAAACAGTTTGGCATTCTGTACTGAAGTAAAGATATGTACATCTTATGACTCTGCAACTTTTAGGTATATAGCCAACAGAAAATCATGCAAAAATGGACACCAAGAGATGGATACAATAATGTTCACAGCAGCAATTTCTAAAATAGCCCCAAATTGGAAACAATTCATATTTGTCCATTAAAAGTAGAATGACTCAATTATGTCATATTCATCTACTAGAATATTACATAGACATGAAAATCGGCAAACTACATTTACATTCCATGACATACATGAACCTAGCAAATATGGCATTGAATGAAACAAGACCTAAAAAAAAATGTACCATAGGATTCCATTTATATCAAGTCTTTCAAATCTAACTATAAGGCAAAACCTAACTGTAGTGTTTAGGAAAGCATGTAAGTATAAAACTAGCAAGAAAATCAAGGAAATGTTTAATCAATAAGGTCATGGGAATGTTTATCTTTGGGGAGGCACAGACAGGAGTCGTAACTGGGAGGGGCCTGGAGGGAGGCCTCTAGGTGCTAACAATGCTCTGTTCTAAATGGGAGGGTGGTTGCATGGGTGTTTACTTTCTGATAATTTATTGAGCTGAATCTTCTGATTTGTGCCCTTTTCTGGATATGTATTGTATTTGAAAAGAAAGTCTGGGCCGGGCACAGTGGCTCACATCTGTAATCCCAGCACTTTGGGAGGCTGGGGCAGGTGGATCACTTGAGGCCAGGAGTTTGAGACCAGCCTGGACAACATGGCAAAAAAACCATCTCTAGTAAAAACAGAAAAATTAACTGGGTGTAGTGGTGCATGCCTGTAATACCAGCTACTCAGATGACTGAGGCACAAGAATTGCTTGAACCTGGGAGGTAGAGGTTGGAGTGAGTCACGACTGTGCCATTGCACTGCAGCTGGAGCGACAGAGCAAGACTGTTTTTTTTTAAAAAAAAAAAAAAGAGGAAGGCACATCTGCAAATGACCAAAATGGAAGCAGCAGCAGCTCAGAATATGAACACTAAATGTCTGCAGTGGAACTTAAAAAAAAAAAATGTTCTGGCCGGGCGCGGTGGCTCAAGCCTGTAATCCCAGCACTTTGGGAGGCCGAGGCGGGTGGATCACGAGGTCAAGAGATCGAGACCATCCTGGTCAACAAGGTGAAACCCCGTCTCTACTAAAAATACAAAAAATTAGCTGGGCATGGTTGTGCGTGCCTGTAATCCCAGCTACTCAGGAGGCTGAGGAAGGAGAATTGCCTGAACCCAGGAGGCGGAGGTTGCGGTGAGCCGAGATCGCGCCATTGCACTCCAGCCTAGGTAACAAGAGCAAAACTCCGTCTCGGAAGAGGAAAAAAAAAAAAAAAGTTCTACTCCCAGAATCATTTCAAACAGAAATGATTTGTGTTTTGACAAAACAGTTTTGTGTTTTGACATTATTGTTCAGTCTGCCAGTTTTCTTATTTATTTATATGTATTTACTTACTACTTTTTGAGATGGAATCCCACTCTGTTGCCCAGGCTGGAGTGCAGTGGCATGATCTTGGCTTACTGAAACCTCTGCCTCCCAGGTTCAAGTGATTCTCCTGCCTCAGCCTCCTGAGTAGCTGGGACAGGCATGTGCCACCGCGCCCAGCTAATTTTTGTATTTTTGATAGAGATGGGGTTTTGTCATGGTTGCCAGGCTGGTCTCAATTTCCTGACCTCAAGTGATCCACCCATCTCAGCCTCCCAAGGTGCTGGGATTACAGGCATGAACTACCATGCCCAGCTATGAGTCTGCTGGTTTTCCTAATTTCAGGTATCCTCACAGAAATACTGTTGAATGTTGATGGTACAAAACAATAAATGTTTAATTATATGACTCAGTCTAAAAGGTAGTCAACCATTTAAACATAAAATAATAAGTCCTGGTGATGTGAGAAGGAGAGAGGGAATTGAAGTAAATCTGTTTTTTCATAAGGGGGAGATTAAATATTGTTTAAAATGATGAACCAAGAAGGTAGAAGCAAATTATTCAGAGGCACAGCAGCAATCATTAGAAGAATTATAAATAGTGTTAAACAATGATTGCTTCCGGGAGACGGGGACATAGAAAGACTGCTTCCACTATAAACCTCTGGACCATTTGATTTTTGTAATGTGCATATTACTTTGATAAATGTAGTAAGCTACAAGATTCCAGGTTGCACCATTCTCATCTACTTGGTTTAAAAATTGGTTTTTGAGTTTGTGGCACTGTGACTAGCACAAGAATGATGTCTGTAGTCTGTCTTCTCTATGCTGTGACTAAAAGTGAATGTCGTTTCTCAAGTACTCTTAGGAGGACAGCTGTGTTCATGACGTAACTGTGCAGAGCTTCTGGATTATGATTCTACAATTACTTCTGTTTTCTTTTTCACTTTATTTATAGATGTATTTAAATTAGAAACAAGCCAGGTTTAGAATTACATTGTACATGGACAAGCAGGGAGTTAATGAACATTTCCATTCAATAATTTGAAAAGCAACTCTTATTATCAAACCAAAAGTAGACAATCAATGATAAAAGTGAAACTTCCAAAAGCACTCATATATTAATAGTGACATGAAAAATTTATATATTCTATGCATTCTTTTTTAAACAATAAAATAAAACTTATCTGCATTTCTTCAGCTCTGCTTACTTATAAACATTACCTTTTGAGCGAAGTTCAGCTATTGAAATATTGGCTATATTTATTTTTTTGACTTCTAAAATTATAATTTCTGAGATCCTTAAATGCCTCATTTCATTATTTATCTTCATAAGATGCCTATTAATACACTCCATTTCAAAGCTCTGATAAGATTTTCTTCAAGGTAATTTTTCTCAAAATTTAGGTATTTTCTTGCATACTATCTACCGCATATTTTAGTGTAAGAAAAATATTCAGAACATCTGTTCTAGAGAAAGGGTCTTACAGAGCTGCTTTGTTTTTGTTTGCATCACACAGCAATTTGTCATGTTGTTTTACATAAAGCAGGTGCTCAAAACAGTTTGTCATATTGATTCATATTGAATATTATAATATCTATCATTACAATACTTAGCTCAAACTTGAGTGAAAAAGCCGAGTTTATAGTGTACAAAAAGTGATTAGTCATATGTAACATACAATTGAAAGTCACATTACTGTCAGAGACGCTTGGGTAACTTAGTTAAGTCTCTCCACCTGTTCTTCATTCACTAGATGGTCCCCTCTGTCAAGCACTGTGCTAGGTGTGGTGTACACAAAGGTGAACAAGATCGGGTCCTTCCACTGCAGTCACTAATAGCCTCGTGGAGTTGTTTGACCAGTGAATGGAGAGTTACAACATAAAGTGACCTGGACTTTCCCTCTCTCTCCTTTCTTTTCACTATTAAAGTAGTGTGGGTGTCTTGGCAAGGTGAAATAAAGAGGCAAGGGCTTTCTCAGCATAATAATTAGCAAGAGAGGGGTTATTTGCCTTGTAGAAAGAATCTGAAAGATTTAGGTGCCTCTGCCTAAACACAGGCAATTATCCTGTCCTAGGAGCTCTTGGGGCTGATCTTCCAGGATTGGGCACTCAGCAGTGGAGCCCTGACCCTGGGGGAGGCGGGAGTGATAGAAAAGCCCAGCAAGGGTGAGAGGGTGGAGAAGAGCGCAGGAAAGGGACTCCTGGATCTCTACAGGAACAGCTTCTGAGTGGATTGAAAAGTAACTTGATAGGAAAAATCAAGAAATATTACCAGGGTCCATGATGAGACTGTGGTGAGACTGTGATCTTCCTAGACAGTGGGGGCATCAGTGACTGTTTATACCATTGTAGAGATGTTCTCAGTGTCCCACAGAGACCCACGGGATGGGAAAGGAAGGGAGCACCCAGCTCAGGCTGCACAACAGATGTGGGAGAGTGGTAGAGATAGGATAAGACGTTTCGGAATCTGCAAGTTGTTCAGTAAGGCTCAGGCATGCATTGCATGTCTAAAGAAGCTGACCCCATGTCAGTGCTTTCTTATGCAATGACAGTCAATTATCACGAGTGTTTCTGCTTTGGACAGATTTGGGGCTAGGAAGTACAATTCAATGTTGAGCAAAAGAATCTCCTTTTGAGGATGAAGAGAAAAAGGAAGGGCGGGCTGAGTTGTTCTCCTCAGGGATACAGTCCACTGGTGACAGAGATTTGTAATATTCATCTTCCCCATCAAGTACTTTGATTTGGCTGCAACAACAACAACAAAAAGGATTTTCAACAAAAGAGAAAACAAATGTCACAATCATCACTGGAGCAGCTAAAGTTGTGTGAGTAGCTGAAACAGGGTTGAGTCGCAACACTGGAGGGGAAGGACAGCTTAGGAAGCTCAGGGTTTCCCAGTACAGAGGTACCGGGGTCTGATCCACGAAGCCCTTCACCTTTGGGTCATGTGCTGGTAATGGGTCCAGTTTTGTGGTGTCTGGAAGTTGTGGTCATATTGCAACTTGATTTGTGGGATTGAACTCTCAGTCTCCAACTGGTTTCCTCTAGATGAGAAAGTTTTCCTCCTGACCGCCCCCAGTTCTCTAACTGGTACCAATTATTTACTTCATTGCTATTCTCAACTGAGATGCTAACAACCAAGTGAAAGACAAACTCCTTACTATCCTCTGTCTAATCAGTGGGGCACATTTCTCTTTGTACATGTTTTAAGGCCCGGGGTAGGATAATGCGGAGGAAGTGGCCTATTTGTACTTCATAGAGTGCTCTTATTTGTGGAAGGAGAGTTTTATATAACCCACTATATGTCTCTAATTATGAAGAAAATACAATTACCTGGAATACTTGTAAAAAATAACATTTGCCCTTAGGTGACAATTTCAACCTTTTTGGACAGAATAGATTTTCGTATACTTGATACTGTGAAAAGTAGTTTCGAGTGTCAATAAGAGTGGCAATATCTGGAATGCATATTTTTAGAAGCCTCTCTGGAAAGTTTTGCATTTTCTGTAATATCACAAAGGACCCCTTCTGTTTACAGTTGCTTAGAACTAAGAAGACAGATATTTACCCAAGTTTTCTTGGCTTCCTCTTGCTCCCTTGATATTCTAGAGTTCCCTGTGGAGAGGGCCAAGAACACACAGTCAAAGCAAAGCAGCAAGTCGTTAATTTTTAATTCAAAGTGATTTTGTGTTGAATGCAAGCAGATGCTGATAATATCAGAAGTCACAGCATAATTTTTTTGATCAAAGGGCTCAAGTGAGCCTGATGAAGCATGCATCTTGCTCGTCTTTGATAAACCGCATCAATTATTCACCGTGAAGGCAGACATCCTGACATGAAAGCAACAGATAAAGAGCCTAAGCACATGTTCAAGACGAGAGCATGGGAGTGGGGGTGGGGCTGCAGGGGTGGGAACAGGTAGTAATAACAGAATTATTAACTGGAAACAAAGCCAGTGAAACCTCTTTATGGCCACTTTGAACTCACATTTAACTGGTTATAGTACATGGTGTCCTCAGGGCTGCTCAACATTTTGGGCTGCTGATAGCGTCGGCGAGGTGTTCGTTGCTTCTGTGCGAGACCATTTTCTGAACCTGAAAAAGGGTAGCAAAACTTTGCTGTAAACTGTCTCAGGTGTTGAGAAAATTAAGGGAAAAAAGGCTCTTCACGTATGCACTTAGTAGAAACTGTGTCCTATTTCAATGGGCACATTAAAAGCTTTGCTAATATTAGGAGAAATCGCATCCTAAAATGTATGCACCGATTGCTAAGTGTAAACCAGGGCCACTGTCTGTAATTGTGCATTCAGCTTTCTGATGTGAATCAGCGGTCCGGACTGACAGAAAGCAAGTTGGTGTTTCCACACTGGTGAAGTATAAGTTGGCGGTCAGCGTTTATAGAGTGGGGTGCCCTTAGCGTGATGACTAAGTTAGGACGACCAAAGCAATCTGGGATTGTTTGCAGCACATCCTGCAGTGAGAGTTCAAAAGCATCTGGAGCACACATACTCTTGGGGAGATGAGAAACAAACCTTTTGGTGGGATACATTTTTGGGGTAGGGGAAATGGCTTGATCTAAAATGTACTGAAATGCTTTGAACAATACCACTGATCCATGCAGTCTCTGGAGGTGGTGTAAAAGAGAAGGGGAAAGGATGATTGCACCATTACATGAAGCAGTGTCTCCCTGTTAGTCCTGATTTCAGAACCCTGGACCAAGAGTACACTAGAGATTAAGAAACCATGAGTCAGAAGAAGTCATCATTCATTTCCCTTCCAAGCAAATGATTCTATGGATCTACTGTCCTTTGGCTCTATATCTGAATCAGGATTCAGCAGGTCTGATTTTTTGGCAACACACACACACCTGTCATAGAATGCTGTCCATGAATGTTGTTGTCTAGAGAAAAGCTATCAATATCCTGGAGGACAGAGTGTTTATCATAAACTCTGGAGGAATTTTTTAGAGTGACTTAGCAAGATAGCAAGATATCTGTTCCCTAAGTATAAAGTTCTGTATCTTGATTTTTCTTGAATTGGGACATACCTATATTTGGACAAGACTATCAGAACCCAGCCTGGCCAACATGGTGAAACCCAGTCTCCACTAAAAATACAAGAATTAGCTGGGCATGGTGGTGTGTGCCTGTAGTCCCAGCTTCTCAGGAGGCTGAAGCAGGAGAATCGCTTGAACTCCAGAGACAGAGTTTGCAGTGAGCCAAGATCACACCACTGTTCTCCAGCCTGGGTGACAGAGCGAGACTCAGTCTTTTTTTTTTTTTTTTTTTTTTTTTTTTTGAGACAATCAGAACCATCCATTCTAAATACCTATTTTTTTTTGAAGAAGGGAAACTAAGGCCCATGAAATTGAATGACTTACCTTAGATCAAGTGGCAGGGTGGATACCAACCCTAGAGTTCTTTCTTCTTGTTCCAATAGGTGTTTTTTTTTTGTTTTTTTGTTTTTTTAACACTATAGCCTATTGTCCTTTTTTATTTGTTGAGACAGTCTTGCTGTTGCCCAGGCTGGAGTGCAGTGGTGCCATCTCTGCTCACTGCAACTTCTGCCTCCTAGGTTCAAGCTATTCCTCTCCATCAGCCTCCCAGGTTCAAGCTGTTCTCCTGCCTCAGCCTCCCAAGTAGCTGGGATTACAGGTGTGCATCATCACGCTCAGCAAACTTAAGTTTTTGGTAGAGATGGGGTTTTACCATGTTCACCAGGCTGGTCTCAAACTCCTGACCTCAAGTGATCTACCCACCTTGGCCTCCCAAAGTGCTGGGATTACAGGTGTGAGCCACCATGCCCGGCCTCAATGAAAAAATATTAATTAGCATAGCAAAATTGATGTTGCTTGCAAAGGGTTCCAACAGCCTTAAAAGACATCCTCATCCACCTTTTCATGAACACTGTGCAGAGCACAGGACTCTAGCCTGTTGTGCTGGTAAGGTCCTGTGAACACAAAGAATACAGCAGTTCTTTCTGACGGCTCCAGCATAACTCCTCCCCGTTTGCTTTGTGAAGTCCATACTCTGCAATATGGTAGACTGTGAAGCTGTGAGGCCCTTGTGTGTCATCTCCTTTCTGATTTGTAGATGAATGAACAGAAGTGTCCAGAAGTCAGGCTGCTGGCATGAAGCATGGTCTGGAGGTCTGACATCCACTCTCTCTTAGACTTTCTAAGACGGCAGGAATTCCATCCTGCTCAAAAGACTGATCTTAAGAAGTTTTTGGGTTCAGCTAGAGTTCAGCCTAGTTAGGCTGGACTTCGTATTTACACAGTGTTTACATTTTATCAGACATTTTTATTTATATTGTCTCAACTGATAATGCTTAATAGACGGTATGATTTTCAACTTTTGTTCTTGAGGAACTTGCTGTTTCATCAGCTTTTATTCTTTTCCTGATTCTTATAAGGGATCAAGTTATTGGATAGAATGTTTTAAATTTTAATATTTCTCCCATTACTTCAAAACAACTGTTGGTGTCTAATCTAATGGTATCTACACTCTCCTAGAATCTGGTATAAGCTGGTTATCTGATGTAACATCAAATTTTAATTTTAGTTATTTTAGGTTAATTTCTCCGTATGTCACAATGTTCTGCAAAGAATGCTGCAACTTCCAGGTGCTTTGCCATTAGAACAAATCTGAGTGTCACTGATACCATGATCCATTGTAAGCAACCAAATAAATAATTGGGAAATAAATCATTATTTAATAAATGCTTTTGGAATAATTTAATAGCAATATGCAAAAATATGACTTAAATACAGACATTGTAACATCCTATATACAGGGTACTTTGCAGAATTTTGTGGAAAATACAGAGAGAAATAAGAAAGTCCCTGTTTTCAATCTAGTAGAGGACACTGTCTTAAGACATTAAGTAACTTATTTAAGGCTGTTTAAGCTAGTGCTGTTGGGGTCAAATCGTTTAGTTTTTAAAATTCTATATCCTCTACTTTTCTCAATATATTTCTTGATTCTCACAGGCCACGATAAATTGTAGATGAGTTACATGGTTGAGCATTTTAAACATTCTCCAAAAAACTTTAGAGAGAAATGAAATAGACTATCTCGGCTGTGTAAGAAGAGGTTAGTGACATGCATGGGTTTAATTATATAAAGTAAAACATTCCATATGATGGACAGTAACAAAACTAAGATGAAAGGAAGTGCAACAGAAAGATAAAAACAATTAAAAGATATGTACCCATCAAAGTTACATCCATAATGTAGAAAGGCTGAGGCAAGAGACAGAGAAATACAGTTAGAAAAAAAGGTACTGAAAAATGTTGAACTATTCTGACAAACAGCTTCAATTTAGCAATTCCTACTGCTTTTCTATTAATTAGCATACACCTAAAGGTCAGAAGACAATGTGTGAGAGGCCCAGAGAAACAGGAGAATCCACAGGTTCCCCACCTCCTAAAGTGTAACTTGGCAATAAATAAATAGAGCTGGCAGGGCTCCCAGTAGTTTGGGGGGCCAAGGTGGGTGAATTGCTTGAGCTCAGGAGTTCGAGACCAGCCCAGGCAACATGGCAAAGCCCCATCTCTACAAAAAAATACAAAAAATTAGCTGGGCATGTTGGCATGCACCTATCTTCTGATCTACTCTGGAGACCGAGACAGGAGGATCCCCTGAGTTCAGTAGGCAGAGACTGCAGTGAGCCAAGATCACACCTCTGTACTCCAGCCTGGGTAATAGAGTGAGACATTGTCTCCAAAAAACAACAAAAGAAAACAGAAAAAAAAAAAAAAAACCCAGAACTAAGCAAATTGTTCAAAGGAACACATTGCAATGAAGTAAACCAAAAGAAAAAAACCTGATTTGTATAAAGACAGACATAATAATGCTTTTTATAGCACAAGAAAGCTAGAAACATGATACATACTCAGATATAAAAATTGTTTCATATTGAGTCACTTGACAAAGCAGTAATAAATGTGTATGATGCTGACAGAAGAAAATTCAAAACTTGGAAAAAGAAGTAAAATACAAAATAACATACAGCACATTGTGCATGTACATGCATTGAGAAGTTTATCATGATCTTTCTCTTGAAAATTTAAATATTAAAAAATCAGTGAGGCACATAGTGTCAAAACTTTTAGTTCTTTCCATAGATGAGGAAATTATCAACAAAAGAGGCTAAATTTGTAAGTGGCAGAGTGAAAACTTGAACTTGGTCTTCTGGCTTTTGGGCCAGCCACTTTGCATTAAGATATAAAACCATATGGTTATCAGATAGTTACCTAGTTAATTTGATTAGTTTATGTAGAGAAACTGGGCAACTCAAATTTGAACATTCACTTTTTTTTTTTTTTTGAAATGGAGTCTTGCTCTGTCACCCAGCCTGGAGTGCAGTGGCTTGATCTCGACTCACTGCAACCTCCACCACTTGGGTTCAAGCGATTCTTCTGCCTCAGCCTCCTGAGTAGCTAGGATTACAGGTGCCCACCATTGTGCCCAGCTAATTTTTTTGTATTTTTAGTAGAGATGGGATTTTATCATGTTGGCCAGGCTGGTCTTAAACCGCTGACCTCAAGCAATCCACCCACCTTGGCCTCCCAAAGTGCTGGGATTACCAGGTGTGAGCCATCATGCCTGGCCTGAATATTTATATTAGAATGTCAGTTTTTACTTTGAGAATCATAATGCTCATATTCTGAAAGTGGCCTATTTCTACCTTACATAGATGCCTGTGAGCCAAACCAAACTCTCCACTTTGTCATACATTGGTGACTACCTCCTTACTGTGCATTAAAGGGTATATTACATTATGAATACCAGTTTGCATTTAACATAGGTCTCTTTCCTTTTCAAGAATCTTTGTATCTGCCCCCAAACCCCCACCCTGTACCTTCTGATTTCGTATCTGAGACCTTGGACACATCTTCTGAATTGTTATAGAATTTCATAATAAACTGGAGCTAAATCTGTCAGAAAATGGAAGAAATCTGGATAGCATTTCAGGAGCACTGGCAAATGCATATTCCTTAATTCCTAATCCCAAACTATCACACTGTGGCTGCACACGTGCCCAAGCCCTTGGTGAGACAGAAATAGCTGAATTCAGTCAATCCGTCACATAACTTTTAAATAATTGGTTTGTAAATTTAATTTTTCTTTTCCTTTATTTAACATGCAGGTATATCCAAGCTAGAGTTGCCAGATAAAATGCAGGACACAGTTAGATTTGAATTTCAGATCAACGACCAATAATTTTTTATTACACTCATGAAGTATTCAAGACTTATTTATATTAAAAAATGATTGGTTATTTATCTGAGATTCACATCTAGCTGAGTGTACTGCATTTTTATTTGTTCAATCTGGCAGTCCTAATTCATGCACAGGTTTAAGTCACAAATGAGGCATGTCTTCTTCCAAGTTTCAGAGATGAAGAAGAAAATGTCTTCTACTCCATTTGACTTCCTGAGTTGCAGCTATTTTAGCTGCAAATGCCCCCTCCTACCCTGTCCTCTAAAACTTAATGTTTCAATTTTCATCATCTGCTGCGTTCTGGTAAATTTCCTAGCAAGATGGAAGGAAGGAAAGGACAACTGTAAGGAAGGGCAGGATGGGGCCTGCAGCCCATGTATCCCCCAGCTTGGTGGGACAGAATGGGTTCTTGGCTCCTGAGGAATGGGCAGGCAATGCACAGGGATCCTGGGAAGACAGAAAGAGAATATCCTGAGAGAGCTATAGTCCCTGGCACCCTCCTGTGGGCCCTCATCAGGCATGGATACTTTCTGAGCAGCGTGATTGCTGATCTGCTTGCCATTTTGTGGATGAGGCATTCTCAGGTTCACTGGCCAAATGAAACATCCCCTTGAAGCAAACAGAGTGTTCAGTGTTCTAGATTTACAGATGGCAAATCCTATATGACGTTATAAGCTATACCCCTGGGGCATTTAAATAGGATTAGAGTTGTGCAATTAATTTACAGAGCTCTGCCAACTCTGTGCATAAAGGGAGGTGTGTCACTCCTCTGACCAAGGTTCTCGGGGCATTCAGAGGTGACAGTAACCCAGATGTCAGCTAGACAATCTTTCTCCTCAGTGAGGGTTGACCATGAGCACGGTACTCCATGGATACTCCCATGAAATAGCTTCTGAAGACAGAACCTGTCCCCTTACCATTTCATTTTTATATAGCAACCCTTGTTTTGCAAAGTACTTTTTATTCACTTCATCTCATTTTGGGAAGGACAAATAACCCTAAAGAGATAACAGAGGCATAGTGAGATTAAGAGATTACACAGTTAAAGGCAAAGCCCAAATGAGAATTCAGGTTTTTCAATGTCCAACTGAGAGTATTTTTATTTTTTTTACATAATACCAGTTCAACTTTTAAAATACTGGACATTGAATTTTTTTTTAAATCTCTTTAGGTGGTTCTAATGTGTAGTCAGGGTTAAGAACCACTGTACTTGACCATATTTAATCTTTCCTTCCCAATAAGAACCATATCTCCAGAAAGTCTACCAATAATCTACATCACCTTAAAAATGAAGAAATGTGGCTGGGCGTCGTGGCTCATGCCTGTAATCTCAGCACTTTGGGAGGCCGAGGTGGGTAAATCAAGAGGTCAGGAGTTCAAGACCAGCCTGACCAATATGGTGAAACCCAATCTCTACTAAAAATACAAAAATTAGCCAGCCTTGGTGGCAAGTGCCTGTAGTTCGAACTACTTGGGAAGAGGCTGAGGCAGGAGAATCACTTGAACCTCAGAGGTGGAGGTTGCAGTGAGCCAAGATTGTGCCACTGCACTCTAGCGTGGGCAACAGCAAAAAAAAAAAAAAAAAAAAAAAAAAAAAAAAGTATTGTAATCCATTTGTCTCTAATATGCCTTGAGACATGGACTATTTTAGGGATGCTCAGAGCCTAACAGATCCTCAGGTTATTGGAGATGGGGAATTATGCTCTGGCAGCTCAGATTTCCAAATTTAGTCATGTCATGAAGGAGAATTCTCTGTGGTCTGGCTCCTTGCTTTTATATCTGAGAGGTCTGAGGCCCAAGCAGCTTAGGCCCCTAAAGTATAACTCAAGATTCTTGATTCAAAATCCCAGGGCCTAGACCATGGCCTCTATTATGATGCTTGTATTTTTGCTGAGACATTTTCTTAAGTTTTCACTTCACCAAGTCTAACTTCAGGAGAAACTAAGGAATCTTTTGTAAAGCACAGACACACACAACCAGAAAGAGAGATTTTCTCCTGGGGTGCATGTAATTCAGATCCTGCTTTTTAAGATGAAAGGAAAGCTACAAATTTTCCCACTTGCCATGTTATGTCATAAACAATCTTCTTCAAAATTGCAAAACTGCTACAAAGAAAACATCCCTGAGTTAAATTACTGCCTTCTGGAAGATGCTGAAGTTATAAGTTGTCTATGTGGAATTTTCTACTTACAGTGGCAATAACTTCCCCTGAAACCAATAGTTCAGGGCCCGGCACACTCTCAACAAATGATGAATGAATGAATGAATGAATACTGACTATTCACCGTTCTCTTTAAGCTCTCTTCCATCTATGTGGCCTGTTTGGTTCTCAGACCGTCAATTGGGATGTTTTTGTCAAGGTTTCCAATTAGGAAGAGGATGTGTTCTATCCTGGGATACTTCTGGGGAATCTGTCCAGAGGTGTTTCAAAGAGGGAGATGATATTAGCCTATAAAAACAAAGTTCCTTAGTATTTTTTTATTACTGTCCTTTCAGTATCTTTCTAGGAATATGTATTTATTTTAAGTAAAAAAAATATATATTCATTCATTTAACTTGGGTCATGGCTTCCCCCCCCCCCACTTAACAATAAACTCATATTTTTCCATTCTGTTAGGCAACTTTTAAAATAGTATCTTTCCTTTAGAGTTACTTTTTAAAAAAGTAATGAGTGAACCTAATGTTTAAATAAGTTAAGCAGTAAAAAGATTGTCTTTTTCCACACCCAGTCTCATTCCCACAACAGTAGCAACTGCTGAGACAAGTTTCCAGCGATATCTGTCTTCCACAGATAATTTAAATGGCATCATTTCTAATGGTTGCGTGGTATTTCATTTTATGGATGAATCATGACATTATATAATTTCCTATTTTGGGCGTATGAATTGTTTCCAATGTTTTTCTATAATAACAGTGATTTGAGGAACATTCTCATAGTCTGATCTTTGACAAATGCTCATTATTCCTTAGGATAAATTTCCAAAAGAAGAATTATTGGCCAAAGGTATGCATATTTCTAAAACTTATGATTTGTTTCTTTTTCGATTGCCATCCCAAAAGTGTGCAGCAAAATGCACTGCTGCCACCTGCACCGAGATCCCCCACATAAGCGGGCCTTCACTAGCATGAGACAGTTCTTGAAGAAAAAGTCTGACAATTTAAGAGGTGCAAAGATGATACCTCATTTATGTTTCTATTTGCATGTCATTGATTATTTGAAAAGGGTGAATGTTCCTTTTGAAACATTATTTGAAAAGAGTGAATGTTCCTACCCTCCCAGTTTGTTAGCCATTTGTGATTCAGAATTCTTCAGTTGGAAACAGCAGCAAAGCTCACAGGTCCTGGGTGGATGAAAAACGGACGGAACAGGTTGTTGCCAGTCTGCTGGAGTAGGAGGTAGATGAGCAGTCCCCTTGGCTAACAGGTGTGGGTGTGCCTATTTTCAAAATTAGCATGTTGTAGGGGAATATTTCTCAAACTTCTGTCATATATCTACCTCTTAGGCATGTTTTACTATATTCACCTGTACTATTTATTTTTTTTATTTATTTTTTTGAGACGGAGTTTTGCTCTTGTTATCCAGGCTGGAGTGCAATGGCACGATCTCGGCTCACCGCAACCTCCGCTTCCTGGGTTCAGGCAATTTTCCTGCCTCAGCCTCCTGAGTAGCTGGGATTACAGGCACACGCCACCATGCCCAGCTAATTTTTTTGTATTTTTAGTAGAGACGGGGTTTCACCATGTTGACCAGGATGATCTCGATCTCTTGACCTCGTGATCCACCCGCCTCAGCCTCCCAAAGTGCTGGGATTACAGGCTTGAGCCACCGCGCCCGGCAACCTGTACTATTTTTTAAATTCAACCGATTATTTTTCCTTAAATACATTTATTTAAAACTGGATCTTTATTCACCACTGTAAATGGAAAACCAGTGTCATTTGCCATAAATAGAAGTGAACGATATAGTAAATACAATGCAAATGAAACAGTGTTATCACCCTTATGCTACGTTCCATTTCCTATAGAAGGTTCTGGGTTTCTTAAAAGGTTTGTTAAAAAGAGAGATGAGTAAATGTGAGAGGAATTTAAGACATACTAGCACAACTAAGGCTTTCTCCTTAAAGTAATCTGAAGGATTGTAATTGAGAATGGAGAAAAGAGTAATTATGTTATTTAATGTCACATCCACACGGCATCAAATATCAACTTGGTGACCACCAGTGGCCCTTGTCCCACACTTTGAGAAACATGTGTTAGGGTGGAAATCTGAGGCCAGAAAAACTGGAGTATGACAACCTCCTCAGCACTACTAAGAGGCCTAAACTTGGGAGTGATGACCCCTTCCTTGTAGGGTTGTAGTGAGAATGACAGATAATATATGAAAAAATAAAACATGGTGCCAGAGGCATTAGCACGTGCTGCGAAGGGGCTGTTGTATTTCTTGTTGTACTGGAGTGGTTCTCCTCCCTGGATGCATATTAGAATAATCTGAAAGGCTTTTTAAAAATACAGATGCCATGACCTCACCCCTGGAGATCCTAATTGGTCAGGGGTAGGGCTCTGGTGTCTTTACTGTTTAAAACAAACTTCCTCCTCTTTCCCAATGATTTTAATTTGTAGATAGGGCTGGAAAAACCATGGATTTTTAAGCCTTTCCTAAGAGGTTAGATCAATTTTGCAGAGTAGCTATCTGCCATTTTGAAAAGCTGGTATAGGCTCAGGGAAGTTTTAACTGGACGAAAGGACTTCCGGATGGGGGAAGCTCTAGGCACCATCAGGCATTTGCTTTGTGCTAGAAGTTGCATCAAATGGCTTGAGCCCAAAGCAGACATGAGGGCTCCTTATTTCCCTGGACACAGGGAAAATCATTTCTCTTACTCCAAGAGAACAATTTTGCTGACCATGGAAATACTCTCTCTGGTTTCCAGAGGTACAGGGCTGTTCAGTGCTCTTCTGGAGATTGTGGTATGAAGAAATGACAAAGCCAAAAACCCATTCTGACCTAGGGAGGCTCTTTTTAAAGCAAAATATAAATGTAGGGCAAAAACCCTGCGGTCTCAGGAGGGTTGGATCCAGGGAAAATATTGAAAAGGCAAACGTCTAGAATCAGTTGCACAGCTTCAGCAATGGTGTGCTGTGGGTTTGCTTTGCGTATTGCTCAGAGTATCTGCATCATGCAGCATCTTTCTATTTTTAGGAGTCTTTAAACTCCTTTATTCTGAGGCCCCACCATATTCTCATCCACCACATGCTTTCTCGTGGAGATGACTGACTTCATCTTTGACAGTGGCAGTACCTCTTTGACAATAGCAGCAGTTCCCTGACTTCAACCCAGCATGGGAGCAGGAATTAAGGCAAAAATGGCCACCCAAACTGCACCCAGTGGGAAAACAGCATTAACTCAGTTTTTAAAAAAGTGTTAACCTGAAAAATCCAAGACCTAGATCTGATGCTTAGTGGACCCACAATGCCAGGCAGCAGTCTGGAAGATGTCATTTCTGGAGCTTCTAATGAGATGCAAATCACCTAGTGAACTACCAGGGAGCTGGGAAACAATGTTCTGGGTAGAAGCAGATAAAAATGGAATGAAAGAATTTCTTTGAAGATTGGAACAACATTTTAAGTGCTTGCGGATATGGGACACCAGATAGTGCTGGTTTTACTAAACTAATTATGAGTGGGTCTTTGATTCCCTGCAGCAGGGTCCCTGGGGCACTCGTCCCTAGCTCTGCCTCACTCTTTAAGTTGAGGACCGGGTTCCAGTTCTACTGTGAGTGAGCAAGGGGCTGGTCAGCTGTAGTGAAGCCAGCACTGGGCATGGGGGAATCAGAAGACCCAGGCATACACAGTTCAAGTTCTGACACATATTGGTATGTGACCTTAAGTGAATACCTTACCCCTCTGCTGCCGTGCTTTATGTGTAAAATGACAAAGAAAGGGTTGGACAGAGGCAGTAGTTTTTAATAGAGGGCATTGGTGTGGCATATTACACATGTTCTGACCTGAAGCTTCCGAGCCGCTCTTCTTGGAGTCACATTCTTTCCCAGTGTTGAACATCTGTGTGCAGTGAGACATGCCTGAGGGGAATCTGTTGCCTGAAGCCAGTGTGAAGGCAGGAAAAGGCTAAGAGCCATTAGCCCAGAGGCCCTTTAAAGTCCTTTCCAACTTTAAGATGCTGTAACTCCAGAGTAATCGCCACTTAACCTCTTGGGGCCTCATCCGTGAAACTGACATAAATGCTTTGGCTTCTCAGCTTGGAATTTAAAGATGACCAATCAAAATGCATTTAGGCTTCAAAGGAAAAAGTTCTCCATAAATACACCAGAATTTCATTCTAACATGATTCATTTATTCAAAGAGCAATGCTGCACAAAGCAGGTTCCTCTGAACCACTTTCTGGGTCATTTGGTTACTGATGGGCTAAAAGACAACATTAAAACCTCACCTACGCAGCCTTTGTCCAGATGTGGGCAAAACCTGCAGTATATAGATTAATATTGCACAGCTGTACAAAATACCCACCCAGGTCCATAAATTATAAAACATTTTCACACATAGGGCAGTCATTAGTATGAGTGACGCGGTTTAGGGGAGGTAATATCTACAAATGTCTGGCAGGTAGGGGGGTGTGTGTGTGTGACAGAGAGATTCAGCAGAAACAGAAAAGAATGTGAATAGTAGACCACAATAAAATCACACATAGAATTTTTATTTTGCATCTAATTAATAAGATGTAAAAATGAAATCAATGAAGTTCTTAGTGGTGAGAAATTCGGTTATTCTTTCAGTCTTAATCTCCAAAAAAGCCAAGAAAATAGTAAGTATCTGAGAGATGCAAAGTTGAATAGAAAGTTATGTTTTGGTTATTTTCCTAACGTGCTGAATTTTGGAACAAATTTCTTAAGTACATTTTAAAATCAATTTGGTCCAACTATCCAGTAAACATTGAGACATTTATATAAGTAGGGTAGCACAAAGCTTTCAGTTCTCTGCTCCAATCAAGAGTTCAAATTTCAGTTCTTCAGGTCAGAACTACTAAATTTCTTTGCCTTGTTTTACAATCTAATTTGAGATTAGTAAAAGGCTGTTACGGAAACAATGCATACAATGATGACTTCTCATACCCTCCCTGTCCTGAGGAGGTTGCAAGAGATCTGAGTTTCTCCACTGGACTCAAGATTTCTCAACAAATTGCCATTATCAGCTTTTTTTTTCTCCCCCTTTTAAATCCCCCTTTTAAATCTCCCCCTTTTAAATCAGGCTGTTCAGTGGCTCATGCCTGTAATCCCAACACTTTGGGAGGCCGAGGTGGGTGGATCACTTGAGGCCAGGAGTTTGACACTAGCCTGTTCAACAAGCAAAAACCCTGTCTCTACTAAAAATAGAACAAATTAGCCAGGCGTGGTGGTGTACACCTGTAATCCCAGCTACTGAGGAGGGTGAGGCAGGAGAATCAATCGCTTGAACCTGGGAGGTGGAAGTTGCAGTGAGCCAAGATAGTGCCACTGCACTCCAGCCTGGGCAGCAGAGTGAGACTCCATCTCAAAACAAAAACCAAAAAACCACACAAACCCTATGCCTTGAGTGACCTGATTAATGTAGCTATAAGCACCTTCCTATATGTCATAAAAAACAAAGCATAACCAAAGTAAAAGGTTATAGCTGTTGCTAGCATAGCTGAAAAATGGGTATCTCCTGTGTTATACCAGTGATATTTCAGCCTTGACAAGGAAATTAATTTTTGCCTGCACACACATAAACACACACGCATAAGCAAGTGCTCTGGCCGTGAGGTTTGACCAAACTAAAAGATAATTTCACCAGTACAATATAATTTTAAGTTTCCAAATGAACATATTCCTGGAGGCTCATATCAGTGGTCCTCAGCTCCTGACCCCTCAAGGAAATATTCTTTCAGGGACTTGGTTGTCTTAGTTTAGTCAAATAAAATATTAAAAATCAGAAACCTGGCAGCATTTATCTGACAATATAGAGAAAATCGTATTAACATGAGCTCTCCACTGGAATGATCTTGGACATCCGTGATGGCACCGGGAAACGCGCCACCAGCTCTGAAAGGGTGGGAGGCTCTGGCTGACTTGGCACCTTTCAGCTCTCACGGCCTCTCATCTTGCATGAGATGAGGACCCAGCAGAGAGGGGTTAAATGGGTTGAGAAGCCAGTCCAGCCAGGGGTCATTAGCAATCAACGACTGGCATTAAAAGGCAGCAGGAGACTAAGGGTCTCTGACAGGCTTGGCTCCAAGCACCATCTGGAAGGAAAGAGGCTGGCAAAGCTGGACTTAAAAAAATAAAACAAAACAAGAAAAACCTTCATGGAGACCTTTTCTTGGACATGCAAACACAAACAGTTATGTTATTTCCAACATGGTTCCTTCCCTGGAAGTTAGGTTATTTTCAGAGTGGTCTGTTTTTGAGAGTAGGGCCAGGCAGCCACATTTCCAGGCCTGTTTCTGGCCATGATGAACCAATGATTGGCAACTGGGTTGGGACCAGCCCAAGACCAAGTGTACCAAGACCAACAAACTCTTATACTTTGGTAGTGGCTGGAGATTGTAACACACATGCTTCATAATGAGGTAACTGGAATATGTCAAATCTAAGGTATGGGGCAGGGCTCCTATCTAATAATGCATTAATTGTATTCCATGCACCACAATACAATCTGTGACTAAAAAGGAAAAAAAAAAGACAGCTTTACTTAACCTATGTTCAAGTTGATCGTCTAAGTTGTAATTTTTGACACAATTTAAAAAATTTTAAAGTAAGCCTGGGCTCACTTTCTAAGGCAATTTGTACAAGGAAATGGCAGTCAGAGGTGTCAGATATTGCCTATACTTGGTTACCAACTTGGTTTACATTGTTGCTTAAATTCCTTTTCTCTTTCTCTTTTTTAGACCTTTGGATATGCCCTCCTCCTTCCCCTTAACTATAAATATGTAAAAAAGCAAACATGTTTAAAATACAGGATTTTATTTCTTTTGATCACAGATTAGAAAACAGAGATGCCCTATAAAGTGGTCGCTAAGAGATATTACAAAGCTTCTAATCTCATTGTGAGGATCATAAATACTATAGCTGAGTTCATAAGAGGAACTGCACTCAAATTCATTCTTGTGTGGGTTTTTTGGTTTTGTTTTTTTGAGATGGAGTCTCCCTCTGCTGCCCAGGCTGGAGTGCAGTGGTGCGATCTCGGCTCACTGCCACCTCTGCCTCCCAGGTTCAGTCTTAGCCTCCTGAGTAGCTGGGATTACAGGTGTGTGCCATCAGGCCCAGCTAATTGTTTGATTTTAGTAGAGATGGGGTTTCACCGTGTTGCCCAGGCTGGTCTCAAACTTCTGAGCTCAGACAATCAACCCACCTAAGCCTCCCAAAGTGCTAGGATTACAGGCATGAGCCGCTGTGCCCAGCCTCTTGTGTATTTTTCAACGTTAGTCTTCAGTATACCCTGAGTTCTGATATCAAAAGAGCTAGTATAAGAAAAAGGACTCAGGGTATATTTGTTTTTAAATGGTGATGGTACTTTTCTGATAATTTTACCCTCTGCTAAAATTACCCTCATGAAGCTTTTGGCCAGTTTATAGATGCCTGGGATGGGGCAAAAGTAACAGGGAAGATATAGGACACTGTAGCTTAGATACAGCCTCACCAGAGAGGGTGAGTCAGGTGATACTGACTGCTGATCCAGGAAGTTGGCATGGTTTGTGGGGGGGTGCTAATCAAGCTGGCTAGCAGCCTAGCGGAAATACAAGATTCTGAGCACTGAATCTGGATCATTTTAAATCATCCAATCCTAAACTTTTGACAGTTTAGCCCCATAACTGGCCAGTCTGTCCGAGACAGTGTATTAATTAGAGGTCCAATTACACAGAATAGAGCTTGTTTAAAGACAGACAAACAAGTCCCAGAGACAGAACACTGTGGGCATGGATGAATCCTATCCTTAAGTTCTGTAGTTGGCCTCACTCTGATTTTGACATTTCTTAACTGTTCTCATGGAGACTTTTGGCTTTCTTAGGATATAAGTGTGACTACATAAACATGACCCTTGAGTAATGAAAACCTAGCCCTGATCAGTTATAGCATTCCTGGAAATGACTATGGGAGGATTCTTTAAAGAAATTGTTTGCTAAAAATATCCAAACTTAAAGCCTACTGGTCCAATCCCATACTAAAGCCTCACAAAAGATTTTGTCTGAACTGCTGGTAAACTTCTAAGGTGGCTTTGATGCCTTTAGTGACTAGGTTTTGTAATCTCAGAGCTTGATTTATAAAAATATAAAAATGTACGTATTTATTTCCTTGCATACTAATTGCACAAGAAACTTAACAGGGACTTAGGGTAGGGCTTGTGGGAGGAACGTAGTTTTCACTGTATTCCTTTTGTATTGTTTGAAGTGTTTGCTTTCTTTTTAAGCATGTGCATGTATTACTTTGTATGAAATTTAAAAGTTACTCTTCTCAGGACAAAAAATCACTTTGATTCCTTTCTAATTCAAATAAACATTGATGGAGGATATTTTAAAGCAAGACATTGTGCAAGGACTAAGGCACAATTTCTAGCTTAAAGACTGTAGAGTAGGCTGGGGTTAGGGACCTTAACAATTAGCCACACTGCAACATTGGAAATTACTGATTTTCTGAACATTAAATAGTTCAGGCTTTATTTTTTAATTTTATTAAAATTTATTATACTTGAAGTGCTGGGGTACATGTGCAGATTGTGCAGGTTTGTTACATTGGTATACATGTGCCTTGGTGGTGCTTTGTTGAATCCCTTGCCCTATATCTACATTAGGTATTTTTTCTAATGCTATCCCTCCCCAATGCCCCCACCCTGCAGGCCCCGGTGTGTGATGTTTCCCTCCCTATGTCTGTGTGTTCTCATTGTTCAACACCCACTTATGAGTGAGAACATGCAGTGCTTGGTTTTCTGTTCTTCGTTTGCTGAGAATGATGTTTCCAGTTTCATTAATGTCCCTGCAAAGGACACGAACTCATCGTTTTTTATGGCTGCATAGTATTCCATGGTGTATATGTGCCACATTTTCTTTATCCAGTCTATCATTGACGGGCATTTAGATGGTTCTAAGTCTTTGCTATTGTGAACAGTGCTGCAGTAACATATGTGTGCATGTGTCTTTATAATAGAATGATTTATAATCCTTTGGATATATACCCAGTAATGGGATTTCTGGGTCAAATGGGATTTCTGTTTCTTTAGGAATTGCCATATTGTCTTCCACAATGTTGCATTAATTTATACTCCCACCAACAGTGTGAAAGTGTTCCTGTTTCTCCACATTCTCTCCAGCATCTGTTGTCTCCTGATTTCTTAATGATCACCATTCTAACTGGAGTGAGGTGGTATCTCAATATGGTTTTGATTTGCATTTCTCTAATGACCAGTGATGGTGAGCTTTTTTTCATGTTAGCTGGCTGCATAAATGTCTTCTTTTGAAAAATATCTGTTTATATATCCTTTGCCCATTTTTTGATGTTTTTTTTTTTTTTTTCTTGTAAATTTAAGTTCTCTGTAGACTCTGGATATTAGCCCTTTGCCAGATAGGCAGATTGCAAAAATTTTTTCCCATTCTGTTAGTTGCTGGTTCACTCTATTGATAGTTTCTTTTGCTGTGCAGAAGTTCAGAAGTTTAATTAGATCCCATTTGTGTATTTTGGCTTTTGCTGCCATTGGTTTTGGTCTTTTAGTCATGAAGTCCTTGCCCATGCCTATGTCCTGAATGGTATTGCCTAGGTTTTCTTCTAGAGTTTTTATGGTGTTAGGCCTCATGTTTAAATCTTTAATCCATCTAGAGTTAATTTTTGTATAAGGTGTAAGGAAGGGATCCAGTTTCAGCTTTCTGCACATGGCTAGCCAATTTTCCCAACACCATTTATTAAATAGGGAATCCTTTCCCCATTTCTTGTTTTTGTCAGGTTTGTCAAAGACCAGATGGTTGTAGTTGTGTGGCATTCTTTATAAGGCCTCTGTTCTGTTCTATTGGTCTATATCTCTGTTTTGGTACCAGTACCATTCTGTTTTTATTACAGTAGCCTTAAAATATAGTTTGAAGTCAGCTAGCATGATTCCTCTAGCATTTTTTTTTTTTTTTTGGCTTGGCTATGCAGGCTCTCTTTTGGTTCCATATGAAGTTTAAGGTGGTTTTTTTTTCCCCCAATTCTGTGAAGAAAGTCATTGGTATCTTGATGGGGATAGCATTTAATCTATAAATTACTTTGGGCAGTATGGCCATTTTCATGATACTGATTCTTCCTAACCATGAGCATGGAATGTTTTTCCATCTGTTTGTGTCCTCTCTTATTTCCTTGAGCAGTGGTTTGTAGTTTTCCTTGAAGAGGTCCTTCCCATCCCTTGTTAGTTATACTCCTAGGTATTTTATTCTCTTTGTAGCAGTTGTGAAATGGGAGTTCACTCATGATTGGGCTATTTGTCTATTACTGATGTATAGGAATGCTGGCCATTTTTGCACACTGATTTTGTATCCCGAGACTTTGCTGAAGTTGCTTATCATCCTAAGGAGATTTTGGGCTGAGGCAATGGGGTTTCCTAAATATACAATCATGTCATCTGCAAACAGGAACAATTTGACGTCCTCTCTTCCTATCAAATACCCTTTATTTCTTTCTCTTGCCTGATGGCCCTAGCCAGAACTTCCAATACGACGTTGAATAGGGGTGGTGACAGAGGGCATCCTTGTCTTGTGCCAGTTTTCAAAAGGAATGCTTTCAGTTTTTGCCCATTCAGTATGATATTGGCTGTGGGTTTGTCATAAATAGCTCATCGACACCTAGTTTGTTTTGAGATACAATCCATCAACACCTAGTTTATTAAAAATTTTTAGCATAAAGGGCTGTTAAATTTTGTCAAAGGCCTTCTCCGCATCTATTGAGATAATCATGTCTTTGGTTCTGTTTATGTGATGGATTACATTTATACATTTGCATTTGTTGAACCAACCTTGCATCCCTGGGATGAAGCTGACTTGATCATGATATATAAGCTTTTTGATGTGCTGTTGGTTTTGGTTTGCCAGTATTTTACTGCAGATTTTTGCATCAGTGTTCATCATGGATATTGGCCTGAAATTTTCGTTTTTGGTTGCATCTCTGCCAGGTTTTGGTATCAGGATGATGTTGGTCTCATAAAATGAGTTAGGGAGGATTCCCTCTTTTTGTATTCTTTTGAATAGTTTCAAAAGGAATGGAATTTTTTTTTTTTTGACTATCCAAGGAGTTTTATTTAAAGAAGAATAATTCTAGATAAATGGGCTTTGATGGAAGGGATTCCTGGGACATAGTGGTTGTTAAAGTCATAGCAACTCTGGGTGAATTGACAGAAGAAATAAAGGAAGCAGTCTAACCTGTGGGAAGGGGGAAGCCAGGAAACTAGGCAAAGTCATTGGCTAACAGGAAGGGTTAAGGGCTGGTTCTTGTTTGATTGGAGGATTTCAGAATAAGCAGAACCTACAGCAGAATGACAATTAGGCAGAAGGGGCTTAGGTAGAGGGCTGGAGCTCTATGCTCACGTGAGTACCTAAGACTTTCCTGTGCATACATACTCTTACATCAGTCTTGTATTGCAAAGAATACAAGACTCCTCTTTGTACCTCTGGTAGAATTCAGCTGTGAACCTGTCTGGTCCTAGATAATTTTTTTGGTTAGTAGGCTATTAATTGCTGCCTCAACTTCAGACCTTGTTATTGGTCTATTCAAGATTCAACTTCTTCCTGGTTTAGTCTTGGGAGGGTGTAAGTGTCCAGGAACTTATCCATTTCTTCTAGATTGACTGGTTTATTTGCATGAGGCATTTTTAGTAATCTCTGATGGTAATTTGTATTTCTGTGGGATTGTGATGATATCCCCTTTATCATTTTTTATTCAATCTATTTGAATTTTCTCTTTTTTATTAGTCTGGCTAGTGGTCTATCTATTTTGTTGATCTTTTCAAAAAACCAGCTTCTGGATTTCTTGATTTTTTGAAGGCCTTTTTTTTTTTTTTTTTTTTTTTGGTGTCTCTATCTCCTTCTGTTCTGCTTTTAGCTTACTTTTTGCCTTCTGCTAGCTTTTGAATTTGTTTGATATGCTCCTCTAGTTCTTTTCATCGTGACATTAGGGTGTTGATTTTATATCTTTCCTCACTTCTCTAGTGGGCGTTTAGTGCTATAAATTTCCCCCTAGACACTGCTTTAAATGTGTCACAGAGATTCTGGTATGTTGTGTCTTCGTTCTCATTGGTTTGGAAGAACATCTTTATTTCTGCCTTCATTTCATTATTTCTCCAGTAGTCACTCAGGAGCAGGTTGTTTAGTGTCCATATAGTTGTGCAGTTTTGAGTGAATTTCTTTTTTTCATTTTAATTAAATTAATTAATTATTTTTTTTGAGACGGAGTTTCGCTCTCGTTACCCAGGCTGGAGTGCAATGGTGCGATCTCGGCTCACCGCAACATCCGCCTCCTGGGTTCAGGCAATTCTCCTGCCTCAGCCTCCTGAGTAGCTGGGGTTACAGGCACGTGCCACCATGCCCAGCTAATTTTTTGTATTTTTAGTAGAGACGGGGTTTCACCACGTTGACCAGGATGGTCACGATCTCTTGACCTCGTGATCCACCCGCCTCAGCCTCCCAAAGTGCTGGGATTACAGGCGTGAGCCACCGTGCCCAGCTATTTTTTATTGCATTTTAGGTTTTGGGGTACATGTGACGAACATGCAAGATTGTTGCATAGGTACACACATGGCAGTGTGGTTTGCTGCCTTCCTTCCCCTCACCTGTATCTGTCATTTCTCCCCATGCTATCTCTTCCCACCTCCCCACCCCCCCGTCCCTCCCCCATTTCCCAACAGACCCCAGTGTGTAGAGCTCCCCTCCCTGTGTCCATGTGTTCTCATTGTTCAACACCCACCTATGAGTGAGAATATGCGGTGTTTGATTTTCTGCTCTTGTGTCAGTTTGCTGAGAATGATGGTTTCCAGGTTCATCCATGTCCCTACAAAGGACACAAACTCGTCATTTTTGATGGCTGTGTAATATTCCATGGTGTATATGTACCATATTTTCCCTATCCAGTCTATCATCGATGGGCATTTGGGTTGGTTCCAGGTCTTTGCTATTGTAAACAGTGCTGCAATGAACATTCGTGTGCATGTGTCCTTATAGTAGAATGATTTATAATCCTTTGGATATATACCCAGTAATGGGATTGCTGGGTCAAATGGAATTTCTATTTTTAGGTCATTGAGGAATCGCCACACTGTCTTGCACAATGGTTGCTAATTTACACTCCCACCAACAGTGTAAAAGTGTTCCTATTTCTCCACATCCTCTCCAGCATCTGTTGTCTCCAGATTTTTTAATGATTGCCATTCTAACTGGTGTGAGATGGCATCTCAATGTGGTTTTGATTTGCATTTCTCTAATGACCAGTGATGATGAGCATTTTTTCATATGTTTGTTGGCCTCCCGCATATCTTCTTTTGTAAAGTGTCTCTTCATATCCTTTGCCCATTTTTGAATGGGCTTGTTTGTTTTTTTCTTGTAGATCTGTTTTAGTTCTTTGTAAATTCTGGATATCAGCCCCTTGTCAGATGGGTAGACTGCAAAAAATTTTTCCCATTCTGTTGGTTGCCGATTCACTCTACTGACTGTTTCTTTGGCTGTGCAGAAGCTGTGGAGTTTGATTAGGTCCCATTTGTCCATTTTGGCTTTTGTTGCCATTGCTTTTGGCGTTTTGGTCATGAAGTCCTTGCCTACGCCTATGTCCTGAATGGTTTTGCCTAGATTTTCTTCTAGGGTTTTTATGGTGTTAGGTCTGATGTTTAAGTCTTTAATCCATCTGGAGTTAATTTTGGTATAAGGTGTCAGGAAGGGGTCCTTTCTGCTTTCTGCACATGGCTAGCCAGTTTTCCCAACACCATTTATTAAACATGGAATCCTTTCCCCATTGCTTGTTTTTGTCAGGTTTGTTGAAGATCGGATGGTTGTAGATATGTTGTGTTTCCTCTGAGACCTCTGTTCTGTTCCATTGGTCTATATCTCTGTTTTGGTACCAGTACCATGCTGTTTTGATTACTGTAGCCTTGTAGTATAGTTTGAAGTCTGGTAGTGTGATGCCTCCTGCTTTGTTCTTTTTGCTTAGAATTGACTTGGCTATGCGGTCTCTCTTTTGGTTCCATATGAAGTTTAAGGTGTTTTTTCCCAGTTCTGTGAAGAAGGTCATTGGTAGCTTGATGGGAATAGCGTTGAATCTGTAAATTACTTTGGGCAGTATGGCCATTTTCACAATGTTGATTCTTCCTAACCATGAACATGGAATGTTTCTCCATCTGTTTGTGTCCTCTCTTATTTCGTTGAGCAGTGGCTTGTAGTTCTCCTTGAAGAGGTCCTTTATGTTCCTTGTTAGTTGTATTCCTAGGTATTTTATTCTCTTTGTAGCAATTGTGAATGGCAGTTCATTCTTGATTTGGCTCTTTAAGTCTGTTACTGGTGTATAGGAATGCTTGTGACTTTTGCACATTGATTTTGTATCCTGAGACTTTGCTGAAGTTGTTTATCAGTTTCAGGAGATTTTGAGCTGAGACAATGGGGTCTTCTAGATATACAATCATGTCATCTGCAAATAGAGACAATTTGATTTCCTCCTTTCCTATTTGAATACCCTTTATTTCTTTTTCTTGCCTGATTGCTCTGGCTAGAACTTCCAGTACTATATTGAATAGGAGTGGTGAGAGAGGGCATCCTTGTCTAGTGCCAGATTTCAAAGGGAATGCTTCCAGTTTTTGCCCATTCAGTATGATATTGGCTGTTGGTTTATTGTAAATAGCTTTTATTATTTTGAGATACGTTCCGTCAATACCTAGTTTATTGAGGGTTTTTTAGCATAAAGGGCTGCTGAATTTTGTTAAAGGCCTTCTCTGCAATCAATTGAGATAATCATGTGGTGTTTTTTTTTTTTTTTTTTGAGACGGAGTTTCGCTCTTGTTACCCAGGCTGGAGTGCAATGGCGCGATCTCGGCTCACCGCAACCTCCGCCTCCTGGGTTCAGGCAATTCTCCTGCCTCAGCCTCCTGAGTAGCTGGGATTACAGGCACGCGCCACCATGCCCAGCTAATTTTTTGTATTTTTAGTAGAGACGGGGTTTGACCAGGATGGTCTCGATCTCTAGACCTCGTGATCCACCCGCCTCGGCCTCCCAAAGTGCTGGGATTACAGGCTTGAGCCACGGCGCCTGGCCACAATCATGTGGTTTTTGTCTTTGGTTCTGTTTATGTGGTGAATTACATTTACGGACTTGTGTATGTTGAACCAGCCTTGCATCCCTGGGATCAAGCCTACTTGATCATGATGGATAAGCTTTTTGATATGCTGTTGCAATTGGCTTGCCAGTATTTTATTGAAGATTTTTGCATCTATGTTCATCATGGATATTGGCCTGAAGTTTTCTTTTCTTGTTGAGTCTCTGCTGAGTTTTGGTATCAGGATGATGTTTGTCTCATAAAATGATTTGGGAAGGATTCCCTCTTTTTTGGATTGTCTGGCATAGTTTCAGAAGGAATGGTACCAGCTCCTCTGTATGTCTGGTAGAATTCGGCTGTGAACCCATCTGGACCTGGGCTTTTTTTGGGTGGTAGGCTCTTAATTCCTGCCTCGACTTCAGACCTTGTTATTGGTCTATTCAGGGTTTCGACTTCTTCTGGGTTTAGGCTTGGGAAAATGCAGGTGTCCAGGAATTTATCCATTTCTTCCAGGTTTACTAGTTTATGTGCATAGAGTTGTTTGTAATAATCTCTGATGATGGTCTGGATTTCTGTGGAATCTGTGGTGATATCCCCTTTATTGTTTTTTATTGCATCAATTTGGTTATTTTCTCTTTTCTTTTTTATTAATCTGGCTAGTGGTCTGTCTATTTTGTTGATCTTTTCGAAAAACCAGCTCCTGGATTTATTGATTTTTTGAAGAGTTTTTTGTGTCTCTATTTCCTTCAGTTCTGCTCTGATCTTAGTTATTTCCTGTCTTCTGCTAGGTTTTGAGTTTTTTTGATCTTGCTCCTCTAGCTCTTTCAATTTTGATGATAGGGTGTCAATTTTAGATCTCTCCTTTCTTCTCATGTGGGCACTCATTGCTATATATTTTCCTCTAGAGACTGCTTTAAATGTGTCCCAGAGATTCTGGTATGCTGTGTCTTCGTTCTCATTGGTTTCGAAGAACATCTTTATTTCTGCCTTCATTTCATTGTTTATCCAGTCAACATTCAAGAGCAAGTTGTTCAGTTTCCATGAAGCCATGCGGTTCTGAGTTAGTTTCTGCATTCTGAGTGGCACTCGATTGCACTGTGGCCTGAGAGATTGTTTGTTATGATTTCCGTTCTTTTGCATTTGCCGAGGAGTGATTTATTGCCAATTATGGGGTCAGTTTTAGAGTAGGTGTGATGTGGTGCTGAGAAGAATGTATATTCTGTGGATTTGGGGTGGAGAGTTCTGTAAATGTCTATTAGGTTTGCTTGTTCCAGGTCTGAGTTCAGGTCCTGGATATCCTTGTTGATTTTCTGTCTGGTTGATCTGTCTAATATTGACAATGGGGTGTTAAAGTCTCCCACTATTATTGTGTGGGAGTCTAAGTCTCTTTGTAAGTCATTAAGAACTTGCCTTATGTATCTGGGTGCTCCTGTATTGGGTGCATATATATTTAGGATCATTAGCTCTTCTTGTTGCAGTGATCCTTTTACCATTATGCAATGCCCTTCTTTGTCTCTTTTGATCTTTGTTGCTTTAAAGTCTATTTTATCAGAGATGAGAATTGCTACTCCTGCCTTTTTTTGCTCTCCATTTGCTTGGTAGATCTTCCTCCATCCCTTTATTTTGAGCCTTTTTGTATCCTTGCATGTAAGATGGGTTTCCTGGATACAGCACACTGATGGGTTTTAGCTTTTTATCCAATTTGGCAGTCTGTGTCTTTTGATTGGGGCATTTAGTCCATTTACTTTTAGGGATAGTATTGTTATGTGTGAATTTGATACTGTCCTTTTGATGCTACCTGGGTGTTTTGTTGGTTAGTTGATTGTGTTGATGCAGATTCTTGATTGTGTTGATGCTCTTTTACCAACTGGTATGTTTTTGGAGTGGCTGGTACTGGTTGTTCCTTTATATGTGTAGATCCTCTTTCAGGAGTTCTTGTAGAGCAGGTTTGGTGGTGATGAAATCTCTGAGTACTTGCTTGTTCGCAAAGGATTTTATTTTTCCTTCACTTATGAAGCTTAGTTTGGCTGGATAGGAGATTCTGGGTTGAAAGTTCTTTTCTTTAAGGATGTTGAATATTGGCCCCCAGTCTCTTCTGGCTTGTAGGGTTTCTGCTGAGAGATCTGCTGTGAGTCTAATGGGCTTCCCTTTGTGGTTAACCCGACCTTTCTCTCTGGCTGCCCTTAGCATTTTCTCTTTCATTTCAACCCTGCTGAATCTGATTACGTGCCTTGGGGTTGCTCTTCTTGAGGAATATCTTTGTGGTGTTCTCTGTATTATTTCTTGGATTTGAATATTGGCCTGCCTTGCTAGGTTGGGGAAGTTTTCCTGGATAATATCCTGAAGTGTATTTTCCAGCTTGGATTCATTCTCTTCATCACATTCAGGTACACCTATCAAACATAGATTAGGTCTTTTCACATAGTCCCACATTTCTTGAAGATTTTGTTCATTACTTTTTGTGCTTTTTTCTCTGTTCTTGTCTTCTCTTTTTATTTCATTGAGTTGATCTTCTACCTCTGATATCCTTTCTTCTGCTTGGTCAATTCGGCCGTTGAAACTTGTGCATACTTCGCGAAGTTCTCATGTTGTGTTTTTCAGCTCCATCAATTCACTTATATTCCTCTCTATGCTGTCCATTCTTGTTAGCATTTCGTCCATTGTTTTTTTCAAGGTTCCTAGTTTCTTTGCATTGGGTTATAACATGTTCTTTTAGCTCACTGTAGTTTCTTACTACCCACCTTCTGAAGTCTGATTCTGTCATTTCTTCACCCTCCTTCTCCATCCGGTCTGGTTCCCTTGCTGGTGAGGAGTTGTGATCCCTTTTAGGAGGAGAGGTGTTCTGGTTTTGGGAGTTTTCATCCTTTTTGTGCTGGTTTCCTCCCATTTTTGTGGGTTTATCCACCTGTTGTCTTTGTAGTTACTCTTTCAGATTGGGTCTCTGAGTGAGCTTCTAGTTCATGGATGCTGAAGTTACTTTTTTTTTTTTTTTTTAAGCTTTCCTTCTAACAGTCTGGCCCCTCTGCTGTAGGACTGCTGAGGTCCTCTCCGGGCCCTGCTTGCCTGGGGATCATCTGCAGCAGCTGCAGAACAGTAAGGGTTGCTACCAGTTTCCTCTTCTGCTATCTTTGTCCCAGAAGGATGCTCACCAACTGTCAGTCCTTTCTCTCCTTTATGAGGTGACTCTTTGATCTATGGGGGTCAGGGAGCTACTTGAGGAGACAGTCTATCTTTTATTGGGGCTTAAGTCCTGAGCTGTGAGCTCCGTTCTTCATTCAGAGCTGCTGGGCAGGTACGTTTAGGTCTGCTGCAGCTGAACTCATAAACTGCTTTTTGTTCCCAGGTGCTCTGTCCTGGGGAGTTGGGGCTTTATGAGTTTCCGTTGTGCTACTGCCCTTTTCATTTTTTTCTTTCAGGTCTGTCCTGCCCAGCTAGCAGCCCACCTAGCCACTGTCTGCCTGCAGAGGCTTTGCTGAGCGGCTGTGGGCTCTGCCCAGCTGCCCTGTGCTCTTCCCTGCAGTCCTGTTTATATGAGCATAGTTAGAACTGCCTTGGCAACGGTGGCCCCACCTCTGTTATGGCGGACTCTCTCTGTTGTGGCAGGTTGCTTCGGCAACGGCGGGTTGCCTCGGCAACGGCGGCCTGCCTCCATAGTGTTGGAGAGTCTCAGTAATGGTGGACGCCCCTCCCCCACAGAACCGGACTGTCCCGGGTTCAGCTGTGCTTGCTGTGAAACGCTCAACCCAGAGCGTTTTCAATTACTGTTTTGTTGTTGTTGTTGTTGGGGGTGGGGGGTGGGGGGTGGGACCAACCAAGCCTGATCACCTGGCTCCCTGACTCAGAGTCTTTTTTTAATTTAAGTTGAACCACCCAGCATTCCAGTTGCTTGTTGAAAAGGCACCGGGATCTCCCGTGCTGCGACTCACTGAGTTGGCTCAAACAGCGGCGCCAGCTCCTGGCGGTTTTTTTGCCTAGGAATCTCTTGGCCTGGCTCACTATTTCACATGAATGGGCAACTCTGCCGTCTCAGGGCTTGCCAGCTAATAGGGCTCCCAGACCAGTGGCTTTTGTACGGAGAACCGCCGCAACAGGGCATGGCCACAGCAGCCGTGCGGGCCAAAGCAGCCCCGTGGGGGCCAAAACAGCCACACCGGCCAGAACAGCAGTGCTGGTGACCCCTCTGCCTGGGTATCTCCTGGTCTGTGGGCAATAAAAATTCGTCTGGAAATGCGGCATCCACTCACCCTCTGCACTTTCACTGGGAGCTGAAGTCCTGAGCTGTTCTTAGTCGGCCATCTTCCCAGCATCTTGAGTGAATTTCTTAATCCTGAGTTTCAATTTGATTACACTGTGGTCTGAGAGGCTGTTTGTTATTATTTCTGTTCTTTTGCAGTTGCTAAGGAGTATTTTACTTCCAATTATGTGGTCAATTTTAGAATAAGTGTGATGTGGTGCTAAGAAGAATGTATATTCTGTGGTTTTAGGGTGGAGAGTTCTGTAGCTGTCTATTAGGTCCGCTTGGTCCAGATCTGAGTTCAAGTGCTGGACATCCTTGTTAATTTTCTGTTTCATTGATCTGTCTAGTATTGACAGTGGGGTGTTAAAATCTCCCTCTATTATTGTGTGTCTAAGTCTCTTTGTAGGTCATTAAGAACTTGCTTTATGTATCTGGTGCTCCTGTATTGGGTGCATATACATTTAGGATAGTTAGCTCTTCTTGTTGCATTAATCCCTTTACCTTTATGTAATGCCTTTCTCTGTCTCTTTTGATCTTTGTTGGTTTAAAGTCTGTTTTATCAGAGACTAGGATTGCAACCCCTCCTTTTTTTGTTCTTTCTCTCCATTTGCTTAGTAAGTCTTCCTCCATCCCTTTATTTTGAGCCTATGTATGTCTTTGCATGTGAAATGGATTTTCTGAATACAGCATACCAATGGGTCTTGACTTTTTATCCAATTTGCCAGTCTCTGTCTTTTGATTGGGGCATTTAGCTCATTTACATTTAAGGTTAATATTGTTATGTGTGAATTTGATTCTGCCATTTTGATGCTAGCTGGATGTTTTGCCCGTTAGTTGATGCAGTTTATTAATAGTGTTGATGGTCTTTACAGTTTGGTATGTTTTTGCAGTGGCTGGTATTAGTGGCTGGTTTTTGCAGTGGCTGGCAACTAATACCAGCTTCCTTCAGGAGCCCTTGTAGGGCAAGCCTGGTGGTGATGAAATCTCTCAGCAGTTGCTTGTCTGTAAAGGATTTTTTTCTTCTTCGCATATGAAGTTTAGTTTGGCAGGATATGAAATTCTGGGTTGAAAATTCTTTTAGGATGTTGACTATTGGCCCCCACTCTCTTCTGGCTTGTAGGGTTTCTGCTGAGAGCTCTGCTGTAAGTCTGATGGGCTTCCCTTTGTGGGTAATCCGACCTTTCTCTCTGGCTGCCCTTAGCACTTTTTCCTTTATTTCAACCGTGAATCTGATGATTATGTGCGTTGGGTTTGCTCTTCTTGATGAATATGTTTAAAATGTTCTCTGTATTTTCTGGACTTGACTGTTGGCCTGCCTTGCTAGGTGGGGGAAGTTCTCCTAGATAATATCCTGAAGAGTGTTTTCCAACTTAGTTTCATTTTTGCTGTCACTTTCAGGTACACTGATCAAGCATAGATTTGGTTTTTACACATAATTCCATATTTCTTGGAGGCTTTGTTCTTTCTTTTCACTTTTTTTTGTCTAATATTGCCTTCTCACTTTATTTCATTGAGTTGATCTTCAATCTCTGATATCCTTTCTTCCACTTCATCAATTCAGCTACTGAAACTTGTGAATGCTTCACGGAGTTCTTGTGCTGTGTTTCTCAGCTCCGTTATGTTGTTTATGTTCTTCTCCATGCTGGTTATTCTTGTTAGCATTTCATCTGACCTTTTTTCAAGGTTCTTAGTTTCCTTGCATTGGGTTAGAACATGCTGCTTTAGCTCGGAGAACTTTGTCATTACCCACCTTCTGAAGCCTGCTTCTGTCAATTCATCAAACTCATTCTCCATCCAGTTTTGTTTCCTTGCTGGTGAGGGGTTCTGATCCCTTCGAGGAGAAGAGGCATTCTGGTTTTTGGCAATTTCAGCTGGTTCCTTCCCATCCTTTTGGATTTATCTACCTTTGGTCTTTGACATTTTGGTGACTTTTGGATGCGGTCTCTGAGTAGACATCCTTCTGTTGATGTTGAAGCTATTTCTTTCTGTTTTTTAGTTTTCCTTCTGACAAACAGTCAGGCAGCACCCCCCCCCCCCCCCCCCGCTGCAGGTCTGCTGGAGTTTTTGGAGGTCCACTCTTGACTCTGCTTGCCTGAGAATCACCCGCAGGGGCTGTAGAACAGCAAAGATTGCTGCCTGTTCCTTCCTCTGGTAGCTTCGTCCCAAAAGGGTACCTGCCAGGCGTGTCTCCCATTTAGGATATATGGGGGATCAGGGAGTCATTTCAGGAGGCAGCTTGTCCCTTAGTGGAGCTCAAACACTGTGCTGGGGGATCCACTGCTCCCTTCAGGGCTGCCGCGTAGGGACGTTTAAATCTGCTGAAGTGAACTCACAACTGCCCCTTTTCCCAGGTCCTCTGTCCCAAAAAGGTGGGGGCTTTTTAAGTCCCTGATGAGCTGCTATCTTTTTTTTCTGAGATGCCCTGCCCAGCAAGAAGGGAATCTACTTGACAAGTCTGCCTGCAGAGGCCTTGCTGAGCTGCAGTGCTCCACCCAGCTGCTGTGTAAACTTCCCGGTGGCTTTGTTTACTCAGGCAATGTTGAAACTACCTATAGCAGCCTCAGCAATGGCAGGCACCCCTCCCAGCACCAAGGTCAAATGTACCAGGTCGAGCTCAGACTTCTGTGCAGCTGTAAGAATTTCAAGCCAGTGGATCTTAGCTTGCTGGTCTTCATGGGAATGAAACCCACTGAGCCGGCTCACTTGGCCTCCTGGCTTCAGCCCCCTTTTCCTGAGGAATGAGCAGTTACGATGTCTTGCTGGTGTTCCAGGTGCCACTTGATTAAAACAGCTACCTGGTTTTGTGCTAGAAACCCGGGACACTGGTGTTGTAGGCACTGGAGGAAATCTCCTGGTATGTGGGTTGTGTAGACTGTGGGAAAAGCTTGGTATCTGAGCCGGAGTGCCAAAGTGTCCAGAAAAGTCCCTAATGGCTTCCCTTGGCTGGGAGGAGAGTTCTCGGGCCCCTTGCGTCTCCTGGGTGAGGCTATACCCCACCCTGCTTTGGCTTGCCCAACTTGGGCTCTTCCCATCGTCTAACCAGTCCCAATGAGATGAAGCCAGTACCTCAGTTGAAAATGTGGAGATCACTCGTCTTCTGGTGGGCTCTCGCTGGGAACGAAAGACTGGAGCTATTCCTATTTGGTCATCTCGGTGGAAGTCCCCTCAGGCTTTCTTATATGAAAGTTGAAACTGGAGCAATTTTCTTTTGAGAACTATATCAGTAAAGGATGTAAGATTTAGATTCTCCATATTTAGAAGGGTGGAGCCAATTTAAAGGTAGAAATGGTTGGTTTTTGGCTTTTAAAATTAAGATCAAGAACAGCCACCAGGTTGCAAGATTACTTCCTGGGGGTCAGTTGTATGCAAAGCAGATACAAGGGTAAGATCCAGCTCCTACGTTCAAAGGGTTTAAAATCTAGGGGACAGGTGGGAAAAATAGGTACATTATAATACGTGACAGAATGTGACATGTGCTCCACAGCAGGTACACCATTCAGATTACAAAGATCATTTATAGCTGGGTGTGGTGGTTCACACCTGTAATCCCAGCACTTTGGGAGGCCAAGGCGGGTGGATCATTTGAGATCAGGAGTTTGAGACTAGCCTGACCAACATGGTGAAATCCTGTCTCTTCTAAAAACACAAAAAAATTAGCCAGGCATGGTGGTGTGCCTCTGTAGTCCCAGCTACCTAGGAGGCTGAGGCAGAAGAATCACTTGAACCTGGGAGGTGAAGGTTGCAGTGAGCCGAGATCATGCCATTGCACTCCAGCCTGGATGACACAGCGAGACTCTGTCTCAAAACAAACATAAAAAAGATCATTTCCAGTTGGTAATAAGAAAAAGTTTCATACAAGTGGTAGTATTTAACATGGAACTTAAAATACGTGTGAAAGGTGGGAAAGAGCATCTTGTAAGTTGCCTGAGGAAAGGTGTTATATTAGAAGAGGTGTCATAATAATTTACTGAGCCCTTACTATGTACCAGATACTCCGCATGAATTAATTCATTGGATAAAACATAAAACATGAAGTAACCCCTATGAAGTAAACCCCTGGGAGAGCAGTTCTCCGGGTGTTTCTATACATATGTGATAACTTTTGTCCTGGACTATATCTTTTCAAAAATATTTGTATAGCAAACACCCTGAGAGGATAGAGATCATATCTTCCTCCGGTCCAGAGGACAGAATTGCTTCCTGACTGGGATAATAAAGAAAATGTTTCCCTCTAGGCCAAAAGATGGGCAGGTTTGCTGTAGCCTGTTATGAGACTGAAAGGTTCCTAAGCTCGGGGTTCTTCAACTGTGACACAGACCCACTGTGTGCACAGAATCTACCTTGGCCATTTCCCATCTACCCCACGGGATTTGGGGACAAGGGAAACCAATGTGAACCTGAAGCTCATGCTGCCTGCTGTGTTGTGAATAATAAAGTCTTTTGTCTCTGACCTAGGAATTTCATGCCTTCTGCTAGTTTGTGTGAAAATGGAGCAAGCTAACTAACTTGTTGGCTTACAAGCAGGGTAAAATCTCAGACTCTTTAGAGTTCTTGACAAAAGTACAATTATTGCCACTATCTATAGAGAAAGAGGCAGAGAGATTTGATGACTTACCTAATACAGCTAATAAATGGAAGAAGAGCTGACATTTCAACTCAGGTACTGTGTCTCTAGAATTGAACTCTTAACCAGTACAGTAAACTCTTATTAATTGGCCTCAGCCTGTTACGTGTCATAGAAGTACACTCTATAAAAGCAAAGTGGAGTTTGGCCTTCAATATTAGACTGAGGTATTTGTATGAAATTCTTAATGAAAATGTGCTTTGGTTTGGAAAAAGCAAAATATTATGTTCCTTTGTTTGAAAGGAACAAAGGAACAACATGGTATTTCTCATCTCACTTGGAGTAAAAGTCAGAGTCCTTAGAAGCCTCACCTCCTATCATGGCGGACAGCCTCTAAGGTGGCCCTCAGTGATCCCCACTTCTTGGTATTCACATTCTGTATAATTCCTTCTCTTTGGGCTTAAAATGGAATATGGCAGCAGTGATGGGCCATCACTTTAGAGATTAGGTTTCAAAAAGACTGTGGTTTCTATCTCTTGTGCTTTCTCTTACTCTCTCCAGGTAAAGACTGCTGCCGTGTTATAAAGCAGCCTTGTGAAGAGTCCTGTGTGGTGAGAGAAGTCGTTGGGAATGAGCTTGGAAGTGGATCCCCAACCCTCATCCCCAAACGGAGACTTCAGATGAGATGGCAGCTCTAGCCAACAGCTTCTCTGCAACCTTACAACAGACCTTGAACCACAAGCAACCCAGCTAAGCTGTGTCCAGATTCTTATATCACAGAAACTGTGATATAAGAAATGTTTGCTGTTTTAAGCTGCTAAGTTTTCTTGTAATTTGCAAGAAGCAATAGATAATGAATACCCTCCTCATCATCACTTCCCTTTGTCTATGCTGACTTCCTTGCTGTTTCTGGAACATACCAGCTTTGCTCCCACTTCAGGACCTTGGCACTGGCCATTCCATCATCTTTAGAAAGCTCTTTTCTCATCGCTTTGTGCCTCTAGCACACCCTATCCCTCCTTCCTGATTTGTAGGTGTCACCTTCTACCCAACAAGTGATTTTCTTTCTTGTCTTTCTCACTGTCAGCTCCATGAGGGCAGGGATTTTTGCCTGTTTTGTTCACAACTTTTCCTTCAGTGCCTAGAAATGGTAAGTATTGAGTAAACGTGTAGTAAAGTGAGCGAGGAAGACAAGTCTAGAGCTAGGTATGTTGGGTTTTAGGTACCTGTGGGATTTTCAAGTGTAGTCACACTTGAAAAGTGAAGGCAGGATCAGAGAGCAGGGGCAAAGCAGAGGAAAGTGTAATACTGAAACACGGGGCTCCACAGTGGTGAATGCTACAGAGAGGCAGGGAGTCATTTAATACAAGAAACAGAACGGGAATATGACATTAAGTAACATCAGTCTTAAGACTGTGTTGGAGGCAAAAGCTAGATGAGTGAGCAAGGGAGGGAGTGAGAGGTGAAGAGGGAACAACGGGAAGAGTTATCTTTCGAGGAATGAGGCTGTGAAAATGGGAGAAAAGAGCAATGGGTGGAGGGTGCATGCTGGGAGGGAACTTTCTAAAGATAGAAGAGACAGAGCCTGTGAATTCTCTGAGTTAGGACTGAGAGGAGTTGTGGTCTTGGTGCAGCAGGACAGAATGTGATAGATAGAGAGCCTTGTGCTATAGTTGCTGGGCTCTGGACCAGCAGCAGCAGCATCACCTGAGAGGCTGTCAGAGATAGAGATGTGAGCCTGTTCCAGACCCCCTGAATCAGAATCTGATATTAAGGTTCCAGATGATCTGTAAGGATATTAAATTTGAGAAACTCTGGTTAAGAGCACAGCTAAGAGGAAGAAGTGCTGGTGAGAGAAGGAAAAGCAACTTGTCTGTGGAAATGGCAAGGGTGCAGGTGGATTGAACATTTGGAAATCCCGGCAGGAAGTAAAGGAAGTTCCTACCGTGTGGCCTCACTCTTCTCCAAAGAGAGCCCAGGAATCCAGATAGTCTGCTGACAGTGATGATTCCCATCATAACACCTACTGTGTGTTGAGTGGTGTGCTTTGCGTCAGGTAGTATACTGGATGCCTTATATACATTACCTCATTATCTCATTTAATCCTCTAGCAACTTTACAAGGTGAGAATTATCCTTATTTTGCAGAAAAAAAAAATCACTTAGGTTTACCCAACTAAGAAGCAGAGTTGAGCCAGGATTCATTTGGCACCAAAGTCCATGCCCCCTTTGTTATGCCCCATTGCTTCCTCTACACTTTAGTGGTAGGAGAGGTGGGAGAGAGAGCACAAGGATGGAAGAGAGGGAAGAAATCTTGAAATAGAATGTAGAAGGGGATGGGAGTGGGAGCTTGTTCAGGACTTGTATTAGGGTTCTCTTTAGAGGGACAGAACTAATATACATATATGTAATAAATATATATAATATGTATAATATACAATATATATATATTAGTTCTGTCCCTCTAGAGAGACAGAACTCTAGAGTTATAGAGTTTTATATATATAGACAGAATTATATATATAATTATATATAATATATATTATGATTATATATTATATATAATTTTATATGATATATTATCATTATATAAATTATATATAAAATATAATATATAATATATATGTAATATATTAGTTCTGTCCCTCTAGAGAGAACCCTAATACAAGTCCTGAACAAGCTCCCACTCCCATCCCCTTCTGCATTCTATTTCAAGATTTCTTCCCTCTCTTCCATCCTTGTGCTCTCTCCATGAGCTTGTTCAGGACTTGTATTAGGGTTCTCTCTAGAGGAACAGAACTAATATATATGGTATATATATCATATAATATGTATATTATATATTATATTATATTACATATATCATATACATTATATCATATTATATGATATACAATTTATTATATATTACATATATAGTATATAGTATATATAATATATATAACAATATATATCATAACATATATATTATAATATATTTAATATAATATATAATATATAATTATAATATATATAATATATATATTCTGTTCCTCTAGAGAGAACTCTAATACAAGTCCTAAACAAGCTCATATATTATATATATATATATATATATATATATATATATATATATGAGTTAAGTATTAACTCACACAAACACAAGGACCCACAATAGGCCATCTACAGGCTGAGGAGCAAGGATAGCTAGTCCGAGTTCCGAAACTGAGGAACTTGGAGTCCCATGTTCCAGGGCAGGAAGCATCCAGCACAGGTGAAAGATGCAGGCTGGGAGGCATGCCTCGTCTCATCCTTCCATGTTTTTCTTTCTGCTTTATATTCTAGCTGTACTGGCAGCTGATTAGATGGTGCCCACCCACATTAAGGGTGGGTCTGCCTTCCCCAGCCCACTGACTCAAATGCTAATCTCCTTTGGCAACACCCTCACAGACACACCCAGGATCAATACTTTGTATCCTTCAATCCAATCAAGTTGACACTCAGTATTAACTATCGCAGGATTCAGACTTGGGAGGGTGTTATAAGCCCAGCTAGAATTGCAGATGATGATTTTGTGAGTGGCATCAATCTGCATTAACATGCTTTTCAGCAGTAGTGCTTAGAATCTCAAGTGTGGTAGCAGAGAAGGAAGGATTGTGGAGAATCTCGGGTATGTAGCAGAGAAGCAATGTGGAGCTTGAATGCTCTGGGTAGAGGGTGGAAGGACTGACGTGTGTGCCAGAGTTCAACACAGGCTTAGGAGATCAAATGGAACCACCTCTTCTGTGAAGTCCTATCAGTGCCGGTTGAACTTGGATGGCAGGCAGGGGTGGAACTAAGAGTTGGCAGGCTGCATTGTGTTCAGCACTCCAAACCAAAAGTTGATGGGAGGTGGTTTTCATGCTTCTGAAAAGTAACTGCTGAGAGTGAGATTAATAGAGATGATCTGGTGTTGGTACACAGGATAGTTTGAGAAAGCTGGAGGGTCACTGGGAAGCTCCTGAAGAGCTCCAGGTGGGTGAAGAGAGAGGCTGGACTGTGGCCCTGCTTTCCACATTACCAGAGTCACCTGCTCAGGATGGCCAGTCCACACCCTAATCTGAGTGTTGCCCCTGGTCCCAGTGAGTGCTCTGCATGGGCCTCCCTGCTTAACAAGGACAGATCACTTCTGATGCACCCAGCCTGTGAGAGCTTACAGATCTCAAAAAGACAGTGCTTGAGTCTTTCTAAAGTGAGAAAGAGCACATCTTGTATATGCCCTTTCTCACTTTAGAAATACTGAGTGGGTCATGCTCTGCTAAGACAGCTGCACAGTAAGGTTACTTGTCCTGAAGTATTACAGAATTTAACAAGGTCTCTCACCATACACAAGCATGAGCTCTTCCTCCGCGCAATACCTGCACCAGGCTAGGTAGGATGAGCTCAAATATCAATTGCCGTGTTGTACCCAGAATCACTACTCCCTCTAACTCCTGGCTCCATAGCTACGTGTGGGTCAGTGTGTCAGATTCCTTTTCTCCCTGATGGCGAAATCTGTTCCTTATTGCTCATTTGATTTTATTCGGTGCCTACTCTGTGCCATGCTTTGTTCTACACACTGGGGATGTTGTAGCGAACAAAGATCTCTGCCCTTATGGAGTTTAGCAGTTAATGAGGGGCAGGCACAACAAACAATAGGGGTAATAAATAATTGCGGTATATAGAATGTTAGAAAGCGAGAGAGATTATTTACACAAAAAAAGGAACAGGTCAGGGCACAATGACTAGCCCTCCTGTCCCTAAGACCCTGAGCACAGGCACTGCCAAGCTTCCTTTCCCAAGATCTGAAGACACCTCACACAAACTCCTTAAGACAAGATCTGAAGACACCTCACACAAACACCTCACACACACTAGGGTTGGCATGTCCTGTCCTGCTCTTTTCTGGAAAATGCTTGGGTTCATGGGAGCTGGATTAAAGTGGAACAGGTGACAGAGAAGACAATGCGTTAGTTTCTGCTAACTGGTGGGAGTGCAGATTTTTAGGGAGGGAGTGGCTGAGTCCAGGCTCTCCTATCCTGCCCAGGTGTCAAGGGAAGGTATGGTCAAGCAATCCACTGCTGCTATGCGAATAGGACTCAGTGTCCCTGAGAACTGGCCTGGAGCTCCATTAGGATGCTAAAGGCAACATATTTTTCTACTTTTTGAGAAAAATTTTTGGGCCAAGGAGGAAATGGAATTTAAAAATTGATCTGTGATATTTCTACATTTAGATGGATGTGACATTTCTACATTTAGATGTAGGTCCACACAGGAGGAAAAACCCTGCTTCAGTCTATTCACTTGTAGCAAAGCAAAATAAATCCAACCCATAAACTCCTCATTGAAGCTATAGGGAGGGAGAAACTGACAAGTTCCCTATGAACAAGAGATGGTGTATGGAAATTAATTGGGCTATACCCATGGTTGCTATTTTCAAAGATTTATGAAATGTTATTGCTAGTCTCTTTAGCACGCTGTCTTCTCTTTATTTTACTGAACGCAGTAGGAGGCTTTTCAATTCCCCTGCCTGGTCCTCTCCCATCCCCAGGAATATAACTTTCCAGTAGAAAACACTGAACTACTTCTGATTCCATTTCCAATCCGTAGAATTTCCATAGGTCCCACTGTCCCCACTGTCCTTAACACCCACATTTTGTGCGATTTTTTTCACACACATTTCACGTGAAGCTTTGCTGCAATAAGTGTTATTCCAGGGGCTGGTCTTTGGGGATTCTATTTTGCCAAAATGACTATGGCCCTTGCTGTTTAAAAAAAACAAACAAAAAAGCCCAATCATTGTTGATAGAATATGTACTTAAAAATGTTTAACCCTAATCGTGGGTTAAACATACTGCTTCTGCATGATGGATGTTATTAATTTTTTTTTTTTTTTTTTTTTTTGAGACAGAGTGTTGCTCTTGTTACCCAGGCTGGAGTGCAATGGCACGATCTCGGCTCACCGCAACCTCCGCCTCCTGGGTTCAGGCAATTCTCCTGCCTCAGCCTCTTGAGTAGCTGGGACTACAGGCACGCGCCACCATGCCCAGCTAATTTTTTGTATTTTTAGTAGAGACGGGGTTTCACCACGTTGACCAGGATGGTCTCGATCTCTCGACCTCGTGATCCACCCGCCTCGGCCTCCCAAAGTGCTGGGATTACAGGCTTGAGCCACCGCGCCCGGCCGTTATTAAGTAATTTTGAGGCAGAGTGTTTTTAATCAGCCAAATCTCCACTTCATAAGGATCTAGGTGGTGCCCCCCAGTTGCCGAGGGGGCTGACCTGCTAATCCTATCCATCTCAGAACATGGTTTGTTTGTAGTCCTGATGAATTTGCCATGCCTTTCACTGGGGTAAATCTGAGTCCTACATGGAGGCTAATGAAGCACCAGCCATGCTTCCCAAAAAGAACAGATTCAGCGACTCCTCTGGCCCCATGGATCTGCAACTACTTGGTTCAGAGACTGTTTTCTTTTCCATGACAGTATAGGTTTGGAGAGTATTAATGTATTTCCAGCTCTGTGTCCATGTATTGAGAATTATATAAACTAGCTTCGCAATATATAAATTGCTCAATAATTAGAACAAGCATCTCACATCAAAATAAGCAATTCAAATTTCATCTATTACCCAAATGCAAAATCCTCAAGAGTGCTGAGTTATGAAATTATGCAAACACAGAAATTAGCATTTTAAAAGTTCTCAACTGATAAAAAGTACTGTACTCTGTTGGTGTTTCCTGGGTATGCTTTAGTAATAGTAAGTAATAAGATAATTAGCACAGATAAATTCCATCAAGTAGGATGTAGAGGGAAGTAGGAAGTTATTTTAATTCATTTGAGACAGCTACCATAGCTGAGAAAAGAAACATATGTAGGTATCTCATTTCAGCTATTAAAGACCTATAGTGAATTTTTGTTTAGAACTTGATAAAACAAATTACTTGACCACCTGATAGAGGGTAATCAATTTTTTTTAACAGAGCTTGGACTTGCTGTGTAAACACAAAGATCTCTATCTTGGCCTCTTCTGTAAATCAGCCCATTCAGCAACTGAGCATGAGGAACACATTGGAAATAAAATTCTTGAGGTGGGCACTGGTTGTGTGACCTAACACCTCTACCCCTCTGCGGTGGTGAGAGTCTCCTCTTTCCTATAGGGAGCACATTGTAGGTATTTGGATGTGGCTGATCTCCCCGGTCTGCCTCTTTACAAATCAATTTGAACACATGGCCAGGGCCTGGCCCCCCTTTTCACCACCCACAGTGATTAATTAGTTCAGAAGTCGGCACAAGACCCAGGCAAGGCTGAAGTTCCTCTAGGAGATCTGAGATACAGACACTAGAAGAGGGACAGCCCTTTGTCTTTTGGGATCTTGAGATCTACTTCATGGACATAGGCTCAGGGCTGGCAGTGGCCACCTTACCAGCACTGATAATGTCACCTGCTGAGAATAAGCAGCACTGAACCATAGGCAGAAAGCAACAGCAGCCTAATGACATCACTGGACCCCAACAAATTATCTTTTGGTCTATGCTAGTTTGAGATACATTTCTGGTTCTTATATTTAAATGAGTCCTTACAAATAAGTAACTTACAGTTGTCTCTCTTCCTGCTAAACATCAGCAATTTCATGCCACACCTGCACACAGTGAAAAGCTGAGGTATGAACATCAGCCTCGTGGATGAGTCTACTATGTCATGTATTAGACCATTAGGTCCTTCTGAGCCACTCCAAATGTATGGAGATTCCTGAAGGACTATCTGCTTGTATTGTGTGTGTGTGTGTGTGTGTGTGTGTGTGTGTGTGTGTGCGCGCGCGCGCACACGTTGGGGGGGATGTATGTGTGAGTATGTATATTTGTGTATGGTTTTCCATTATTTTAATCTTAGAGGTAAAACAAGCTAAGTATGCCAGTATAATCTGTGAGGCACCCATTTCTTATTAATGAAGTAAGCAGTGGCATTTGTGAAAAAGCATGGGCAAGGAACTCAGCAAGCACGTGGGTGATTTCCCACCTACATCAGAGGAAACATGAAAGAACAACTCTTAATTACAACCGAATATTAGCTTTGGCTCCTGGGAACTCATCATCCCGTCTCAAGGTCTATATTTATGAAAATTTAAGCAATGTCTTAAAACATGTTAATTTGTTCTTTGTTTATTTCTTTCCCTGACAGATTAATTTATTCCAAGGGACTTTGGTTCTCAAGCGCTAATGTATCGATTGGGCCCATGTACGACATAGCTAACAGCCTGGGGAGGAGATTTTGGTGGAAAACAAAAGTCTTTCTTGTAGTTTTCCTTAGGTAATTAACTTTATACTGTAGGCCCTGGAATGCTTCCAGTTTTCTCTGGATTTACATCTCTGACTTTTAGATCAATGGTTAATTTCATGAGAGGCCGGAAGTGCTGAAACACACACACATACACACATGCATACTCTTCTCTCTCTCTCTCCCTCTGGGCTTGAATGAGCCAGTTGAAGCATCCTGGGACCATGAGCAAAGTTATGTGTTTTTTTCTATTGGGTGATGTCTTTCTGAGTGCATGTATGTAAAGGACATTAAAACAGTAACAAGGATCTGAAGTACCACCTCTCAAGAAGCAAAGAAGAGGATAAGAGAAATGCTGTTTGTCATTAATGGGAACTTCTCTTGGTGGGCTTTTGGACCCTTCAATCTTGTATAATCCCACTGGGAAGTCGAAGTAATGCTTACAAAGTGCCATCCTTTTAATGTATATTAATTGATTATCAGTTCTTTTGTAACCCATGAACTCTACCCAGAAGTCTGTGTCACTTAACATATTGTAAGTATCTGTATCTTGTAGAAAGAAAAAGTACATAGCACATAAATAATGAAATTACCTCAGAATCCATATGCTCCCAAACCATTCTGATGGCTGTAACTATTCTTTATATCATGGGATTAACTTAGAATAGGAAATGTCCGGAAGTGTACCTTTCTCCAATTTCAGGCAACTTCATAAGCATTCTTGGATTTTGTCTATAGGTATCCTTAAGAGTGTACACATTTAGAACAGAAAATCAAAAGTCAGTGACCCCTCTAGCTTTGTTCCTTCAGCTAGAGCTTCTACTAAATAAAAGAAACCTACATTATTACTTATAAAATGCTAAATACAGGTCAGGACGCTAATGTAGGTATTTTTTTTTACCACATGATACTGCATTTATGAATAGGCTAAATGGCATAAACCTAGTCCTATTTACTGCTAGGACGTATATTAGTAACTAAAATGTAGATAGCTACTACCAGGTGAAAGCAGTACTGCTGAGGCTAACTGCGATAGACTGTATTACTTTCACACTAAATATTTGTATTCTGGCCAGGCGCAGTGGTTCACACCTGTAATCCCAGCACTTTAGGGGCCTGAGATGGGGGGAATCACAAGGTCAGGAGTTTGAGATCAGCCTGGCCAACATGGCGAAAACCCGTCTCTACTAAAAATACGAAAATGAGCCAGGCATGGTGGCAGGCACCTGTAATCCCAGCTACTCAGAGGCTGAGGCAGGAGAATTGCTTGAACCCAAGAGACAGAGGTTGCAGTGAGCTGAGATCATGCCATTGCACTCCAGCCTGGGTGACAAGAGCAAGACTTCATCTCAATATATATATATTATTTGTGTTCCTACCCATGAAGTGCCTCTCGCAACAGAAAGATTCACTTCTCCACCCTGTTGAATTCAGCAATGGTCATGTAACTTTCTTGGGCCAATGAAATGTGGGCCAAAAGGATATGTGTATTTCTAGTTAGAAACTAGAATGTGGTCTGGGCGCGGTGGCTCAAGCCTGTAATCCCAGCACTTCGGGAGGCCGAGGCGGGTGGATCACGAGGTCAAGAGATCGAGACCATCCTGGTCAGCATGGTGAAACCCCGTCTCTACTAAAAATACAAAAAATTAGCTGGGCATGGTGGCGCGTGCCTGTAATCCCAGCTACTCAGGAGGCTGAGGCAGGAGAATTGCCTGAACCCAGGAGGCGGAGGTTGCGGTGAGCCGAGATCGCGTCATTGTACTCCAGCCTGGTAACAAGCGAAACTCCGTCTCAAAAAAAAAAAAAAAAAAAAGGAACTAGAATGTGGTTTGCCAAGTCTCTGCCATAACCCCAGGATGTCTAAATGAAAACTGTTATATCAGCCTGGGTCCTAGAGTGAAGAGGACACAAAGCAGACTGCAGCTGACCCATGTCGTACAGCACAAGTGAGAAAGAAACCTTTGTGGTTGTAAGCCACTAAGTTGGGATTATTTCTGCATCATAATTAATCTATCCCAACTGATGCAATAGCTTGAACTAAATATGTAGACTTGACTTATTCATCTGTACCTTAGGAAATTGTTGTTTAGTATTAACAAACTATCTGATAGCAATGATCTCATAGGATTTGACTTACTATAACTGAGAAAAATAGGCATATACATTTCTACTCATGAATGCTTTTCCTCCCAGACTATAATTACTAAGAGAAGAGCATATTTATGACTTGTATTTTATTTTTGTAAGGAACATCATAGCAGAGTTAGAGAAATTCTTGCAAAAAATTTGCACATTCCTAAATCCACAGCAATACTCATCTTTGATTGAATGCCCTCCATATGTCGCTTTCTAGGAATGTATTAGGTGGGCAAGACAGACATGACTTACACCTTCACGGAGAGTTCATTCATTCTAGTGATGGAGTTCAACTATGAAAAATACAGACGAGGAAACATAGATTGTTTCAGGTCAAAATTACAGAGGAAAAGCAACTCAAGGATATGATAGTGGGTGACAGCCTTTCTGAAGAGTTGATGGTTGAGGCCTGAAGAATGAGAAAAGTGTTCCAGGCTGAGGGGACAGCATATTGCAAACACCATTTCCACGTCCTGGAGGCAGATCAGATCTGCCCAGTGTGGCTGTGTGAGGAAGTTTGCTTTTTTTTTTTTTTTTTTAAGTCAGTGGGAAGCTATGGAAGGAAAATGTGAAGAAAGAAGACATGAAGCAGTTTATTATTTTAACACTGATCACTGTCTCTGGTGAGAGTCCCATATGCCTAGTGACACAAGAAGGGACATGAAGGGACCAGTGAGGAGTCTACTACAGGTCAGAGGTGATGATTATCTGGACTGGGGTTGTGGCATGAAGAGGAAGAGAAATGGACAAAAGATGTGTGCAGAAGGTCAAAAGAGAACTTGCTGATGCATCGGATGTGGAAGATGAGGGAGAGGAGACCGTCAGCAATGGCTTCCAGACTTCTGGCTTGGATCCTTGGGTGGATGCTGGTGCCACTTATTAAAACAGAAAATGCCAAGGGAGGATTAAGGTTTCCAAGACATGAGGGGACCAAGAGTTCAGTTCTGGACATGCTAAACATGAGATGTCCTGGAAACATCTGAGTGCAGATGTCAAGTAGGAAGCTCCATGCGTGTCTGAAATCCAGAGAAAGAATCTGGGCTGGACATGTGAACTAGGCCATCATCAACACATCAGTGCAATTTCAGGCTTGGAGAATAAATGTAAAGGGAGAAGAAAAAAGGTTCTCTGACGCCTGAGGAACTCTGGAATTTAGAGGTTTGGGAGAAAACAAAGAGGATGAGGCTGGAGGAAAGCAAGGAGGATGGGTCTTTATAGAAGCTGAGAAGAGAGTGGTTTAGGAAAACCATGGGTTGGCCTTGTCAAATGCTGCTAAGTGGAACGAGAAAAGGACAGAGAAGACCCTCTGAACATGGCAACCTGGAGGTCTTTCAACAACCCTGACAATGTGTTTCAGGAGAGTGATGGGGCCCAAAGGGGTTTTCTAGGGGGAAATACAGATAATAGGTACAGTAAAAATGTTTTTAAATTTGGCTAAGAGGATAAGAGAAGAAGGGTGAGGGAGAAGCCTAAATTAACTAAGTGCTTATATTAAAGAGATACTATGAAAAATCCTGTAAGTGACTGAGTTTACCTGGAAGCTATCAGATTGTTTTCTACCATCAGCAAAAATGGAAGCTTGGCAACTAGCTAACTTGTCATCAGTGTGCACACCTGCACTGTGTGGCCTCATTCGGAAATACCATGTTCCTTAAGGGTCATCTTCTCTTCTACTTCCTTTTCCCGTATTTCTGGAAGGAAACTGTTTGGGTTGCTTTAATTATTATAGCTTTTCTATCCCTGCTTTGTCTTTTTTGTTGTTGTTGTTTCTTAAGTTCTGAATGCTATGCAGTCACTGAAGAATGTTCTGTTTCAGAGAGAATCATTGTTCCTCTCTAACTCAAAAGTGCTGACCTAGTTGGTTTCTGTATCTGTTGATACAGTTCACGTCCCTCTTAGCTTAAGGGTTATTAAATGGGGGGAGCATTTCATTATAAATTTTATTTTTAAAATGTTTAATTAACAGTTGTAATTGAAAAAATTCACATGCTTTAGGTATAGACAAAAGTTAAGTAGCACAAAAGACTATAGAATGATAAGTCCTCCCCAGAACCCTAGTCTTTGCTGCAGAGGAAACTGTTGCCATTACTGTCTTGTGTGAACTATTCTGTATACATACAATTCTAAGGCTGTCTCTCCTGCCTGTAAAACAAAAACAAAACCCTCAAATGTGAGCATATTTGCACACCCTGTGCCTTGCTTTTTTCATATTTCAGTATAACATGGAGGCTTTTGCATATATAAATACAGTCATGCATTGCTTAACAATGAGGATATGTTCTGAGAAATGTGCCGTTAGACAAGTTTGTCCTTGCTGGAACATCATATAGTGAAATTACACGAACACAGATGGTATAGTCTACTAGACACCTAAGCTATATGGTATAGCCTGTTTGTAGAGGCTATACCATATAGCTTATTAAATGGGGGGAGCATTTCATTATAAATTTTATTTTTAAAATGTTTAATTAACAGTTGTAATGGAAAAAATTCACATGCTTTAGGTATAGACAAAAGTTAAATAGCACAAAAGACTATAGAATGATAAGTCCTCCCCAGAACCTTAGTATACCTTAGGTATAGCCTCTACACCTAAGCTATATGGTATAGCCTCTACAAACCTGTAGAGTTCCTGTACTCAATACTGTAGGCAATTATAACATGGTGGTAAAAAGTTGTATATCTAAACATACGTAAACTTAGAAAAGGTACAGTAAAAATGTGGTATTATAATCTTCTGGGGTCACCATCCTATATGTGGTTCATTGTTGATCAGAACTTGTTACGTGGTCCATGATGATACAGCTATGTCATTCTTATTTATGTTTCCATAGGATTCCATTTTATGGATGTGCCATTATGTAACAAGTTTCTATTGATGAATATTTATGCTTTTCTTAGCATTTTAAAACCAAACCAAAAATTTTCTTGAATGATTACACAAAACCTTTGCCTAAAAACACAGAAAACCTTTACCCAATATGAAGTAGACAACTGTCATCCTAAATGCCAAAGATGGCTGGATTGGGAATAACTACTGTTTTCACTGTAGTAAGAAAAGGTAGCTGATGTTTGTGTAACTATTTCGTCTACGAAATCTGGGGATATCAGCAACACTAATCTATGCCACAGAAATAATAAGAGAAAAAATAAAGTTTTAAGATGTTTACAAAAAGAATCTTTTAGAATAAAAGGAGTACTTTATGGGCTATCGAATGGCTTAGATAGCAAATGCACAGTAATTCTATTTTCTTGGTAATACATTACTTGATTTTTTTTCAAAATAGCAATGTTTCCGAAAGATGCTTTCTTTCACACTTTATATTATAGGGACAATGAATATTTTCAATTTCAAACAATACTAATACTTCCATGGAGGGTGGATTTTCATTGACCTAAGTAATATATTCTGAGGGAAGTTAAAGTGCCCACAGGCCTTCCCTTAGCATCACCACTGATCTCGGGGGCAGGGAAGTGAAAAGTTGAGGAAAACAAAGTTTGATTGTGAAAGTTTGGAAGCCGTTGTTTGTCGTTGTTTGTTGTTGTTGTTTTTCCACAAGACAGAATCTTGCTCTGTCACCCAGGCTGAAGTGCAATGGCACGATCTCGGCTCACTGCAACCTCTTCTCTGCCTCCCAGGTTCAAGCGATTCCTGCCTCAGCCTCCCGAGTAGCTGGGATTACAGGCACGCACCACCATGCCCCGCTAATTTTTTGTATTTTTAGTAGAGATGGGGTTTCACCATGTTGGCCAGGCTGGTCTTGAACTCCCAACCTCATGATCTGCCCACCTTGGCCTCCCAAAGTGCTGAGATTACAGGCGTGAGCCACCATGCCCCACTGGAAGTCATTCTTAAAAGATTTTGTCTTTTATCTCATGGGCTCTGGGGAGACACTGGAGCTTCTGACCAGGAGGATGACATCTAGTAATTGGCAGTGGCATGTAGAATAATTTAGGGAGGGAAAAAAGAGAATCAAAAAGGACATTATAATAGTCCAGCTGAGGTGACGAAAGCCTTAGCTGGAGTGGGAACAGCAGAATTTAACTTTTTTCCCTGCCCTAGCACACTTAAGAAGACAAATCCTATTCGTTAACAGTGATTCACTCTGTATTTGAAATTTTGTTACAAGTGCAACAGAATGAAATTAAAAGGCTAAGCTATTACAATATATTGCTACAAATCATTAAACCATATAAAAACAAGGAAGGGTAATGTTACAGAGCAGAGAGAGTGAGGAGGCTGCGTCTGGTTCCTGCTCTCACAGCCATTGCAGTACATTGAGCTCCACAGAGACAGTGCCGGGGCACTGGGTGACTCGGAGCCTTGCTGAGGAAAAATAACTAAACAAGGGCAAAGGAGATCCTAAGAAGCCAGGAGGCCAAATGTCATCATATGCATTTTTTTGTGCAAACTTGTCGGGAGGAACATAAGAAGCAGCACCCAGATGCTTCAGTCAACTTCTCAGAGTTTTCTAAGAAGTGCTCAGAGAGGTGGAAGACCATGCCTGCTAAAGAGAAAGGAAAATTTAAGATATGGCAAAGGCGGACAAGGCCCGCTATGAAAGAGAAATGAAAACCCATATCCCTCCTAAAGGGGAGACAAAAAAGAAATTCAAGGATCCCAGTGCACCCAAGAGGCCTCCTTCAGCCTTTTTCCTGTTCTGCCCTGAGTATCGCCCAAAAATCAAAGGAGAACATTCTGGCCTGTCCATGGGTGATGTCGCGAAGAAACTGGGATAGGCGTGGAGTAACACTGCTGCAGGTGACAAGCAGCCTTATGAAAAGAAGGCTTCGAAGCTGAAGGAAAACTATGAAAAGGATATTGCTGCATATCGAGCTAAAGGAAAGCCTGATGCAACAAAAAAGGGAGTTGTCAAGGCTGAAAAAAGCAAGAAAGACGAGGAAGAGGAGGATGAGGAGGAGGAAGATGAAGATGATGATGATGAATAAGTTGATTCTAGCGCAGTTGTTTTTTCTGGTCTATAAAGCATTTAACCCTCCCATACTCGACTCACTCCTTTCAAAGAAAAAAAAATGGAAATGTAAGGCTGTGTAAGATTTGTTTTAAACTGTACAGTGCCTTTTTAAATATAGTTTACACATGGCTGAATGTGTCTTTAGACAGCCCTATCCTGGTGGTATTTTCAGTAGCCACTAACCTTGCATGGTACGGGGTGGGGGGTGTAAACTGGCCTGGAAATGTCAAGCAGGTTCTTGGTGCACAGCACAAATTAGTTACATTTAGGGATGGTAGTTTTTCATCTTCAGTTGTCTATGATGCAGCTTATATGAAATAGTTGTTGTTCTGTTAACTGAATGACACTGTAATTATTCAAAAAAGTTGCAGTTGTTTTGTTGACATTCTGAATGCTTCTAAGGAAATAAATTTTTTTAATTGGTATTGTCCTTTCTATAGGTCTGAAATTTTCCTTCTTGAGGGGAAGCTAGTCTTTTGCTTTTGCTCATTTTGAATCACATGAATTATTAGAGTGTTTATCCTTTCATATAGTTAGCTAATAAAAAGCTCTTGTCTACACACCCTGCATATCATAATGGGGGCAAAGTTAAGTTGAGATGATTTTCATCCATAACTGGAAATCCAAAATCTTGATCAGTTAAGAAATTGCACACAGCCCACTTATATTTACAAACTGAAGAGTAATCAGTCTATTCACAGCATGGGATTACTAGAACCAAACATTTTGAAAGTCTGTCTTTAAAGGACTATTAGAAAATTATCTCCTAACCTTACATGAGGACTCTCTTCTTTAACTCTCATTACCAAGTAACGGCAGTTGTATTTTGCAGTTTCCACATTAAAGACCTGAGATAGTAACCCCAAAAGCATGACTTGAAAATACAAGACTGACAAATTTTTTGTTGACATTAGTCTCAGTGAAGACTAAAAATGCTGGCTATGTCTTTTCCCATCTATCTAAATATGGACTAATCAAGAAATGAGACTTTCCATTAAAAGTAGAATTTGTTTTTGTTTGCTTTTTTTTTGAGATGGAGTCTCGCTCTTTCACCCAGGCTGGAGGGCTGTGGCATGATCTTGGCTCACTGCAACCTCTGCCCGCCGTGGTTAAGTGTTTCTCCTGCCTCAGCCTCCCGAGTAGCT